>NC_060907.1:15556824-15910157 GCF_014805685.1 Silurus meridionalis
TCTGAATCTCTTCATGAAAGATGAGTCAACATGCAGAATCATAAAAATATAAATAAAGCCTAAAACGCTCAGCATGGGTGAGTGATCCAAGATCCTCTACAGGTGTCTCCATCCTTGGTAGACACTGGCTGCTGTTATTTTTTCATGAATAATCACAAAATATTATTGTAATATATCAAAGGTAAGTCTTCATGCATGAAGAGTTTGGATGATCGGTTGTTTTGCTAAAAAGAATGGCAATGGAATAAAACACCATAGAAATAAATTTAAACTTTATTGTACTTCAGTTGTCTCAGCTGGCTTAAATTGTGTGAATGTGGATGTAATTAGAGACACATAAATAGTTATAAATTCCAGCTGGCTGAGTTCAACAGGGGCGTCTACATCCAGCGCAGTGTTTTTTTGTTGAATGGAATGAAATGAAATGACTGATGTTGACCAGCAAAGTAAGAAAATACTTAAGTTATGAGACTCTGTCACACCACATCGCTCTGATAGAAGAAAATAACTGGTTTCATCTTTCTAAAAAATATACTCTCTATTCCGCTCTTACATCGGTTGTACAACATACATGTGATTCTATATATCATATGATTGTGCAAGG
This sequence comes from Silurus meridionalis, assembly GCF_014805685.1. Taxonomy (NCBI): domain Eukaryota; kingdom Metazoa; phylum Chordata; class Actinopteri; order Siluriformes; family Siluridae; genus Silurus; species Silurus meridionalis. The sequence goes on from NC_060907.1 coordinate 15,557,429, forward strand.
TAAAAGGAATTGTAGAAAGCCAAGGAAGAACATATTAAATATAGAGATTTTATATACATATTCTAGAGATGACAAACAAAAACATGTAAAAAAGGAAATACTCTGCTTAGTCATATAATATTCATATTCCTTGTCAAATACAACATAATAACAAATAAATAAATTCATCAATTTTTTTTTACATACCAGTTAAACACACAATAAATTATGATTTCAGTGCTGTGTTTTTGTCATTCAGGAAAGGCATTTTCCCATGGCGATAATCAGACAGTACTGCATGTATATAAAAAACAGAGCTTAAATCTCAGGGCCCCAGAGTTTGGAGCCAACTGAAATTTCCGCTTGAGTAGACAAGTGTCTGGCATGACATGAATTTTAAACAATTTTGAAACAATTCCTCTTTTGTCCTACAGTAAATACGAATGCATTCGAAAGCATACAACAAACAATAATGTGAAGTAGATGTTAGACACTAACAATTTGCATGGTTTTTTTTTAAGCAGTCCCAACGTAACTGTGCTATTGTCGGAATTTACTAGATTATACATTAACAACATGATCTCCTGTCAATTCATTTGAATAAACATAATATTCAAGGCTAAAAGAAATACAAGGGCACCATCACTTTTAAATCCTTAGCTCTCAATTTGAAGGCAAGCATGTTATCACTGTAAAAGCGGTTGCTAACACTTCGGTTTCACTTAAAAATGACCAAGCAAATTGTTAGCTGAGGTTAAAGTATTGTCTACTCTTTTATTAGTAGTAATATTTCAACTTTGTAAGTCCAAAATTGTGTGTATTGGTTATCTAGTTGCACCAAGTAAGACTACGACTTAGTGTTAGTCTAGTATACTTTCAAGATAATTGCCCTATATTCAATATAAAACGGTGTGCATTTGTATCAGCCAATAAAAATTGAACAGAGAACAGAATGCTAATGTTAATATTAATCAGTGGTCTCCATGATTGGTTTTATCAAACAGATATTATAGTACAAATTAATATGTTCTCTCGTATGTTTTTGCACTGGGTTGCCTAAATACAAACAGATGACAATGGAAAGAAAGGAAAAATGAATGGTGGCACTGTTATGCAGCTACATTTATGGCATGGGTTTCATCCATTGCAAATTCATACAAAGTTCTTCTGATTGACCTACTTAATCCTACTTGGAAACATTTCCATCCTATTGAAAATGGTCTCTTTCCAGGGCATGTTCCCCTAATCCACTGGGCATGAGGGCTCACTGAATGTTTTATTATAGCTAAAATCATTTGCTATGGCCTTAACAGACACCACAACTTAACCCAAATACACAACTGTAGGAGATATGGACCTATGTGTTAGATAGCGCTCTCCACTATATCATTAAAACAAGAACATTTTAAGTATGTTCATTTGTAGAATCGATACCATGGTGCATTTAAGTTTTAGGTGGTTTATAAACTTAACAACTTGAGTTATCTTCAATTTGCTTAATTTGACAATGCGTAAGTATTTTCTAATTGTTTGAACTGACTATTTCAAAAATCTCACAAACCTTTATTATGCTGAATTGACATGTTTATATTAAGTTCTATTTGATATTGGTCAGGATCACTTTTTTGAGTGTATTTTTACGTGATGACTGTATTACGACAGATCACATGTCTAAGAAATGATGTAAGAAATGTTTTTGCCTGTTTAGTATGAATGCTTGCTTTTTCACATCATCATACACGTCCACCATTATTGCTGTAAATGTTTACGCATGTTCTTAAGGAAAATGTGTTAAATTAACACGTTCAAGAAAAGTATATTCTTTTTTTTCAGTCCATTCCTTTTTCAGCAGGAATCCAGCAAACATTAAAAAAAACACTGACAACTGTTAACCAGAGAATTAGCAACAGAGACATAGCTGAGCTCACACTGTACTGTATTTGAACTATAGTTCAAATTTGGTGGTACGTGCATTAAGTAAGTGAAAATGTACTGGAACATGGTGTACACCCAGAAACCATTGGGCATGTTTCCAAAAGTTCCAAAAGTCAGTCCAAAGCCAGAGAAGTCTTTAGTATAGTCCAATCATGCAAAAAAAAAAAAAAACCTCCATTCACTTGCAGTTCTTTTGCTGAACTCGAAATTAATGTCTACTGATTTCTCTGGTTTACAGTTTAAACTTGAAGTTAATGAGATGAAATGCACTAAGCCACATAGAAGGATGACTGGACAAAAAAGATTGTGGTTTACATTAGAAGAGTGGCTACATACTGTTGAATCTTTAGTGAGTCCAGACAGCAATTGATGTGACTGCATCAGAGGCCAGGACAGCCACTACTTTGTCCAGGGTCATATTGTTAAAAAAATTCAGTTCCACAGTGATAACGTTCAGGCGCTTAAAAGAGCATTAGAACTTCGAACTGTTCTGCTCTATAAGACACTGTGTGCTCCAGTTTGTCTGTCTGTCTCCTCTTGAGACCTTTTACCGCAGACCAGAAAGGAGAAGCACGCATTCATGTGCACAAGTTTTTCCAATTAGATTTCCATTAGGAATTCTCAGCACTTTTTAACCAGACAGTGTTTAAATGCTGAAGGTCTGTCCACTAGAGGACATCCCTTAGCTAGCTTTCCGTATGGGTCCTTGCACTGGACTGTACGACTTTGCCAGCCTGTGTGACAAGTTCTCGAACAGGACATCCATGGGCCTGTCACCCACCGTGGCCCAGGTGGGGTCGTTGATGAAGGTTCTGTTGTGGGAATAACCTTTGTGGTCATGGTTAAGACCTCATCAGAGGACAAAGCTGCAGGTGTTGCAGAAAACACCAAGGCCGTCCGAGGTGGAAGAGGCATTTTGCGAGGCAGAAAGAAGCTGTAACGTATGTCTAGAGGCTTCTTTGGGTCAGTTGCTAGTACTTGCACTACAAGGCTCTCTTGGAGAGCCCCAGGTCCTGTGGTGTGAAGACCCTCATCGTGTTGGCTCCAGCCGCTGTAGTTGAGCATGGTGCCATTCAAAGGGATTATTGTCTCTGAAGTTGAGATCATGAACTTGCCATTAAGAAGGTACTCTCCACTTGGTCGACGTAGGGCTAGGTAGGCGGTAAAGTGAGTCTGACCTTTTGGCTTGTACTGACGGACTTTAACGTGAGTCGAACCCTCTGGTATCTTCACAACATCTGTATATCCTTTACTGTATGTAGGAGGAGAGAAAGAGAAAAAATGGAAAGTAATACATTTTCAGAAAATTTTAATAGAAAATGGAAACATTTAATGGAGACATACAAAATATGGTTATAAATGATATTAATGTTCCATACACAGACACTTTTTGCCACTTTTGCACTTTCTTATTTAACTCAGGTGGTTTATTCCAGATATAATCTGCTACTGCAAGTAATTAACACACAAGGAACTGACCCATGTCTTATAGATATTTAGGAAAATTGGCAAAAAGCATAAAATTTTAATTGTGTGACTGAAAGTAGGCTCATTTGGTTTCTTGTCTTTCTGGATGAACACAAAAACTGCTAATCACCAGGGTTATGTTACATAGAACTGTATATCTCTGTAATTGTCCTGCAGCCTTCATTTGTGATTGTCAGCTCCCACTTGCATAAGAGAATGGAACTCTTTTATATTTGGGCTAATATTATCCTAAAATTCAGATCTAACTGATAACTGCTAGTTCTGTCGAGAGGTCTTTCAGCAATGCAGCACCAGTGAATGAATCTTCTTCTATCGTGTTTTTAGACAACTTAAAACAGAAAAATCAAACATTCTTTAGTTGTTTATTTAAAGTGAAACACATTTAAAATCTTGAAAACATCATGAATTTTTTATTGGATGATTTCAAGCATCTGCATAGGGCATGTAACAATGTGCTTTTAACAAAATCAGATGTTGCAAGTTTCCATTTAATATTTCTTATATTTGACCAGAGATTGTTCATTTGTCTGGTTTTAAAAAGTATTGCAAAAAATAAAATAAAAAAATGGCTGAACTGAACTGCAATAAAATAGTTGATCATTAATGATGTGCTTCTGTCTGTTGCACTTCCATGTTTATCTGATTTTATTTGTCCTGATATTATTCAATTATTTATCTTAGCATATTTTTTAGTAAGCACTAAGAATTATTCATTATATCCAATTAAAGTAAAATAATTGTTTTATGTAGTTACACAAGTGAGAAAGAGTCCTGGGAATGTATGGGTTTAGAAATTCGGCACAAAAACTCGAATTCTAACCCCTTTAAACTAACCCTAGTGGTAAAATGATTTGACCACAAAGAACATGTAGTGTTTTCCTACCTCTTCTTGGTGAAGTTGCCAGCGACTCTTACGCAGCCTGTGCCATCACCACCACAGATGCCACATTTGTCATAATGCAGCTTGGAGCCTATTATTCCGTCACAGCCAGTGCGCACACACTTCCCTTTCACACACACTGAGCTACTGTAGGGCCTACACTCCGTCCCGTCTATCACCTAAAAACAAGTTTTAATCAGTTTTAATTATTCAATTAACTCTGAAATGATTCGCTTCTTTAAAGACACAGCATAGTGTGAAAATAATACATTTAATGAAAGTAGGTTCTTGTGCCAAATGACCAGACAGATTCTTTACATCCATTGTGGCCAAAAAACATCTAGGGTTGAGGCAGATTAGCTACAACAATAGAAAACTATGACCGGGTCCACTTCTGTCAGTCCAGTATAGGAATCTGGGGCTACAACTGGTTCAACTATTTCACTGAAACCTGAAAAAGTCGAGACCTTTTAGGATTGTGATCAATAATCCGGTTTTGATTAATATCAGTATAATTATTATTATACACACTATATTTCATATTAAACTATGCTGAACTTACCCTCTGTGAGAACACCACGTAGTACCCTGTGCCTTTGGCCCTACAGGTTAACTTGCACACATCCTTTGGCAGAACACCAGCATACTTGGGCACCCACTCGACAAAGGTCTTCACACCTTTAGGGTCTGTCTGAGGCCCATTTCTCGCGGCACACTGTTCCTGCCTAAAATTCTTATCTAATTCAAAGCAAAAAGTCACATTTAAGAGTGAGAGTGTGTTCTCAAGAATATAAATATCTGAAAACTTCATCTAAAGAATCAAAATGTTTGTTCTTGTACCAAGGTTTTGTACTAATTTAGGTGTAATTAGTGGCATCTATTAACACATCAGTGGAAATTTTCCACAAGATTAATAAAACAAACATTTTGAAACATGTTGTAGAGCAATTTATATAAATGTAAGTGTGCTGCACAAGGCAACACATTTAGATGATGTGTCATTTTATGTGTTTATAGACCATCTTGGATTAATTTGCATCAGGGTATGTGTGTATTGTAAATATGTGTGTGTGTGTGTGTGTGTGTGTGTGTGTAGGGGTTGGCTCTTACGTTGCGCAGGGCATGGAGTAACGTTACAGGACCTGTAGATGGCTCTCTTTCCTGTGCAGTATCGTCCACTGTTGCGAGGAGGGGGGTTGTTGCACAGACGCTGTGTGAACTGCACTCCACCTCCGCATGTCCGAGAGCATGAACCCCATTGCCCCCAGGAGCTCCAGCTACCATGGTTAGAGACCTAAGAGAAGATGAAAACAGAAGGAAAGTGACTTAAGAGGTTTTGTTATTGACCATAAGAAAGCCCCTTAAAATCCCAGCATGAAATTGTAAAATGCAAATGTGGACAGCACAAATAGGTCTCTTCATGAGAACAGCATAAACCACCGATGAAATCCACTGTAAATGTAATTTATTTCATGTTTTTTTTCGTGTAACATGAATTTATTAATTCATTGAAAGTCATCTGACCATTTATAAACACATATATAAAACAACTGACAAATGCGTTACGGAATCTGCATCTGGATCTGTAGCATTTAAGAGACAAACAAGGTCATTTTTTCTTGAATTGCTTAATGTCAAAAGAATTCAGCCACAGCAGTAAGTGAGTTAAGTTTCTCACAGAGATGTTTTATGTAAGAATGTGAACACACCCATTTCCATTACTAATAAACAAGCATGAAGCCAACAACAGTTTAAAAACTGTCTTAATTGAGCGATGGCACACTACAAACACTTGACATTGTGAAGATACAATGCACATTGAGGCAACTTTACCAGAGGGGAAGTGGGGAATTATGCATGTGTAAGTCTTAATGGAACACACCAGAGCCACATTTTCCTGATTCCTTAGTACAAACAAACAGACACGAGTAAACGCTCTCAAAAAGGACATTCTTCTTTCAAAGAAAATGAGTTTCTGTGACACTTAGTACATACAATTTATTAAGTCCTGCAGGATTAATCTGCTTGATATTATCCTGACTTCTTTAGGCTAGAAAGAAAAATGTCTTATGACTACATCACTGCAGAGTTATGCACAATAACTGAGGTACACAAAGTACAGCTTGTCATTTGGTAATATTTTATGACCCCAGTTGGTTTCTTGTATTTTATGTCATTGGAATATTCTTCTCTTATCTATTGTCTGCCATCACTGAAACAAATTACTGAGAATACCCTCTTTTGTCAAGTCAAAAACATTTGGCAAATCCAGCATCAGCGTCCGTCTCACGTTCCTGCATCTCATATATTTGTTCCCATTCCCTACTCCTCATATATTCACAGTAAGAAGGCCCACACACCTTCATGGCTCATTTGACCTGCTTTCCTGCTTATACTTTTCTTAATGACATTTCCAGTTCATCTGTCTTCAGCTTCCAGTCACTAGTTCCACCCCATCTTTCCTCACTTCAAATTCCTCTCTGCCTCTGACCGTGCAATATCTCACTTAGGGTGTACTTTATTTTCAGTAAGCCTGCTTCACTTTCCCACTGACACTCTGCCTGTCTCTTTCTCACATTCCAGCCCAAGTTCATGCTGGGGAAGCCTTTTTATCCACACAATGCCTCCTGGAGAGCTGCTGAACATTCTTTTAACACATTTAACCATATATTTTTCTTCAGTACTCTTCCACTGAGTGATTGCCGTACATCATGCTTAGCTTCTCAAAGCAGGATTCCTAAAACACCTTTATGCTTTGATTAACTATGTGATTTGAAACACTGGTTTAATTGCAATAGATGATCAAAAGCTGTCAATTAAATTGTTCCATACTCTCCCTGAAACCCACCGAATAGTGCCTCTTGCGGGTCTTGTCCACACACTTCCCATGCAGGCATATCCTTCCTTTGCTGCACTGCGTGCCCTCGGCCGCTGGCAGCTTCTTGGTTAGACACACCATCTGGCCCTTCCTGATTACAGCACACCACAGACGAGCACACACATCCATGCCTGGGCACACATTGTACTCAGGCCCGAAGGCAAGCTGGCACTGGCGCTCTGCGTCATAGCTCTGACCAGGAAGTTCTTCAGGACCAAGCAAAGGATTATGTGGCATGTCCAACAAACACTCTGCTACAGGAAAAGATAGAAGGATTGGGCAGTCAGCATACTGATGCACTAATTTAAAGTTATCTTTGTTTTCATTTATAGATCCATTTCTTTGATATGTTTATGTGTTAACATGAAATGTTAAGCCCCTTAAATGAGTAATATTTCAGATGTTATTTAAGATACTAAATATTTAATTTAAACAAGACAATGTTTTTTTTAAATCAACATTTCAATGAAAAGAACATGGCTTTGGAACAATATCTTTTTTTTTTGCTTGCAAAGCCTATTATAACTTTGATGAAGATTCACACCATTTCCATCATCAAAGAAGTCAGTGATAGTGGCTGAGGTGCAGCGGCTCCAAGGTTTGGAGGCGTCAATGGAGGTCAGGATAGAAGACATGAGTCTCTTGTCCTCCGTGGAGCCAAATTTCTCCTCACAGAACTTTGAGTCATCATGTGACAACCCTAAAAGATGCCCTGGAAAGAGGAATATGAAATTGTAAGAGACTTATGAGTAATTTGTGGTAATTTCAAAACTGATGAATATCAAGGAACATACAGATATTTTTATGTTAATGATATAAAGTTAAATATTATACACTTAAATCATTTCTCAGAGTCATCGCGGTTGAATCTTTGGTGTCTGATGTCTTTTTTTGTGGTCTAGAGATCAGAATTTTAAAGCGTCATCATGCTATACATTTTATATAAAAATTAATCAAGTAAAAAAAACAGATTTAAACTGCTGTGTGTTCATTCTGTTTTCTATTTCCAATCACATCTACTACAAGGTTCTGTAGTGCAACTAATCCATTTACTGTTGCTTCTACTTTAACCCAATTAAATGCAATTATTATCTTACTGCCAATGCCAGTGTTGATTGGACTTTAGAGTGTGCAGATCTGTTATTAAACATGTGCATTGTTCTTGAATAAGTACTTGGTTCATACCAATTTCATGTGCAACAGTGAAAGCAGCATGCAGGCCATCATCTTCTATCACAGCACAGCTCCTCTCTGGAGAGCAAACCGTGCCCACATCAGCCATGCCCAGAGTATCGCACGAGTGATGTCCGCACAGGTCCTAAAAAGAGCATATACGTGCATGACTCAAGTTCAGCTGAGAACTGCACAGCGCAATTTTCTGTCAAACACATTGTAATAAACACACGCACACGGTATTGCAATTATACACACTGCTAACTCTTTAATGAAAGAGCTCTGGGTTGAAATAATTGCAAGAGGACATCACTGTCAATTGCTACAACTCCCAATGATCATTTTGTGTCTTGCTTGTTATTCCGTTTTTAATGTTCTGGCAGCTGATTAAGGCATTGATCTATTTTCTTTTATTTCTCAAATACAACTACAGCTTTAGGGCTGATTAATGCTCAGCAAGGGAGGAATCAATTAGATGGTCAACAAACCATGCTCTCTGATTTACATCTCAATAAGAATACACACATATAAACGCATGTAGACTTTAGAGAGACAAAATGATCTATAATATGAAAATTGTGGAAAATTCAATATAGTTTAAAAATTAAGTTTTACAAAACATGATTACATAATCAGTGCAGAGATTTTTCTGTTTTTTTTTTTCTTCATGTATTACTGTACTGTAGCCACTCTTAGTGCCGGTCCCAAGCCTGGATAAATGAGGAGTGTTGCGTTAGGAAGGGCATCCAGCGTAAAAACATGTGCCAAATCAAACATGCGGATGATCCGCTGTGGCGACCCCTAACGGGAGAAGCTGAAAGAAGGTTTTACTGTACTGTATTATTGTAGCAACAACTAAAGACATGTCTTGCCAGATGAAAGTAGAATCTTTCTTTCTTATGGTAGAAATCTGTTTTGTTTTGCCTGGTGTAAAGTTGAAACTGCTGTTGTGATGATGTGATCACTGCTCAGGTTTTTTTTTAATAATAATATATAAGCAAAAGTCCCTTGAATTGCAGTCATGGGATTGCCCAAGAGTATTGTTTTCAACTCTAATGTCAACCATGGTTTTATTAATAAGATGATAAGTAAGCTTATAGCAGTGGATAGTAAACTCACAAGAGTGTTCAGTGGTTTCTTTCTATTAATAGTGAAAAATAAACATCGATGACTTTCTATGGAATGCCAAAGGTATAAAGCAAATTAAATTTTTCTCAAAATGAAATCATTTATTGCATAACTACACTGTTATTACTCCCTACAATTAAATCTACTTTAGGTGATCTGGCCCACTGCTTCATGGGTCCCTTGGACGATAAAGCATCCAATGAAAACCTCACCCACCCCCATGTTTTCTTGCAAACAAATGTACAACATTTATAAGACGATGGAAATCTATTATTGGCATAAAATACCACATATTCCCAGCTCTCTTATAACAGAATAATTATGCTCCAGAAGCTTGTGGAGTTTTTCTGCGTGCATATTTACCCATTTACTCATGCTGAAAGAAGACAAACCACACTCTGTTTCAGCTTTTCACACAAGTTTATGTCAACACATACACACACAAACAAGTCACTTCCTCCCACACCCAAACCACATTAAAGAAAGGGGCTTCAAAATGCCAAGTTCTCTAAAGACCAAATACGTTTTATGAGACCATCTGAGTTTGAAAATCCTGATGGACAAGGTTTCAGTGATTACATCATCAGAGTGTGTGAGGCCAGAGTGAGGACAGTGCTGAATGCCCTAAAGGCTTGGTCTGGGTGTTGCATTGCACTGTGTGGTTGTATATGGTCTCATGAGATGCCATGTCCCTAAACTACCATAACTAATGAAAAATTTCACATGGTCAACAGTGCCAAATTATTTGATCTTGATGTTGTTATTCCTGACATTTGTGGTTGAAAGGACTAATATTTATGCTATTCCACAACATTCACTCCCTTCTCATGGGTTCCCTCATCCAGTATCTATCTAACCCTTTTTGTTTTGTTCTTTTACCCTTTTCTTGACACACCCTCTTCCACATATCCCTTTTATTTTCTTTCTCTTTTTCACCTCGCTTTTCCCCCTATCCACTGCATCTGACCTCTTTACTGGCGTTTTGTTGATTTTGAACGTAGATCTTTCACAGACCCATGAGAAAAGGGCACAGACAGACATAAACAGAGATGGAGACAGAGAGAGACATGGCACAAGATAGAGATGAAAAAATATGGGAATAAAGAGGCAAATACACACACACTGATTTGAGGAATTCCCTTGGCTGTACACCAAAGCAAAAAAGGGGCCCTAAAGGAAATGAAAGTTTTTGGAATATTCAGGGCAAACAGTTTTGGCAGCGAGAACTAAAAGGAACATACAGTATGTGAGACACCAGTCAAAACAAAAGCTGGGGATTGTGATCCAGGGCCATTTCAAAGGTAGCGTAAGTAGTCATGGCTGTGTGGTCATTCAAAGATTAATCCGTGATAGTGATGGCCTGTCACTTTCAGAAGCTGCATAGTGGAACATAACAGAAATGACAATAAAAGTAAGAATCAAGACAAAATGATGATGTGTAGGAATTATAATGACAAGAACAGTTTATAGTTAGGTTTGGAAAATTTGGTGAGACAAAGAGAAAGAGTCTCTCTCTATCTATTTACCACAACTTCACTCCTACAACATGCAGCACCACTGCAAGCTTGGTCGGCCCTCAAACCTGGCATTCATTCAAAGCAAACATGCTGAGAAGAGACAAAAAGAGTGGTATTTAGGTAGAGAAAACTTTGGATATTTGATGCTAGGTGTGACCACACCACAAGATTCTGTCAGCTGTTTCTGATTTGTTGTTCTTCTGAAGGATGGGTGAAAACAGCTCTGCTTCCTCCATGCTCGGTTTCACATTTGGCTGTATTTCCTCTTATGAGCATCTATTTAATGCATGCGATAAGTAGAGGATTTCTTCATTATCATCATTAAAAACTATAGTACCAAGGATCTGTGTACATTATATATATATATATATATATATATATATATATATATATATATATATATATATATATATATATATATATTTATATATATATAATTAAATGGTTTTTTTTTGTTTGTTTGTTTATTCATTTGAAGATAACTTTATTCATTGCATGGTAGACTATGGGACACGTTTATGTGTGTGTATATATATATATATATATATATATATATATATATATATATATATATATATATATATAAATATTTTATGTTTTTTTTACATGATTGCTGTGTGTCCCATAGTCTACTATGCAATGAATAAAGTTATCTTCAAATGAATAAACAAAAAGGCCCACTCCCATAATGTCAGCAAAAATTTATGAGCAGACCCACGGTGGTCAAAGACAAACTTCTTGCCATATTGAGTTTCTCAAAAGTTCCCGGAACAAAATCCAGCAGTGTTGCTTCCTCTGTTACACTGGCACACATCCCACAGCTTTTTGCCAGGCTGCTGGCATTATGGTTCAACATTGTCCATCCCAAATTTGTGTGAGGTTTTTAGCATGCTGTCAACTTCCAGTACAGGCAAAGAAATACGGATGTGTGAAATACCAGACCCTGATACAAACATTAGTAAAGTAACTTGTAAAATAGTAAATATGGATATGTGTTAAACAGCAAAATCAAACAATGCTTGTGCTGTGCGATGTGACGAATCTTGTCTTTTGACTGTTGGTCACACGCTATGACTCTTGTTGTCAAAGTTCTATCAAAAAGGTGCTCACTGAGTGACACTTTACAACACTGTGTGCACTCTATAATACTGTACAATGATACCTTATTTATCTCAGTTCTGAGGCAGTGTTGAGTTTGCACAGTTGTTCTCAAAATGAAAAAGTAAAAAAAGGGTCAGAAGTAGGCAAACACAGATGGCGCCATTGTCACTTTTCAATTACTGCTGATTCCACTAGCTGGGTTTTTTTTTTCTTTCTTGGGATTTTTTTGGGATATAAACATGAGAGTCACTCTCAACCACACAATGTTAATGATAGCACAAACGTAACTGATGGTTCTCAGTCGGCTTCTGTTACACACAGCAAATCACAACAGGGTCCACACTACACAAAAGACTTTTTAGATATTGATTTTTCCCCCCTGTTCATAATTTATCTTGCTTGATCTTCCAGAACGAAGAGCCTAAATGAGCAATTGCACCATTTCAGGATTAGAAAGGGTGTGGGAGGGAAAAATAATATACATTTTGCACTCAGAAAATGCTTACCAGCAGTGGCAATTACATAAACTGGTGAATTGTGTATTTTAGACAAAGAAATCTACAATATTCAGTACATTTTCCAATCGGTTGTCAAACCGTAATTAGACTGATATTTTTCACTGTTTTATGCTGCCGTTTAAAGTGTCTGAAAATAGTGTATTTAAAAATGTTCGGATAATCTTCAACATTATAATAACTTGCAAACACTTTATACACTATGCTGGCCTATGTATTTTAAAAAAATTTCATCTTTAATTTATTTTGGACAAAAAATTAAAGAATTGGTGTCAAATATGGTTTGTTGCATCCCTACTACTATACCGTATAGTAAACTGATTTTAAGTACTGTATATGCTTGTCTAGTGTATTTAAAGTAATAACCGAGGCAATATGTTCAATTAAATTTAATTCATATTTATTTGCATAGTGCTTTTAACAATGGACACTGTCACAAAGCAGCTTTAGAGAGATTAAGAGGTTAAACATATGTATAAACAAATGTATAAGTTTATTGCCTATAAGTATGTTCCTTATAATTGTACATTAGTGAGCTAGTAGCCACTTTGACAAGGAAAAGACTCCTTGAGGTAGTATGAGAAAGAAAGCTTGAGAGGAACCAGAGTCAAAAGGGAACCCATCCTCATCTGGGTGGCACTATCATAACACAGAAACTGCCCTAGTTAAAATCACCAATGACCTGTTTTTAGCTTCAGACCAAGGCTACATCTCTCTGTTAGTTTTACTAGATCTTAATGCTGCATTTGACACTATAGATCATGATCTTCTCCTAGATTGCTTACAAAATTACATCGGCATTCAGAGACAGGCATTTAGCTGGTTTAAATCCTACCTGCCCGATCGTTACCATTTTGTAGACTTAAATAGAGAGCTATCCAGACTAATGCAAGTAAATTATGGGGTGCCACAAGGTTCAGTTCAAGGACCCCTGCTTTTCACAATATAAATGCTTCCCTTAGGAAATATTATTAGAAGGCATGGGATTAGCTTCCACTGTTATGCTGAATATACCCAGCTATATATCTCATCGAAACCAGACAATACAGCTCAATTGGATCGGATAACTGAGTGTGTCAAAGAATTAAAAGATTGGATGACTCATAACTTTCTATTATAAAAATTCTGATAAGACAGAGATTTTGCTCATCGGCCCAAAAACTAGTACACAGAAGATCCAGCATTTCAACCTGCATTAAGAAGGATGTACTGTAACTACTAGTTCAACAGTAAAAGACCTGAGAGTTATTTTAGACAGCAACTTGTCTTTTAAAATTCAGATCAACCATGTTACAAAAACAGCCTTCTTCCACCTTAGAAATATTGCTAAGCTAAGAAACATGTTATTTATATCTGATGCAATGAAGCTTTTTCACGCATGCGTTACTAAGTGGTTGTTCTGGATCATTAATAAACAAGCTACAGTTAGTCCAGAATGCAGCAGCCAGAGTTCTCACAATGTCGAGAAAATATGACCATATAAACCCAATCTTTTCATCCCTACGCTGGCTACCTGTTAAGTTTAGAATCGACTACAAACTTCTGCTACTTACTTACAAAACACTAAATGGTTTGGCTCCCATATATCTTTCCAGTCTTCTAACACGTTACACGCCACGTTACCTGAGATCTCAAAACTCAGGACTTCTGATAGTTCCTAGAATAGCAAAGTCCACTAAAGGTGGTAGATCATTCTCACATTTAGCTCCTAAACTTCGGAATAGTCTTCCTGACAGTGTTCGTGGCTCAGACACACTCTCCCAGTTTAAGTGCAGATTAAAAACTTATCTTTTTAGCAAAGCCTACACATAACACACATCACATCATAACCTTGTGCTCCATTACATCTGATCAAATGCACATTATCAACTTATGCTTGTTAATATCATGAACAGCAGCTACGCTAATTCCTCTCCACTGCTTCTCTTTCACTACCCATGCCGAGGCATCCTGAGGTTGCGCCAGCCCCAGTCACGTCCCACCTCATGAAGATCGTGATCCTTTAAAGAACTAGATGCCACCCCGCAAACATCCCGAACTATCTAGAGACGTACCAACGCCAGTTGGATCCCACTTTAAGTGGAGTTCGGACACTGGACCTTCTTGAGTGTTTAAAGGCTCCGACATGGAGAAGTTGGTGTTGGATCTGTGATGATAGCAAATGTTGAGCTATTTTATGAGTTGCTCAGTAGCTCCTAGTTTTATAACCACAAATGACTGTAAAAGACGGTAGAAAGAACATTACTCAAAATCTTACACTCCAGTGCTCATGTTAGTTCTCACTCTCCAGTGCTCTGTATTATTTAAATATGTATAATAACATGCTTGATGTCACCCAAATGAGGATGGGTTCCCCTTTTGAGTCTGGTTCCTCTCAAGGTTTCTTCCTCATAACATCTAAGGGAGTTTTTCCTTGCCACAGTCCGCCACAGGCTGCTCATCAGGGATAAATGCACACCATTCACCTTAACTCTTAAATTCTGTAAAGCTGCTTTGAGACAATGTTTGTTGTGAAAAGCGCTCTAGAAATAAACTTGACTTGACTTGACTTGTGGCCAGTGTCCAGAAATTCCTTCATAGTACAGAATACAGTGCAGGTAGATGATTAGGATATAATTCGGACCATTAGAGATATTTGAGAAGTTTTGCTTACTATGAGTTTTAATTTCCTGTGAGGGTATTTAATTTAAATAGGCATTTGAAAATAATAGGTAATAGACAGATATATATATCAGCTGTTATTTAATCGGATTTTAGTGCATCAAACGTTTACACAGCCTTCATACGTATTCAGAGGTATTGCCTTTTAATTGCTGAACTTTGATCAACCACTTGGGGACAGTATGTCATCCCAGTGCAGTAATGGCTCAGAGTTTAAAGGCTATGGGCTACTGATCAAAAGGTTCGGGTTTCCAGCTATAGCACCAACAAGTTTCCATTGTAGGAAATACATAGGGGCATACTCCTAATGCAGAAATGTTTCGGACCAGTAATAGATGTACATATTTTAGAACCCGATGCCTTCAACCACTTTACCACTACATTTGTTAAGGATTTGGTATTCGATTTCATCTTTTAGACCAAAATTCTTTACTCCTAGGTGTTATTTCTATAAATAAATTTAGATAATGGTTTGTATAGATGCTTGCAGTATCTTAGGTTGTTTGGAAATTGGTCTTAAGAAGGAATTGGACTTCCACTTTTTTAGTGTTTTTTTAGGTTTTCCATAATATCAAGAGCTTAAATATTAAACACAATCACAGGTTGTGTTTAATATCCATTATCATCCATTAATTTGATGATAATAATTGGCCAATCAGAAGATGTAAATGTTACTTCCTCAATTTTTGAAATCTTCCATACTGTTTGGGACTTGGTGTACAGTATGGAAACAATTTACTTTATTCTATTGTAATGTCAAATTTATGTATTTGTGAAAAACGGAGTTTGCATATCTTTTGCCGAGGTGTATGTAAATATCAAATGGATGACCTAAACTCTACCGAATGTATTGTAATAGAAGATGACCACCCAGTGGGTGGGAATTAGCAATTTAGGAGAAAATTAGGAGTGCATTTTCAGTTTCTCCTTGACACCAGGCTCAAAACTGAAACTGAATCAAATGACATTTCAGTTGACTCAGAGATTATTTTGTTGAGAACACAAGTGAATACCAAATCTTTTCTGGCATACACTCTCTCAGAAGCTGCTCTATGCATCCTATTCTTGTCTAGTTCCCTTCACAGGCTGACAGTCGAAGCTTTGTCCCCTTCTCTCTCTGTCTCTCTCTCTCTCTCTCCTGCAGTATCAGAACACTCTTGCATTCGTCTCCTGCATGACATAACATCTCATAATGCCTCTCAATGTGCCTCTTGTTTGGGTCTCCTCTGTCATCCTCGCATGCTTGAACTCACACTGGAGCTGAAAGAGGGGGAAAGGGATTCTGAGAACTGTGTGTTGGTGTAGGGAAACTGCTTGTTTTGTTGTTCTGCCTCCTCTTTGTGGATCAAAACATGACTCAAAAAGCCAGTGCCAGACCCATTCTGAATTATTTTCCTTGCTAAATTTCACCTAGGTAAGGTCTGTGCCAATTTGTTCATATCCACAATGGATTATTCCAAACAGATTGATATACAGTCAATTGATTTCACTCATTCTCTCTTATGATTCATTTGGCATTATAAAAAATAATTTGGCATTATAAAAAAAAGCACCAATCCCATTTTATTGTAATAATACCAATTTCTGAATATTGAGTTATACCAAATCTTTCAGTAGATATGCTAGCTAGTTAGGGTGTATGAGAGGTGTGACCGTGACATGCTCTCTGTCAGGTTGTCGTATGTTCACATACATGATCTGCGGTGTCAGTTAACATCACAGCTGTTCATGGCTGATTATATATCAGGGGATCAGCTCATAATAATATGTGAAACATGAGCTGGTACCCATGCAGTGTTTCAGGCTAATATCAATCAGTATCTGTTGGTACTGTTTTACTGTCAGATCTCAACTTGATGCAACTTGACTGAGGCATGATTGAAAAAGCTGTTGGCACATATTTATTTTTAGACATCACTGTAAAAGGTGCATTTATTAATTTTGCAGATGCTTCAATCTAACATGTCTTAAAACTAAGCTGGGCAGTTAAGAAAGGGTCCAACACTAGCAGTTGGATTGACTTAGGGTATGAACTCTCAACCTTCTGATCAGTAGACCAGAGCCTTTACCGTCTAACAGCTTAAGTGTCTCATAGTCTACAAAGTGAACCAGCAAGGCTTTATTTGTCTTGGTAATTATAGTCACTGCATATGCACTTGGACACTGTGCACCCTGAGGAAGTGAAGGGTGATGATTTTGTAAGTCCATTTCCCAGACTCATCACTGTGGGTAGGTAACTTCTCCTCTGTTTTTTTTGCATGCTCTTTTCTGCCTGCTGTCCCCTGCTGACGTGACAGAGACATCCATGATAACCACACCCACAGATGTTGCTCCACCAGGTGTGTAAGCACCACTCAGCCAGAAAAATGCACTGGCACTGACTTACTCTACACCAGTCCAGCACTGTGTGGCACTGCCAAGGGAAAGCGGGCTGTCAGTGGAACATGGCATTAGTGAGCTCTGCCAAGGGGAAGCAGCATCAACCTAGTGCCAAGTGAAAGCACCTCAGAGCAGATTCTTGAGAAATGAGAAGCGCCAAAAGTAAGCCATAAGTAAGCCATAAGTAAGCGTGGGATCTGTTCCATGCTGAACAGGACCTCACATGATTCACATATGCTGAGAGTGTGGTTAGGCAAAGAACATAGCACTTGCAAGCAAGGATGAAAGCTTACCACATGTGACGGGGTGATAGATGCACAAAACATTTTACTTTGCTGTGGATTTGGTTCAAACGATGAGGGAATTTAAATGAGGGTGGTCTTAACATCCAAAAGGAAAGCAGAAAGCATTAAAAGTGTTTGAAGGTCAGAAATATTTACACATAAAAGAATTATTTGAATGCTGACTGGTGTATATTTTGTTAAATCGCACATATTTTGAAATGGTACACCTGCTAGAGGTGCTGAGACATGGACACTTATGTGAACCATGTGAACTACATGGTTTTGATAATAATGAACTTCTGGTTTGGCACGCCTCTTTCAAGTGTGTGTAAGTGGGTGTATGAGTGCGTGTGATGAGAGATTCTTGTATGTCTTGTATGAGTGTAGGCCCTGGAGGTTTCAATAGCAATCAATGAAGGTTTGTGAAAACAGGGCACATATTTGTGGAGATTTGAAATGATGACTTCCTTTCTTTATTCCTGATTTCATTCATTATGGAACAATCATGAATTTTGGATCGTTCTGAAATGATGCATGACTCAATCAAAACATTCGCACGTGGATCTCTGGACTCACCCAACACACACACACACACACACACACACACACACACACACACACACACACACACACACACACACACACACACACACGTTACTGATTCTAAACATGCTTCTATGTTTACTTTTTACCTGCCTGGTGAAGAGAATGGCCGCGTCGTGATGGTGATGATCATCATCATCCAGTGGGTTTTGCTGATTCTGCCACTTACAGAAGCTCTTAAGCGTTGCAGCAGCGTTCTTAGATACATCGAGCCCTTTCTCGTTCTCTGTCAATACCGTGACCTTTACCACAGAAAGACGGATCGGGTTCTCGATGCTGGCGTGGCCGTACAGCCGCGAGGCGATCGACGCCAGGGTAAGCAGGTAGTGTTGCAAATCGGTGCCATATTTCTTGGCCATGGAGGCGTCCGCCACCAGCAGCAGCTCCACGTGCCGCGCGCGCGACACCGATCTCCGGTGGCGCGCCTTCGCCCAAAGCCTCCTGCCGCGCGCCTCGTCACCGACGCGCCCTAACGCATGACCGAGCCCTCGGTGCTTCCGCGCACCGCCGTGCCGCCTTCTTCGGTCGCGCGTTCCGCAGCTTTCGTGCTCCGTCACTGCCTCGAAGCGAAAGCTTTCCCGTTTGTAATAGTGCGGCGCGCGTTCTGCGTCGTTCTTGTGCTCCGCGCCGTGCGCAACCGGCCTGATCCTGTAGCGGTCACGGTTCACGGCGAAAACCCCGTTCAGTCCTCCCTTGCACGTGTTGAACACCGCTAACGACTCCGGATTGGCGTTCACCGTTCCTCGATACAAGCAGCCACGCCGCATGGTGCCCGCGCCGCGCACGGTCGCGCTGGACGGAGCGCCAAAATCAGGCGATGTCACTGATTCATCCCGCTCCAGGTCGATCTGAAATCGCTGATCGTCCAAATACACGAGGTAGCCCACTCTCCCACCGGCGTGATACAGCCGATCGATGGAGCGCACGAAACCGCCGGTGTTCCGGACAGGTGCGAAGCCCGACCCGTTGACAGGTGGCGAGAGACCCGCGGACTCCGGAAGAGCATCGACAACACGATGCAACGAGAAGCACAGCAAAACAATCCTGAGCAACGCCACGCAGCCGGGGAGAGGGCAAAGTGCGGCAGTCATCCTCCTTTAGAAAGCGCACGGCTCACATCCACTCGGAAACGCGCAAAACAGGCTGAACTTGGAGGATGAAATCTAGGAAGATGTAACCAGCTGCTCTGTGAGGATGTGGACGAGCATCTCTTGATATAAAAGTGGGAAGAATAGAAAGAAAGAGAGATCAGGTCATAGATAAACAGAGCCGGGACGGAGAGTGCGCGAGAGGTAAAGCCCAACATGAACAACCGTAAAGTTCTCCCCTTTAAAGCGCACGCACGCACGCGCGCACACACTCATATATATATACACACACACACACGCGCACAGAAAGTCCTGCCCCCTTACCGTTGATCCCTCCAGTACACCTCCCTCTACACAGCGCTCTTTTTGGCATGGTCCAAAATATGCACGCTGCCCAACTACACAGTATGTTAACCATGATGTGTAGTATTGTCTTCTTAGGCATTGAGTGCGCCAGTGGGCAGTTTTGCACGCAATCGCTCTCCTTCTCTCCTTCTCTCTCTCTCTCTCTCTCTCTCTCTCTCTCTCTCTCTCTCTCATGTCTCCTGGAATCAAAGTCAAGTGCAAACTGTCTGGACCAAGTCTGTCTGGCGCCGAGACACAAACAGCAGGAGGTTAATGTTCACGCAGAGGCCAATAATTGGTGCTAGAAGACCCGCAAAGGCTAAAAAGTTAGGCTGAAAAGTTGATTGTGTCCCCTGAAGTGTTTGTCAGGAGCTTAAAACAAAACAAAACAAATAAAAAAAATGTAAACTGTTTTGGCTTTTTGTATATTGCTTTACAAAGAAACAAAATCCCAAATACTCCAATGTCAGATTGTCCCACCCCAATTCTGGATTTAATAATAAACTTGAATAATAACCCATTTGAACTGTAATTGTGCCAAAGGAAAAGCTCAGTTTGACTATGAAGGTGTGAAAAGACAGGTGTGGCCTCCGGATCGTGAGCAGAGAGCATTTTTAAAATGCTGTAACTTCGGTATCATAAACAAACATTTGTGAGCAATTTTACTCAAAACAAGTGCACAGCTGAAGAAAAACCTGCAAGATTCAATTGGACACGAATGCGTAAAAAAAGAATGAATTCAACAAGCTGTTTCAAATCAACACACTGTAAATACCAGTCCAAAACCCCCACCCCATGCACACACACAGACCTATTTATTGCTTTGTAATGAAACGTGTACACACATGATGATGCCTTTAACACGAGATGAAAGATCTATTGATTCTACAGCGTGTGTGTCATGATGTTAATACAGTGCTGAAAACACACAGGAGAGGAGTATGCTACTTAGTGAAAAGCTAGAGCAATGCACATGGCACGTGGACTAGGGCATGCACATACATGCACACACATGCCATGCTCTGCCACACACTGGCCAACGTGCTAACGTTATCCCGGACACACACATAGAGGAACACACACACACCACATAAAATCACACACTTCAACACCAAGCATTAGCAAAATTACAGAACTACATATAATCCAGATCCTGTGAGAGAAAGTCACCAGGGAGCCATATGGACAATGTCCAAGCTCTCTCTCTCTCTCTCTCTCTCTCTCTCTCTCTCTCTCTCTCTCTCTCTCTCTCTCTCTCTCTCTCTCTCTCTCTCTCTCTCCCTCTCTCTCTCTCTCTCTCTCTCTTTCTTTCTTTCTTTCTTTCTTTCTTTCTTTCTTTCTTTCTTTCTTTCTTTCTGTCTTTTCTCTCATAAACACACACACACACACACACACACACACACACACACACACACACACACACATATAGTTACAGCCCACTGTAAATATAGTGAACTATGGTGTATTAAAAACATGCATGTGGACATGCTTGCTAGGGGACACGTGCCAAATGATCTCCACACACACACACACACACACACACACACACACACACACACACACACACACACACACACACACACTTACTGTGAGCACACCATCCAATTGCACCAACCAAAAGTGGAGCAAATTACATAACTGGAGGCTTGATCCACAAAGATAATGCATCTCCACAGCTGCATGACCATTTTACACACACCCAAACACACACACACACACACACACACACACACACACACACACACACACACACACACACACACACGTTTAAAAGCTAAAGAACAAAGATTATGTATGTTTGTTCTTTTTTGCATTTTTTCCGATGTAAATTTTTTCCTATCATTCTGTTTCTGTCTCTCACACTCATCCAATGTGTTTCAATCTGCTTAAATGGCGTTTATTCATAATCTCTTGCCACACTGTATGGCCAAAAGTATGTGGACATACGATCACCACACCCACGTATGGACCCGCTCCAAACTGTTGTTTTAAGTATTTAGAATGTCTTTGTATGTGGTAGAAACCTGTGTCCCTAATTTAGAAACACACAAAGACAGGACAGCAGCATTTGTGATTTCTATTAGAAATTAGTGCTTTAGGTTCATGCATGTATCTGCTCCAAATACCGAACAAGATGAACTGAAAAATGAATACACTTACCATTAAAACTGTAGCTAAAAATGAAAAATTCTGAAATAATTCTTAAATAGTTCTGAACTATGTCTATGAGAAGGTACATTACAGACAGTCTAGCATATGTATTTACACTGATCGGGCATAACATTATGACATTATAACTTCAGTCAGCGGAGAGTGAATAACACTGTTTCTCTCTTCATTATGGCACATGTTAATGGGTGGGATGTATTAGACAGCAAGTAAACATTTTCTCATTAAAGTTGATGTGTTAGAAGCAGGACCAATTGCCACGTGTAAGGATTTGAGCGAGTTTGACCAAATTTTGATGGCTAGACGACTGGGACAGAGCATCTCTAAAATTGCAGCTTTTTTTGCCTGTTCCTGGTCTGCAGTGGTCAGTATCTTTTAAAAGTGGTCCAAGGAAGTAACACTGGAGAACCATTGACAAGGTCATGGGCGGCCGAGGCTCATTGATGCATGTGGGGAGCGAAGGCTGGTCCGTGTGATCTGATGTGACGTGTGATCCAACAGACGAGCTCCTGTAGCTCAGAATTGTGCAGACATTAATGCTGTTAATGCACGAAGGTTCAGGACAGTTTTAGCAGCAAAAGGGGGACCAACAAAATAGTAGGCGGGTAGTTTAAATGTTAAGCCTGTTTGGTGGCCATAAAGTTAGGCTGGACCAATGTAAATACATCCACCACTGTAGCATGATATGGAAACCTGAAGAAAAAAAGGAGGAGACACTTTTAAGGGAACACTGGCCTGGAGTATTATGCAGCTTCCGTTTTATGCTAGCCAGGCCCAATGCTGTAACTGTTGTCTTTGTTCCAATATTTCAGCTGTTGTATTTTATCTGAAATGGAAGTCAAATAATGCATACCGAATTAGTACACATTATAAGCAAGGGAGACAACTGCAAACATTGTAGATTCCTCAGAGAATGGCAGGATAACTGTAGACAAACACTTTCACAGGGTTTAATGAAATACGCTATTTCAGGTTATCTAAACCACTGGAAGTTTTAAAAAAAAGTCATGGTAGGAGGGATAGAAGCAATGGGTGAAGGACAATGATACATGGATGAAAATTATTACACATAATTCATTTATATAAAACATTTTTGCTGCTCTATAATTCTTACGTTCTGTAATACTGCTTTAAGAAGATGTGCATTGTGAAAAGCGCTATAGAAATAAAACTTGAACTTGGGCCATTGGGCAAAGCAGATGCAACAGGAGTTGGACAACCACACAGATTTTGTGAGGTACAAGGTGATACCCAACCCAAATGAGCCCAGAATGAGGAAACAAATCACTATTTCAGATACAAGGCATCAGGGATTAGAATAATCCATTGATAGGGATTGTAAAGCTAAAAATGTATGTATAAAGTTTTAGGTGTGGTCTTTTTCCCAAACTTCAGTTTGACATGGCAGATTAATGGCATCCAGATGTTACACTTCACTGATAATGAATTATATACAAAGGCTTTAAACAAGAGAGGTTAATTGTTGGTCTTGGTCAGGGACCATGTCCTCAGGTAAACTGAACAAATGAAACACATGATGCAATGGTATTCCTTCACTGTTTGGGGAATTTTGGCGAGGGAAACAAATACATGTGCCTTGGTAAAATATATTAGAAGAATACAAATCTCAAGAGGACAGTTAATTCAGTCAGCAAGTGGTAAGGGGTCGTAACAACATGTTAATTTCTTTATGGAATGCTGTGGGCTAACGTAACACTGCAACATCCATCTTAACAGCTAAAAGTATTGTTGGATGAGAGTATTTGTTGATGTGAATACAAAATGTGATTTCTAAATGACAGAATACTTTAGTTTTTTATTCTGACCACTGGCAATTCGTAAGACTTCTACTAATGATAGCTCTAATGGTTGAATAGACCCCAGACTGAATAGCACTAAAGGTTAAAAAAGAAAATGAGATATTTATGCATATTTGGAATTGTATAAATTGTTATTTGGTGGATATTCAAATGGATTTTGGATCTTATGAATTTTGCTATCATCCATTCATACCTGAGCATTGAGAAGCAAAAACTTCTTCTACTACTACCACAGTGTATATGCTTAAAGGGAAAATAGACTGAAAATTGAGCATCTGAAGTTGATATGCCCCAAGGTTTGGTTGTAAGAAATTGTTTTCAGTCTGCAACTTTATAGGGTATTAGAGAATATATAATAAATTCTGCATGAATGAACCATAAAACTTATCTGAATACATATGTATACGCCTGTGGAAGTGATAAAACACTATGAATGTGGACTGAGATTGCTGTCGGAATGTACTTTGCAGACAAGAAACAGGAGGGAAAAAAAGGAGAAGATGAATAGCAAGACTATGCAAAAAAAAAAGGAAAGAAACGTATACAGTGCCTGATTCTGTAACAACTAGTCGCTTATGGTTTTTAAAACACGTTCCTTTTGTTCATACGCAACAAATTAGGTAATTTATTAGTATAAAAATCTACTTTGACTAAATAAATATATAACAGTACAGATGCTAAACATTTCTTTTTATTGAAAAACCCTCCCTTAGCATGAATAACAGCATTAAAAACTCTTGGCACCTGGACAGTTAGTTTCACTAAACATTCAGCTGAAATACTTTGCCATGCCTTTTCTATAATGTGCAAAATGTGTTACACAAGTAACTGGCCTTGCAATCCAGTTCATCCCAGAGTAGTTTAATAGGATTTAGGACCTGCAACTGCCAGTTCCATGATAGATAAGACAGCCAAATGTTTGTTCTCTAAATAACGCTTACAGACCTTGAAAGTATACTTCGGTCCATTGTCTTGTTGCATGGTGAAGTTGGTTCCAATTAGCCGCAGTCGAGACGGAATTACATGGCATTAAAGTATGGAATGGTAGCAATGTTGGTTCAGTATTCTTTTTCCCCGGAATAAGTTTTCAACCTTCCCTGCTCCAAAACAACCTCAAACCATTAAGTTTCCACCTCCATGTTTGACTGTGGGGATTACACAGTCTGCTAACATATACTCTCTTTTTCTCTGTCTCACATAAGCTCTTCTGTTAGAGACAAAAATGGCAAACTTTGACTCATCTTTCCACAGAACATATATATCATTGTCCAATTCTTGTGTTTTAGCCTTTTACCTAGTTTGTAGGCATAAACAAAAAGAACATGCATGTGTTTCAAAACCAATTAAAGGACCACATGTTTATAGACTTTTGACAAGTGCTGTATACTGCACCTGTATCTTACAGGAGAAATATAGTTTGCCATATATGTGAAAAAAAATCACAATATTAACCTCTGATACTGTGTCCATATGCCAGTTAATACTAGGAATTTAAATTCTCCTTCAAACTGTATTGTTGTGTTTATATAATAATTAATATATGAATACAGCTACATGGGAAAGCTAAATAAAAAATTTTATTTCTAGTAAATGGCAGTAGTAAAACATATAATTTTCATTATGATGTTATGCATATGATATAATGTATGTATAAAATGCAGAGTTCATTTAATAATGAAAAAGACTTAAAAGAACATGTGGTAGTGAAGTGAATTTGCAGGGAATGTTATGCATGTGCGATCACTACAGTTTGGCAAGTAAGGGGGAATTGGGGCATGGCTGCACCCAGCTGTATTTTTCCATAGTCTAATAGAGATTTACAGCACTTAATGTTGATACTTGAATGAAAATACATTTTTCTTTACTGTCTGTAGAGAGGTAAAACAGACCACAGTTCACGTAAACATAATGGAATCTGTGGCAAATGACCATACTTAAAGTACAGCATGACCGAAAAACATGGTTCAACAATACATTTCTAAATGATCATCTCTATTTGCTTAGATGCTCAGAAAAAGATGGGTAGTGAAAACAAAACTTTTTTCAGTTCCAGAGTTCTAGACCTGTGAACCCATGACTCTGATGCAGATTAAATTCCCAAAGCCCACCTCTGAGCAAACATCTTCAATACCTTGCTGCAACATACCTTTCCTACCACAAGACACAGTAAATACTACAAAGGAAACTTTAGTAGATAAACATGCTAAAAGACAGCCATATTTTTATATCATCCTGTTTAGGTCACGCCCAGGCCAAAGCTAGTGGGCACATTCTTTTCTCTGCTAGTGCTTTGTAGACCATGGCCACAGCAAGCCATAAAGTTATTTACCATCATAGGTTTTCCCCAGTTCAGCTTAGGGTGTTTATCAACTGTTTTCCCATGCCATTATGTTTACTGCCCTTCTCTGGTTTAACATCACATTTTTTTAGATGCTTTGGCATCCTGAATTGATATTGTAAGTGGTAAAGGCATTCAATTTACATCTGGAGCAAAGTTTCATGGAATCACTGGATGCTTCTCTGAGTCTGATTTAAAATTATTAATGTTAATAATTTAATAAAAAAAGTTATTATTTAAAAGTCAGTGTTCAAGAGGAGTGGACAAATCAGGAGATCAGATGCTGCCTGTATGCTTTTTAAGAGATAAGATAAGATAAACCTTTATTCGTCCCACAGTGGGGAAATTTCTTTGTTACAGTAGCATGAAAAAATAAAAAATAAATGCAAATATATAAAAGAATAGACAGTAGACATACTATAGTATACAAGTATATACACAACACAATGTATAAATACAAATGAGGAAAAAGTACGTATTGCACACAGGTGGTATTGCATGTATTGCAGGTAATATTGCACGTATCGCAAGTGATATTGCACACAGGTAGTATTTTACACAGTAAAACAGTAATAACAGTAACTATTACACCATTGAACAGTAATAACAGTGTGTATTATGGTTAATGGTTTTGTACATGCTACCTCTTGTCTTCCCTACTTAGTGTTGATTGTTGACCACCTGAACCTTGCATGCACCTTAACCTCGATTCTTGATAACATGTTTGTCTTGTTTGCTAAACTTATGCATACTGGCACTTGTATGCATACCCCCAGTTGTCAGCTGGTAAATTTACAATCCACCTTCTAAAATGCAAATTTCACACTCTTCTGTGAATCAAGATCTTTGTTGAATGTTGAATGATACATTTTTAAGGAACATTGTTCCAAATTGTTCCACAACCCATTTTTTTTTAGATTGTTTAACCTGTACATCTTTAGTTTTAGAGTCTCTGCCTCTCTAAGATATACTTTTTTTTTACCCAATCATGCTATTGACCTGTTGCCAATTAACCTAAATAATAGCAAAATGTTTATTTAATTTAATTTAATTTAATTTAATTTTATTTTATGCTAGTTTATGCTATTTCAGACTAGTTTAGATTTAATGTGATTTTTAATATATATGCCTAGATTCTAGTAGTCTGTGCACGTGTGTGTATGTTTGTGTGTGTGTGCTATTATGTCTGTTGCTAATAAATAGTGCACAAAACTCCTATTATATTAAAGTGTTGTCTATTGCGATATACAGCCAATACTTTTAAGTCTGGATTCCAGGATGAAAGCTCTGCATGTTTTCTAGCATGCCCGTCACACCCTGTCTAATTCTAGCCATTATAGCTTTCACAGCAATGTCTATATCTAGTACGATGTAATTATGGACCTGAGAGAATGAATCGTGTTTCTATGAACACTTGTGTCAATGTTTGCACGTGTCACAAACTTGACCAATGTAATTAAACATACAGTACATGCAAGTTTATGACGTAAGTAAACCTGCAAAGTCAGGGAGGATTTCTTCTCATCCCTGTTTTATTTATTGGCACTATATATCTAATTCAGTTTAATTCAATTACATTTAGCTTTAGAGAAATCCAGATGTAGATTGAGATCCTCAAGCCAGAGGCAACACTTGAAAGGAAAAACACTAAAAGACAACATAAGGAAGAAATGTTAAGGAACTGACTTAAAAGGGAATCCATCCTCGTCTCAATGACTCCAGCTAGAGGGAGTCACTTCTTTTTTAATATTGTACAGTATAATATATATATATATATATATATATATATATATATATATATATATATATATATATATATATATATATATACACACAAGTACAAGTACAAGTAGAGTACAAGTTCAGTAAAAGCATACAGAAGATAAGCTTCTCATTTAAGTCTATGTGCAGGTAAAGTGATCTAATAAAAATCAGATTGGGCCAGGACCATTTCTAAGCATAGGCAAACTAGGCAGCCACCTAGGGTGCAACCACCTGTGGGGACGGCACCAGTGAGCGCTCCCTGCACCGCTGCCGGCCTCAATCATTTAAATTATTTAACTGTTTTTCTGCTGAAGTTTAATGTACAGTATATTTTTACATACTTGAATTAAGACAATTTTGCAATGATTATTAAACATGTTTTTTTTTTTATGGAAAGTTGCGAATGGTTTTTATGGCCTGGATTAGCCATACATATGTTACAATATATACAATATTTTGGTAAGCCGTTAAAAAACAACATTCTTTTGCAGTATATTACTTGCATCACTGCTTTTCCATTAGCGTCTGCAATTCTGTATTCACTATAGCCAGTTCAGTTGACTCTTATACTGCTGTGGAATTAACCCCTGTTTTTGGTTGTGGCTGAGAATTAAACTGCAAAGAGTGTGCTCAGCAGCCTCCAAAGGTAATGAATTTTTATTTAAATCTTTTTTCTAGATAGATGTATGTATACTGTTATACTGTTATTGTATATAATGTTAAAGAATTAAAAGATTGTTAAAGAATTAAAATATTGGATGACGCATACATTTCTATTATTAAATTGTGATAAGACAGAGATTTTGCTTATCAGCCACATACTTAACACATAACACATTTACATAACACATCACATATCATAACCTTGTGCTCCAGTACATCTGATCAAATGCACTTTATCAACTTGTGCTTGTTAATATTATGAACATCATCTACGTTAATTCCTCTCTACTGCTTCTCTTCCTTTACTCATTCCGAGGCATCCTGCAGTTGTGCTAGCTCCATACATGTCCCACCTCATTAAGATTATGGACTTTGAAAAGAAGTCGATGGAGACACCGCAAACAACAAGCACCATCTCTAGATGTAACAAGCCATTTGGATCTCTTCATGCAGAGATTGGACATCGGACCGCTTTGAATGTTTAAAGGCTCTGGCATGGAGGAGTTGGTGTTGGATCTTTGATTATCAGTTGAGTTGCTCAGTAGCTCCTGGTTCCATAACGTCAACTGACTGTATAAGACTGTAGAAAGGACATTACTCATAATCTCACACTCCGGTACTCATGGTAGTTCTCACTCTCCGGTGTTTTGTATTGTTTTAAGATTCATAATCACACTCCTGATATCACCCAAATGAGTATGGGTTCCCCTTTTGAGTCTGGTTCCTCTCAAGGTTTCTTCCTAATAACATCTAAGGGAGTTTTTTCTTGCCCCAAGGTTGCCCCAAGCTGCTCATCAGGGATAAATACACATCATTCACTTTAATTAAAAAATTCTTTAAAACTGCTTTGAGACAATATCCATAGTAAAAAGCACTATAGAAATAAACTTGAACTTGAACTTATTGAGCTACAATAGTGTGGTAGATCCATTGTTCTGCTTAAACTACATTAAGGTACTGTAGATTAACCATTCTGATAAAATCTGTTAAAAACCATTCAACTCAGTTTATATATCATATCATCATACTGGAAACATACACTAGTGAAACAATCTGTTGTGGGATTGCAGTTCTACAATCCCATAATCCCATTTTCTAGAAACACGACGTGCTACACAGAAGATTCAGTCTATTAGCTGTTACATTTTTATTTTTATTGTTTTATTTTGTTTATATAGCTTGTCTTGCTCAACATAGGGGTTTAGTCAGGCTTTAGGTAGTGTTTATATTTTTTTTCTTTAGATAAAAAGCATAATCAGTAGACATTAATAGTTATAAATGAGTAAATACACTTAAAAAAAAAACTGGGCTTTAAAAAGACCATCACAAAGTACTTCCATATGCATTTTGTATCTATACCCTATATATCTCTATATTAGTGATTATGAGTAGCGGATTACATTTTCTATACTATGACATTCAGGTTTTATTACAGTGAAAGTTGTGAGCTTCCAATGTCATAATTTGAGTCCAATTTAAAAAAAAGAACTAATGCCCCATGAGGAAACTAATAATAATCATTTAATTAAATAAACACAACTTTGGCAGTCAGGTCTTTAATTGACTTCAGAGTCAAACCTTCCAGTATTTTTCTAAATTAATGCTTTGAACCAGGTGAGGCCAAGAAAATAGGGAGAAAAACAGTACAGGTGAACATACAGAGGAAAGAATTTACTTCTATATTGGAACATTTGCTGTTTTTCTAAGTCATGCTTGTTTTGGAAAACCATTTCTAGTTTCATAGTTTCCTACTCCTCACCCTTACTTGAGTGGGGAGGAATTTGTGAAAGTGGGTGGGCAGTCTGGTTTATAGAGCAACAACCTTTATGCTTATTACAAATATGTGTTGATATATTTCTGCAGAATATAAAGTGTAGTAACATTTAACACGTAAAACTAAACAAACTCACAGTGTAAAGCGGAAGACAGACTGAAACCTTAATTGCAGTGTGTATGTTATTTTGACTGTATGTGTCAGGGCATTCAAATAGAAATGACAAACTATGAGATTAAGGTGTGGCATGCTTTACCAACTTTATCTAGTTTATTCATATATTTATAACAATATTCTCTTCCATATTTTCTAGGATTAAGTAATACAGCAAATTAAGCTTTGGTTTCAAATATAAACAACAGCCTAAGCCTTAAATGCATTCTTAGAGAGGTTCATCCCAGGTGATCCACTTGCCCAGTCAAGCACATTCCACCTTGACAATGAAAAAGTTTTCCAGTGTGTTTTTAGTCATTACCATGCCGGAATGCCAACCATTGAGTTTTCAGCCTTTTGGTCTGATCTGAACAGTCAATATTATTTGGCCATTATCTATTAGATTTGTAATAAAGAGAAGTGACTCAGCAACACTGGCAGCCACACATGCCGATTACAGAATCCTTCCCAGGTGGTATACTTTGCATTTTTCTGCACTTTCCATATTTTGTATAAATAATTTGCCAACAATTCTTGGCCAGGCACTCTACATACCCTTAGATGCACAACCTCAACAAACTGCACTAGAGTCTTTCTATAGCAATTACTGGCAGTTTTCATCTTCTGAAATATATAGTTTTTAATATATTTGAGGTTGTGATTGTCAAGTCTCCTCTTTATTATTGTGAAGCATCTACATTATACTTTTATCCCAGATCTGTGCAACAACTTTCAAACTATTTTAAAGTCTTGTGCTACTGGGGCTTGCTGTGGTCTGTGACTTGCTGTGGTTTGCTAGTTCTGGGACTATAAATCTCTTAACATAACGCCTATGTGTAAAAGATAATGCAATTCCTACATGCTTCCACAGGATATTGAGGTCTATACCTTTGCATTTATATTTATTGCTTCACTTCAAAGCAAATGTAATGTATACTCTGCCTTAATGTATCCAGGAGCTTTGTCACTTCAGTAGGTTTTGGTGTCACTGGCATTTTTGGCAAACCTTGACAGGGATTCCTACCTAGTCAAACAGAACCACTCCTAAGTTCAATAGCAAAAAATAACATCTGGGTTTCCATCTTGGAAGCCACTGAAGCATCACGTTTCAGGAATTTCCCCATTGTCCAACCCCAATGTGAACTAATGTGCATACTTTACTCCATCAGTTTTGGAGTGACCCATTTAACTCTAGTTGACTTCCAAATTCATTAATACAGTTGCTCTAGTCAACTTAGACCTTACTTATTATAGAAATACACAAGCAAATGTAAAGTTTCATATTTGCTGTTGTACAGTTTTTAGGCACCTAAAGAGTATGTGTATATATATATATATATATATATATATATATAATTACAAAATATTCTCTGTTATTTCTTTGTGTGTTTAGTGTGTACTCAAACTGCTTCTTCTTCCTCTTACCTGGTCCTGACCTCTGGCCATGTATCCAGTCTGTCGGATGTGATCACCGCCTTTGCAAAAACCTCCTAAAACAAACCCAACACATTCCTGTTATTGGCCTCCCCATGTTGAGCTCACTTTTAGAAATGCATTACAAGAGCATTCCACTGATGTCTGCCTTCAAGACAGCTCTCCTGAGAGTACCTTAGTGGGCTGTATTTATTGTGAGTCTCTCTAGCTAATAATTCGTTCTCCTGAGTTTATATGTGTGCTTCAACAGGAAATAGAAGAAAAAGTATAGATCCCCTACAATACCAAATATCCATGAACAGATTAGGTCTTACAATGGGCTTCATTATTCAAAGGTTAACACTGGGTCTGTTGACCTCTTGGACACAATTGTCCTGCTACCTTATTTTATAACAAGCCAGCAATACATTTTGTTTCCTGTTACTAAACAGGATATAATAGTAGTTAGAACAGACCTGGAGGTCAGATGGTTTAACGAGTCTAAAGTTAATTTAAACCAGAACTGTGGTAAATGTTGTGTCTCCGAATTAAACCCAAAAATAGAGCACATGTTAGTGTGAGAACGTATTTGAGCCAGAAACAAACACTGTAATTAACAGGGTTGATTTATCTGAAAATGAGTGACTAAAAATGAGCTTTATTAGAAACCACTAAAAAAGTCTGTTATTTAGTCTGTGCATTTGGAAGGCTAACCTGTAATAAATGAAATAATTAGCTATTAAACTGAAACTGCCATTTTAGCTTAATAAACATGAGTATGTTTTAAATATGTGATATTATGAGTACTGTGTTGTCAAAGCTAATCTTGAAACTTGGACTTGTTTTCTCATTTACTCTTTACCTACTTATAACAACATATACAGTACATAATTATAAAATTTAATCTATAATCAATAACAATTTACCAAAGTATGTAACTGCAATGTGCACAAATTCTATTGGCTTAAATAATTGCTGGGAAATTGCTATTGAAAATGTCTACACACTGATGTTGAGTATAAGTATGTATTAAAGAAGACAATATGCTCATACAGCTGTTAGATTATCCTCTATGTGTCCTACATGGACATTTTAATAAGGCATGTTTCTTTGAACCAGTGAATGCCATGAATAATGATTTCAAAACAGGAAGCTAATGTTTAAATATATATAATATATAATATATATATATATATATATATATATATATATATATATATATATATATATATATATATATATATATATATATATATATATATATATATATATATATATATATATATATATATATATATATATATATATATATATATATATATATATATATATATATATATATATATATATATATATATATATATATATATATAATATACAATAGTATTTTTTCCTTCTTTGTCTAACAGATATTTCAACAAAACTTCGTAACAACCATTTATTCCTGTGGTCCCAGGTATACCAATATAACTACCTTGAGCTTTTTGGCCATTAACTGAATAAGCAGCTGCAGCTATAATGCAGAAAATCTGGAATAGCTTTAAAACTTTTTTTTAAAATATAGGAAGACAGAAGCCCCATAGTCAAAAATTTCCTCCACCAACAGGCTGTAGTTCTCTGTAGTTCAGATTTGCTAAGTTCTGATTCCTGTGCCGAATAACAGGTCATTTGGCTGTTTTAAAACAGAGAAGACGATTTTTCGAATGTAAAATTGAGTGGAAAACATATATGCAAACATTTGGGTGATTGCATACATCATGCATGAGATCAATCATAGATCATTACTTTCGTTTAAGTAGTGTTTGTAACCAGGCAGGATCTAAATTCACAATGTTCAAATACATGCTCATATTTTACACGTTCAACATATAATTGATTTGCCAAATTAAATGAATATAATTATATAAATGCTCAGGCCATAACACTTAGGATGTCTTACATTCTTGAGGGCTGCATTAGTTTCAGGGAATTTAGATAGCTCAAATTCCTTGTATGACCTATTCATCAGTCTTTATGCCAGAACCCAAATTGAGGTTAAGCACCTTGGTCAAAGACTTCTTCACAGTGGCTTCTCAGGGATTTATAACTTCTGGTCTGCACAGTCAGCCCTATAACAATAACGTTGTTTTGTTGTTATTGTTTTTTAATCTACTTCCTAGTGATCATGAGAAGAAAGCAAGGTGGTCAAGTGTTTAAGCATTTAGTGCAAGTCTATGTATCCAACCCTGAGTCAAACAAAATCCCTGAATGATAAATTTGTGATGTTTCCGAAGCAACCTGCACAAAAATGAGACCCAGAAAAGGAAAAAATCTCTCAGAAGATTCCAAACAGTATGATTACCAGATAAAAAGCAACTACTAATAATGGGTTGTGACAGGGAGATTCCAAAATGTACAATGAAAAGAAACAGATTAATTGTTACAGCAGAGGAATGGCACTGGCACTCCTATTACTCCACTACATATGCATCCATGGAAGGCCAGCATCCTTGGAAGGTCTGGTTTTTATTTGGCACTCTTTAGTCACTGGTGCAGTGGAATATTTAAATCAAGCTGCATCGGCAATTCAGCTCCAAACAAAAAAGTAGCTGACCTTATCCAAACCAAACAACTGCAGTTGCCTTTGGCTTAGATTTCTCTGTTATGAGCTCTACAAAAGAAACATATGTGCAGAAATGGGGATTACATCAACAGATGGCAACCTAAAAGAGCCAAGCTCCCCAAGTGAATCAACCGCACTGAGTAAACGGCTTGGTTAATATCTATGCAAGCTTGTCCATGTGGAATCCTCATATAACAGGGGCATAGGCACAAGTTTATAGGGAACTGATGTACCTTCATTGCTTTTCAATTAGTTCCTATGCTGAGTATGATATTCTAAACTAACTACTATTATTTTCAGTGGTGGACGAAATACACAAACCACGTGGTTGAGTTAAAGTAGAGATAGAGTAGGTAAAATATTACTCCAGGAAAAATGTAAAAGTTCTTCCTTTTAACTTTTATTTGAGTAAAAAGTACAAAAGTATTTTCCTTTAAATGTACGTAAACGTACATAGCATCTAAGTACTATAATTTATTATGGCTATAACGTTCCTATAATCATTTTTATCACAAGACTCTTTGCTTAATCAACTCAGTTTATGTGAAAAGGCTCCGATGTTACTTTAAACACACCAATCTATTAATAAAATAATATTAATTAGTCAAACTCTGATTGATATCAATTACAATTATCATAAGCCCAAAACATACTTTTCACCTATTTAAAAATAAATCATGCAAGATAAGGCCACGGGTGTTGTGGCAAGTTAAATTTAGAAGTTTCATTTATTACCCGGTTAAGTTTTTATCCACTCATTAATAAAAATGAACGACTGAGTTCACAAAATGTAGTTAAGTAAAAAGTTTGACTGCAAAAATTTGACTTTGAAATGTAGCGAAGTTAAGGTAAAAGTCTCCACAAATGGAATGAGTGAACACCTCTCTTATTCTAACTGTTACTAATCGAAACCCTATGGCTACTACAGTGTAGCAAAATCAGACCTTACATCGGATTACAAGTTTGAGAACTGAAGATAGCTGTAAGACCTGGGATTTTAGTCATATACCAGTACTTTAGGTTTCTCCTGGCAAGAAAAGTTGACATCTAATTGTAGATTAGATTATTATTATTATTGTTATTATTATAAAAGTGTTGTTTCTACATACCTGCTAATTTATATTTCTTTAAGCATATGGACATGGCAAAATGTAAAAGGTATTTAATCATTAAACACCGTTACATTTGAGGTCCACTGGTAGTCAAAAAGGTTCACCTGGGATTCATTGGCATACAAAAACCTAGAAAAATGCTTTGCAATTCTGAAGCTTCTGCAAAATAAGCTTCAAAAAGTTACATCAAAGGCTAGCTAAGAGCTCTAAAGTAAAAGTGTGACAGCAGTCATGTAGATTAATGATTCTGTATGTTCTGGATGTGTGTCCTAAAAATGAACTTTCCCCAAAGGCATAGTAGCCTGCAAAGCCATTTGTACTGAATGCTAATGCAATGTCTAGGTATAATTTAATTTATATTTAAATTCTAAATGAATTAAAAAAAAGTTATAAATAATAATAATAATAATAATAATGCATTTTATTTCATGGCGCCTTTCAAAACACCCAAGGTCACCTTACAGACAATTTTACAGGTCATTGCATAAAACAGAACACACAACAGAGAAGCATATGCATGTAAGATTCATTTAAATCTCAATAAAACATTTTATAAAAAGGCCTGTATAAAAAGATATGTCTTAAGACGCTTTTTAAAGGTCAACAAGCACTCGCTATTGCGAACATCAAGGGGAAGAGAGTTCCATAGTCGGGGGGCAGCATAACTAAAAGATCTGGCACCCATGGTAGTCAGTCGAATCCAAGGTGCCACAAGAGAAATTGAAGATGAAGATCTAAGTGCGCGTGAAGGAGTGTAGACATGAAGAAGTTGAGTAAGATATTGTGGTGCAAGATTGTGAAGTGCCTTATAAGTGAGTAGCAAGATTTTAAATTCTACTCTATACTTTACTGGAAGCCAGTGTAAATGCTGAAGAACCGGAGAGATGTGAGCCGTATAAGGTGTTCTAGAGAGAACACGGGCTGCGGAGTTCTGAACCATCTGAAGTTTATTCACATAGATTTATAAACATAGATTTATCCTTAATGAGTAACCAGTGGTGAGAGTGGCAAGAAAAAACCTCCTGAGAATACATGAGGAAGAAAAGATGAGCCAGCACATACTCTTCCAGATATCAGTGGATAGTGCTCGTATAAATAATTTCTCTTCTTTAAATTTAACCCAAACTGTATAGCCAGAAAGTACTAGTTGTGTTAACAGTAACATTTGTATGAGGATCATTATATAACTTTAAGTCTATCGTATCAAACTGAGGTTGTCAGCTTCATTAATGGAGATTAATTATGAGCAATTGCAATCCGCGGTCCAGTTTCAGGTAGAACCAGTAGGAACAAAGGTATCCTTTGACCATTATTGGGCTAATTTGCATAGTTGTAAAAGTGCACTAGGTTTACATTGACACAAAACCAGTAAATAGCTTATCTTATAAGTTATATTATAATTATAAATTAAATAACTAGCTCTAAGTAAGTTTTTTATTTTTTTTTCCAAAACAAAGTTTATAATGAAGATGATTTACTTTCCCCTGCTGTAGAAAAGCACCTGTGGTATGCAGCTTATATAATAGTCAGACCTGTGGTAGATTAGTTTCGTCTATAATTACAAACAGCAGTCTGAGTGCTGGTTCAGTCTGTGCTCTTAAATAATGATCCACTCACAACATTTCTCTTTTGCATCTATATCAGGATAGAACTTTAACATTTCTACAATGTTGTGTTATGTTGTGGCCGACGTTTAAAACTTATCATTGTGAGCAATTTGATTTTTCACTACTTATTTTGACAGCATCAAACAAAAAAAAAAACAACAATAAAAAAAAAAATGCTGTTTATGTGTGAGAATATGTTTTTTGCCAACCAACAACCTGTTTATTGGACAACAACCCAGATGTCTGACCTTTTTTTGCAAAAGTCAGATTTGCAGGCCTTACAAATGTCTGCCATTTTGACCATCACGGAATCAATCAGTATCATTCCTCAAGCCTTTAATTCAAAGAAGCTATAAACACAGCCTGCAGTTGCTTCCATGCCGGGAAGCTAAACAGGCAACAACAACAGTGGTACCAAATGGCAACATATGGGTGATCATTCCTGCTTAAGATGCGGTCCAGTCTAGCTCTATGGTTCTCGTTTTATCACCTGTCCTTTGTTACTGCTTTTAATAAAATAAAGATCTACACTTCTTTCTATGTTCAGGCAAATTCTAATTTTCATCATATTATTTATTAAAAGTTTTTTTTTAATTGAGAGGCTCTCAGAAAAGGTTGATTTTATTTCTTTTTTCTTGTAGCATTATTTTCCATTCTATGCAAAATTTCTGTGTTATTTAGTTCTAAATAATTTAAATATTACATCTAACTATTGAAAGGTGCACATAAGTATGCTATATAAATTTCGAGATTAGTTTTTGGATATAAACTTCAAAGCCCATTTAAATTAAAGTGGGCTCTTTACTAATGACAGGTATAACATTAAATGGTGTTATAATCTAGAACCTAGAAATCAAAGTCAAATGTTTTAAGTCCATGACAGACTTTCTAAGTTAAAGGGCATGTGCAGAGATCTTGGAAAGTTTTGAATTTGTAGCTCTTTGCTTCTTGGACATATTGAATGTTGAATTAAGAATAAAGGAACATTTGACACAAATTATTTCTAACTTCACCCAGATATTATCAAGTTTCACTGCACATTGATGAAAGCTTGTGACTTTCACTGTTAAAGTAATAATCTTTTCAAAGGGCTTGTCTGCTTTTGACTAATACAAAATTTTGTTTAAGTTTTTGTATTAATATTCATCTTTGTGAACTTTAGTTTCAGTATTAGCATCTGCATTTGAAAGTGCAGATTCTATACCAGGTATATTCTTTATACTGGCCTGCACTTTTGCATTTGGAAGATTGCTCACTACACCTAACTGTTTCTTGTTAGTAGCCATAACCGAATCTAAAGAAAAAAGTCTTATTAATATTAAGATTAATAATTACATTTGAAAAAAAACTACTAAAAGTCTTCCCTTGGTAAATACCTACATATAGAGTAAATGTACAGGCTTGTAAAGTGCAATTTTAAAGAAAAGGCTGTTTTTAATAGAATTAAAGTCATAAAATTTTAATTGGTTTCCTCGGAATAATCATGTGCTCATTTTTGAGCAAAACATTGACAAAATTACTACACTATTATCAAGTCAAGTCAGTTCTACTATACACAGTTGAAATTAGACAACGTTCCTCCAGAACCCTGGTGCTACACTAAACAACATAGAGCTACGACACAAAACATTAAGCTACATAAAGTGCATCTAGTGCAACCAAATGCAAACAGTGCAGACAAAAAACAGTACAGACAGACAACACAAGACAGGGGGAGGGAGATGAGCTTTTCTCAGCTTTCTCACGAATTAGAGATGCTGCTGGGCGAAGGAGCTGGTGTTAAGTGACCAGGTGTGGTTATCGACTAGGTGAGGTTCTTACTGATGAGACCCACCACGGGTCATTGGTGAACTTGGCGATGTGGTTCGTCCTGTGCATTGCTACACAGTTGTGAGTCAGCAGAGTGAAAAGCAATGGGCTGAGCACACAGCCCTGAGGGGCCCCAGTGCTTAGTGTGGTGGTGCTGGAGATGCTGTTCCCCTATCCGGACTGACTGAGGTCTCCCAGTCAGGAAGTCCTGGATCCAGTTGCAGAGGGAGGTGTTCAAACCCAGTTAACTCAGCTTATCAATCAGATGCTTTTTTGAGTTTATTGCTGAGCTGATTTCTATAAACAGCATTTGTACGTACGTGTCCTTGTTGTCCAGGTGGGTGATGGCCAAATAGAGGGTTGTGGAGATGGCATCGTCCGTGGAACGGTTTAGACGATATGCAAACTGCATAGGGTCCAGTGACGGTGGAAGCTGGGTCTTGATGTGCCTCATGATGAGCCTCTTGAAGCACTTTATCAAGATGGGTTTGAGCGCGACTGGACTTTAGACATTAAAGCAGGAGACTGTAGACTTCTTCAGCACGGAGGCAATGGTCTTGTCTTGAGGCATGTAGGAACAATGTTGCTGCTCAGGGAGATGTTGAAGATGTCAGTAAAGACATTTGCTAGTTGTTCTGCACATTCCCTGAGCACTCTGCCAGGAATGTTGCCTGGTCCAGCAGACTTCCGTGGGTTTATTTATTTTTGCATTTATACATTGTCTTGTGTATATACTATATACTGTATTATGTTTCTATATTTTTTTTTTTTTTTTTACATATTTGCACATTTCTTTTTTTTTTCTTTGCTGCTGTAACAGAAACATGTCCCCACAATGGGACGAATAAAGGTATATCTTATCTTATCTTATCTTATCTTATCTTATCTTATCTTATCTTATCTTATCTTATCTTATCTCTGCATAGAGTTTTCCTCACTTCAGCTGTGGTAAGACATAGCACCTGGTCACTGGGAGGAGAGGTGGTCTTCCTTGCCTCCATGTGGTTCTGCACCTCAAACTGGGCATAGAAGTTGTTCAGCACATCTGGGAGGGAGGCGTCACAATCACAAGCAGGTGAAGTTGTCTTGTAGTTCGTGATCGGGACAGTTTGGCCCTTGCTGTTCTTAAGGCCGTCTTGCCCCCAGCTATAAAGGCGGAGTCTCTTTGTTTCAGCAGCGCACGCACTTTTGCGGTCATCCACAGCTTCTGGTTGGAGCGTGTAGTGATGGTCTTGGAGATGGACACGTCATCAAAGCATTTGCTGATGTAGCTGGTCACTGATTATGTGTACTCCTCCAAGTTAATGGAATCGCAGTTGGTAGCAGCCTCTCTAAACCTGTCCCAGTCAGTACACTCAAAACAGTCCTGAAGAGCAGAGGTGGCTCCTGCTGGCTAGGTTTTCACCTGTTTCAGAAACGGTTTAGAGCGTATGATTAACGGTCTGTATGATGGAATTAGCATAACAGAGATGTGGTCTGAGTAGCCGAGATGGGGCGGGGCTCCACACAATACCTGCCGGGGATATTTGTGTGACAAGATCCAGCGTGTTCGCTCCTCTTGTTGCAAAGTCCACATGAGGATGGAGTTTAGGGAGCACAGTCATGAGATTCGCATGCTTGAAATCTCCAGCGATAATAAACAATCCGTCGGGATGAGCATTCTGCATACAGTGATGCAGTAAAACTAGATAATTGAACTTTATACAAAATACAAGTTAAATATATCTGTCCCCTGATTCTGACACACAAATTATACACTGAAACAAGCCAGGTTTACTTGTGGACATTGCAGTAATGATGTCAGTTGCAAAGATTTTACTGAATGCAGGCAGGCAAAAGAAATCTAAAATTTTTACCAGTGTCACAGTCAAAATTGGGCAGTGTCATAAGAAATGCTAGAAGAAAACACGAATAAATACTTGGCATGTACCTAACATCTCTTTTGTGGGCCATACTTCTCCCAATCATTGAGATTCTGAGCATGTTTTTGCAGCATGAGTTCTGATTTTCTTTGACAATCTATCTTAATTGTCCCTTGATTTTAAGGAGAGATTAATTAGCATAACCTGACTAAATTATCATATCTGATCACTGATATCACATAGCATTTACTATCATATCTTTCATATCATAAGATATTATAATGATATAGAAATATATATTTCAGGGAATGTTTTACAGTTTATATCTTAAATTCTTATCAAATAAACACTCATGATGCCTCATATGGACCCAGATGTCTCCCCACTTAACTTTAGGGTATGCACTTGGCATGGACTAGCTGAGCCTGTCTCCCCTGAGGCTCCTAAGAGATAAAATATTCAGCTTTAACATGATAAAGTAGGGTTAAATGTATATAGTAAATGCATGTGTCACAAACTTGCCCAGCATTTGGGACCAAGACAAACAACTGTTAATAGGTTTCATAAAACTGCTTGAAGCTCTGACTTTACAGCTTGCCCATGGTTGGTACAAATTACATGTTAGATACAGTGGCGGGTCATCAGGGCCAGCAAGGCCTTCTCTGCTGGCCTAAATACTATCAGAATCCCTGACATTTGTTTTTATATATGTTTTTTCTATGAATATTTATTTAATTATTCTCAATAGTCTTTTCATTTCATAGCTTTTCTCTCATGTGTGCTGCTTCAAGTAGTGTATGTTTATGTTTCTTTTTGCACAAAAAACACAAATTGCGTAAAACTATTATGCATAGACAAAATTGCTGTGGCTGTAGTAAAAGGGGACTTGTTGATTGTGTTAACTGGGTTTCTTGTTTTAGTAATGACATTCATACTCGCTGCATGAGTTACCTTTCGATGATGAAGCCCTCTGTTATGCTACATTATTTTTGTGATTATTTTATACAGGCATTATTCTGAATTCAGGTCAATAAGAATGCATATACCAGTTTTACCCAGGTCTTGTCATATCTGATGTAATGAAGAATTAGGTTATTAGGGAAAAAAACTCTAAATCTAAACCAGAAGTAACATTTTAAAAGGATGTGTGTATATATGAATTCATATGGTGCTATTTAAAAATAGAGACATCAGTAAATTTTTGTAGCAACCACTGGAATGACTTGATAATTTATCAAATGAATGTTGGAAATGTATAAACCATTAAAAAATGGAAAGAGTGGAAGAGTGGATGGTAAGGAAAATTCCAAATCTTGTGGCTTGGAAAATATTCGTATTCTTATTCCTAACGTGGAAGACTTTATTAATGCAAGTAACATTTTATGTGTCTATCTATAACCCACAGTTCAACATCTCATTTATCACCTATAAGATTATGGTAATTTTATGCATTATAGAATTACACACAAATAACAGAAACTTCAGTTAAGCAAAAAACTATTGAAACCATTGTGGTGAGTAGGAAATATTCATACAAGGATATGAATATAAAATATCTCACAAAAGTGAGTACACCCCTCACATTTCAGCAACCACTTTTATTATATGTTCTCAAAGGACAATACTATAGACCTGAACATTGGATATACTTTAGAGTAGTCAATGTGCAGGTTGTATAGCACAACATATAGCCATTATTGTCAAACTAGCTGGCAAAAAAAGTGAGTAAACCCTAAGTGAACATCTTAAAACTTTGTCCAAAGTGTCATTATTTTGTGAGAGCACCAATGTTATCTAGCATTACCTTTATCCTTTTGGGTATGAAATTCACCAGAGCTACAGAGGTTGTTGCTGGGATCCTCTTTCACTCATCCATAATTACATAATTGAGCTGCTGGATGTTAGGCACATGGCACTTCACCTTCTGCTTAAGGATGCCCCACAGGGGCTCAGTAGAGTTTAAGTCTGGAGACATACTTAGCCACTCCATCACCTTCCACTTCAGATTCTTCTTGGCGGTGTGTATGGGGTCGTTATTATGTTGGAAAATTGATGTTTGGGCCAGTTTTTGGAGGGAGAGCATCATGTTCTGCCCCAGAATGTCACAGTACATGTTGGAATCCATGTTTCCCTCAATAAACCACAGCATCCCAGTACCAGCAGCACTCATGCAGCGACACATTAGGCATCAGCACACATGCTGGACACCCTTTTAAGCCAAACAATTTTATTTTAGTGTCATCAGACCACAGGACATGGTACCAGTAATAAATGCTCTTGGACAGGTTGTTTGTGGGCTTTCTTGTGAGCCAGCTTCAGAAGAGGTTTCCTTCTGCGAGAACAGTCTAAGCACTGACAAGTGGACCTTCTGCTTCTTTAACCTCTAAAGCAATGCAGCAGAACTCATGTGTCTGTTTTTTAAAGCAGCTTCTGCACCTGACGCACAGCACAAGGACTCAACTTCTTTGATCCGAGTAAAACCCGTCTTGGGAAACCTCAGTATGACCCTGGCCACTGTACTGTTATTCAGTTTCAAACTTAAGACGTGCCGGGACATGTGCTGGTTTAAGCAGGGTAACCTATATATATATATATATATATATATATATATATATATATATATATATATATATATATATATATATACATCAAAATTACCCTGCTTAAACCAGCACATGTCCCGGCACGTCTTAAGTTTGATAGGTGATAGGCAAACTGGTGTGGGTCCAGTGAAGTAGGTAGGCCTGAAGTAAAGTGATCTTTTCCACAAAGGGCTGGTGTGGGTGCAAGTTTTCATTCCAACGAATCAAGGACCATACCTGATA
This sequence comes from Silurus meridionalis, assembly GCF_014805685.1. NCBI lineage: Eukaryota > Metazoa > Chordata > Actinopteri > Siluriformes > Siluridae > Silurus > Silurus meridionalis. The sequence continues at coordinate 15,601,294 of NC_060907.1, forward strand.
GTCATTAAAAATTTTGTGGAAAAGCTTGGACACCCCTGACTCACTTTTGTAAATTTATCCAAATGTTATGGGTGTACTCACGTTTGTGATACTATATGACTCTTATGGAGACATGTTGTTGACAAGTTGCCATGCATTTGTGTTTTTTGTGTTTTTTTATTTATGTCTAATCTTGATCTGTGTCCTGCCATTGTTTGTATTCAATGTGAATTTTGATTAATCCCACCTGCTTTAAGTTTGCCCTTTAATTTGTTTCTGTATTTAAACCCTTATGTATCTTCCTTTAAATACTCAGATTGTCTGTCTGACCATGTTACTGTGTGTTTGCTGCTCTGATTTTGACAATACCTAATTATGTGGTTTTCATTAATAGTCTTTGCTGGTTTGTCCGGTTTGCTCATTGCCTGGCTCAAGACTGCTTTGGCCTTGAAACTGTATACTGCTAACTATACTTGCATCTCTTTCTGCACACCATTCCTGAAAGAATATTTTGCCAATAACATAGATGCAGGGCCATTATGACAGGATGGCCATGCTGAATTTGACTCAGTGGACTTAATTGTATTACACAAAACCTTTCGACGACTACACTAGTTTCCCCAGAAAGCTACTTGCTACAGTGGCAAATCTTTTTTTAGACACCATAACTGAAAAGAAGCTGTGGTTATTGTTATCCTGTGTCCTCAGCTGAGGCCAGCAATGGTGGAGCTCTAACAGAGATTCTGGTTCCTTTGCTAACCTTCTGACATTGACCCTGCCCTACTTTTTCAAATTAGTTTGCTTGCATTTTTAATAAAACTGCACTTGCATTTGTCTCACATGACACAATCCAAGAGGCTGAAAAGGGAGCTTAATTAGATAAATATGTAAGTTTTTGTTGCTTTTTCTATTAAACATATGGTACATCAAACCTCAAACGTATTACATCATCCTTTAGACAAGTTCAAAATACATAATCCATACTGTTTATGACACATTTATATTCGTAACCATTTTATCTCTATTATTCATTCAGATGAAAATTCCATATTCTGCAACACACTGGTGAGTGCAGATCAGACCAACTGTGGACTCTCATACAAATTGTTTCTGTTATGCTCCATTTCCAATAGTTCATGATGGAAGACCCTGGCAGAAAAACAGATGGATTTTGGCAATGAAGGGATCACTTGTTGGTACATGCAGTAAAATGATAGTAAGAGATGGTGGGAAAGTTTTCAAAAAGAAGAGTAATCTAGGTTTAATCAAATTCCTCTACATCTATTGAAACTGCACTGTTGTGGCTAGGTTAGAATCTTCCCTCTGAACACGTGAAAGCATGTGAAAAACATTTGCTATTATAAAAAAAATTGAGTGTGGAGTGACCAAATCGCAATCTGACTGGTTAAAGCAACAGCTTCAAACAACACAAGGTTTATGCAAAATAAAACCTGTCATGCTGACTGTGAGGGCCTTACGTAAAATTCCTTTGTCCATGTAATGCATGGTGGTGCTGCAACTTGAAGAAGTGCACCCATGAGAAATAATATGGAAATAATTTAATGCATAGTGATTTTTATAGAGTTTAGGCCAACAGAGAGAAAAATAGCAGATCTCTTGAAACACTGCATCTCAATGTCAGGTAATTTTACATGGCTGCAATTTTAAAATAGTCTTTAATAAATTATGTATTCTTCATTTATCCTATGCTTCATGGCATGAATTTGTACTTGGAGTATTAGCAGTGAGCTTTGATTACCTCAAGAATCATGTTTTATTACTGTTGCCATGGGAGGTCAAAATACAAAGAACTGCTGACTAAGTTTCAGACAAAACAAGTCTGAAACCATGAGCAAACTTTGGGGTAAACATAGCAGAAATACATACTTTTCGAATACACTCTTGCTCTAACACTGCCTCAGTGGATGAGACACACTTTTTTTGTTAGGCCCTTGCAAACAATCTGTGGTAATGATGATTACAGAGCCCAGAAAAAGTCAAATGCAGCTAATGAGGAAAAAACCTGAAAATAGAAACTTTAAGCTGAGAGTGAGAGAAGTTAAAAATAAGTGACACTAAAAAAAAGCAAGAAAAAAGGGTTTTGTATAATTTAAGTCTTTTGAAAAAGGCTTAACTTGGAAACTGGTCCAAAAAATTAATCTAATTTTGACTGTAATAGTGCTGTTTTTTTAGTGGGCTAGACTAAATGGTAGTGCATGTGCACAAAAAGTGAGTCAGTATGTACATGTACATGTGTGTGTGGTGTGTGGTAATGATGGAAAAAAGCTTGGTGTATGCTTAAACTGCTTACTGATAAAACTGCAGTTTTCTCTCTTTACATTCTGGCAAATGTCTTGGTAATTGAGGTTAAATCATATAATTAAATACCCTCAAATACCCTTGTTTAATTTATAAAAGGTACAATGTATAGCTTTACCATAAACAGTATTCATCATCTTACTTTTCCATTTCAAAGTCACGGCTTGTTAGAGTCAGGACTTCATCAACAGCTGCGTCCCCATTATCCCTAATGATGCCAAATCCTGTATGTGACCACATAGAAATAATGAAGTCCCATGCAGAGTGCTTTTCAAATGAAAGCTTGAGAGACTCTGCAGGCCACCAGGAGTTGTACAGACCTGAGAGGAGGGAGGCATGAGGGAAAAAGTGCCAATTAGTCTGATATCTGTTTCACTTCAATAGCATACTTAGAGACACAAGTCTGTAGAGTCACTCTCTCCATACCCTCACCACCAATTCCACAAATTGCTCTAATAACAGGTTCAATTTGTATGATTCATCAAAAAGAAGATAAAGTCTATGGGATGTTCTATAAAAGATGCAAATAAGTAGTATAACCAGTATCTTACAGTGTTGGATGTCTGATTAGAAAATAAGTTATTTATAAGTTGAATAAAATATATCCTTTACATTGTTATGTCTTTATATGCAAATTCAAGTCATGTGATGATTTTTTTCCATAGTACTTTGTTGCGCATGTAAAAGTGAGGGCATGCCTGTATCTTTCCTGTGGATTTGCCTCATCAAGCAACTGATTATTAAATATACCAGAAATATTTTTTAAAACACGTTTTATATAAATTGTTGAAACTCCATCCACTGCATATTCTGGTTATTTTGACTATTCAACAGTAATCAACATGGTGAAACTTTAACAGTCTACAAACCCGATTCTAAAAAAGTTGGGACACTGTACAAATTGTGAATAAAAAAGGAATGCAATAAAAAAAAAATCTCATAAACTTATATTTTATTTACAATAGAATACAGATAACATTTCAAATGTTGAAAGTCAGACATTTTGTGTGTCATGCCAAATATTGGCTCATTTTGGATTTCATTAGAGCTACACATTCCAAAAAAATTGGGACAGGTAGCAATAAGAGGCCGGAAAAGTTAAATGTACATATAGGGAACAGCTGGAGAACCAATTTGCAACTTATTAGGTTATTTGGCATGATTAGGTATAAAAAGAACCTCTCAGAGTGGCAGTGTCTCTTAGAAGTCAAGATAGGTGAAGGATCATTCCCCCTATTCTGTGGCGAAAAATAGTGGAGCAATATCAGACAGGAGTTTCTCAGAGAAAAATTGCAAAGAGTTTGAATTTATCATCATCTACAGTGCATAATATCATCCAAAGATGAAGAAAGTGTCAAGGCTGGAACACCATACTGGATACCTGTGATCTTCGGGCCCTTAGACGGCAGTGCATCACATACAGGAATGCTACTGTAATGGATATCACAACATGGGTTAAGGAATACTTCCAGAAAACATTGTCGGTGAACACAATCCACCGTGGTATTCGCCGTTGCCGGCTAAAACTAAAAAAAAAAAAAATGTCAAAAATGAAGCCATATCTAAACATGATCCAGAAGCACAGGCATTTTCTCTGGTCCAAGGCTCATTTAAAATGGACTGTGGCAAAGTGGAAAACTGTTCTGTGATCAGATGAATCAAAATTTGAAGTTCTTTTGAGAAAACTGGGACGCCATGTCATCCGGACTAAAGAGGATAAGGACAACCCAAGTTATCAGCGCTCAGTTCAGAAGCCTGCATCTTTGATGGTATGGGGTTGCATGAGTGCATGTGGCATGGGCAGCTTACACATCTGGAAAGGCACCATCAATTCTGAAAGGTATATCCAAGAACAACACATGCTCCCATCCAGACGTCGTCTCTTTCAGGGAAGACCTTGCATTTTCCAACATGACAATGCCAGACCACATACTGCATCTATTACAACATCATGGCTGCGTAGAAGAAGGATCCGGGTACTGAAATAGCCAGCCTATAGTCCAGATCTTTTACTTATAGAAACCATTTGGCACATCATAAAGAGAAATATACGACAAAGAAGACTTAAGACAGTTGAGCAACTAGAAGCCTGTATTAGACAAGAATGGGACAACATTCCTATTCCTAAACTTGTCTCCTCAGTCCCCAGACATTTGCAGACTGTTATAAAAAGAAGAGGGGATGCCACACAGTGGTAAACATGGCCTTGTCCCAACTTTTTTGAGATGTTAGTGCCATGAAATTTAAAATCAACTTATTTTTCCATTAAAATTATACATTTTCTCATTTTAAACATTTGATATGTCATCTATGTTGTATTCTGAATAAAATATTGAAACTCAATTTATTGCATTCTGTTTTTATTCACAATATGTACAGTGTCACAACTTTTGGAATCGGGTTTGTAGTTTTAGTGTATTTAACACACATTTTAGGACTTTTCCTTGCTTCACCACTTGGAAATGGGTTAATTCCTGCCTTCTTAATTCTTAATGAATGTCTCTAGGTTATGTATGTAACCCTTGGTCCCTGAGGGAACAAGGCGCTGTGTCCCTATGCCACACCGCCGGCGTCAAGGGTTGGAGGAGTTAGGGAGAACCACAGGGGACAGTGCAACATCTATCGAGACGTGAACAGATCCACCTGGGCTCTTCCGAATTTCTTCCAAATATGCTCCACCACATTGGAGTGAAGCCTCCATTCCCCGGGTCTCAACCCCTGCCTTAACAGGGTGCCTGCTGCCTCTTCTCAAAGAGAAAAGTTTCCCCTGGGCCCAAAGGAGGATCTGGTGCACTAGCCTGCACAGGGGGCGTGAACGCAGACCTCCTTGATGGTTGATGCAGGAGACCACTGCAGTATTGTCCGTATGGACCAACACGTGGTGACCTCTCAGGTGTGAGAGGAAATGCTTCAGTGCTCGAAGCACGGGCATCATCTCTCAGCTGAACGTACCATCCACACCGAGCTCCCTGACCTGCAGAACATCTACAGCACGCGGTGCCGGGCCAGAGCTAGGAAGATTGTGAAGGACCTAAGCCATCCCAACAATAGACCCTTTTCTTTGTTGCGTTCAGGGAAATGCTTCCGCTCCCTGAAAGCGAACACAGAGAGAATGAAGAGGAGCTTTTTCCCGCAAGCCATACAGAGTTTAAACCAGGAAACACTCAGGATCTAAAAACTGGCCCACTCTCTCCATCATCACACTTTTTTTTCTGCGCATATTTTTCTTTTCGCATTACGAAACTCTGGACTGTCACTTTAGCTCTGGACTCGCACAGCACAGTGCACTTAATTTTTTTTATACCACACCATACCGCACACAGACACTTTAAGGACAACCACATAAACCACATTAAATTGTTTACTGATTTACTGTTTAATGCCATAAGCATATTTTGTATATACACCTTTTTTCTCAAATATATCTTTATATATTCTTATTTTATGTAGTTTTATACTTTATTTATCTGCCTTCTTTTTCTTTGTTTTATTTTTCTCCCCATCCTATTCCCTCATGCCGGACCATCGTAAAAAGCATTTCACTGCATGTTGTACCCTGTATGTATGTGTATGTGACAAATAAAATTTGATTTGATTTGATTTGATCGCTCCCCACCCCGTGAGGGACGCATCCGTCGTTAGCGTTAAGCGATGACCAGGGACTCCCAGCATGGGGCCTAGAGATAGAAACCGGGGATCTCTCCAAACATCTAATGCATGTAGGCATCGCTGCATGACCTTGATGGTGCGGAGGGGGTTGCCCATCCTTGAGAACCCAGGGGGCCTGAACCACCATTGAAGGGGTCTCATGTACAGTATGCCAAGTGGAATCACACTGGACGCAGATGCCATAAGCCCTAGCAGTTTCTGGAATTGCTTGACAGTGAGAGGCTGCCCTTCCTGACAGCTGTAAGGATGGCCACAATGCGGGCAAGGGAAAGCTGCATGCACAAAGTAGTCAAATCCCATATGACACCGAGATAGGTGGTTCTCTGTTATGGAGAAAGAACACTCTTCCAGGCATTTTGCCGAAACCCCAACACCTTAATGTGGGCAGGAACTGCTCTGATTCAGCTACGATCAACCAATCGTTGATGTAGTTGAGGATGCGGATGCCCTGAGACCTCAGGGAAACCAAAGCCACATCCACAAATTTTGTGAAGGTACAGAGTGAAAGAGCAAGGCCCAACGGAAGAACCTGGAAGAACTTCCTGGAAGAACTTCCTGTGAGAAGGTAGGAAGGATACATGAAAGTACGCATCCTTTAGATTTACCATGACAAACGGTTTGAACCACGGATCTGATTTGAAGCATGACCTGTTTAAGGGTCAGCGTCCTGAAACTAAGTCTAATGCGTGAACGGTTTAGCTAACGTAGATCCAAAATACAACGCAACCCACCAATCTTTCTGGGAACTATGAGGTACCGGCTGTAGAACCTGGACTCTCGTTCTGATAGAGGGACCACCTCAATGGCCTCCTTTCTCAGGAGAGTGTTTACTTCTCCTGAGAGTGTTACCAGAGCCTTCTCGGTTCCCACCAGAGTTGGGCAGGACCCACAGAGACACATCTGGCAGAGCTTTTCAGGCTGCCAGGAAGTCTCTTAGGGGTATCGGTCTCTCAAGACTGACCTCTGGTGTGCCTAGAGCCGGGGCAGTGCCCTGAAGCAACTCTAGGAGGTGGGAAGTTCTTCTAGACCACTACGAGACCGGGTGGATTCAAAGGAGGATGCTCGCTGGAGCTAGCCAGGCCCTGAAGCACATTCAGTGGCAGGGTTAATGGACCAGGTCCCTGAGGGGGCTGGGGCAGGGCGGGCACCGGATACTGCAGTGCAATGCACCCCCTTCACGGCCGGATACCCAGAAGGAGGTACTGCTGGAATGCCGACACCTGATTCTTACTGCTGAAGGAGTGAGTGGGGCATCCAGCAGCAAAGCCCAGTTGGACATTTCAAGAGAGTGAGCTAGAGGTGCCTCTTTGTTGAGACGAGGGCGGCCCGGCCAATGGCTCTAGAAGTCTCTTTATTGGCTCTGAGGGCCAGGTCGGCCATTCGGCAGAGCTTGTGAACTGGCCACCCAAGACACCTCTCACATCCAGTTAATGCAGCAGTTCAGCCTGATACATCTTACCGCTATGGTGTGACCTGCCGAGTCGTAAGCCTTACCCATGAGCGACAACATATTAAGCAGAGTTTCGTGAGTAATGTCGGGGTCTTGAGGAAGGAGGCGATCCTGGGAGATAAATAGCTCGCAAGCGTCTCTTCAACCCGCAACATCGCTCCATACCCGTGTACTTTACGACCCATGACGTGTGAATACAACGTCGAAGGGGCTAAAGGGGCTTTGCCCATGAACATGACACCTCAGTGTGCAGGTCTGGAAAATACGGGAGACCCTGACATGGAGGTTGCGACCCGGTGTCAGAGAGCGCTCGTCCAGCTTACTGGATGGAGGGAATTTCTGCTCATAAACCAGCCAAGTAATGTAGCTTGGCTACAGCGCAGGTCACAACCCCCAAAAATGCTAACTGGCTTATTTTTTATAATTTATTATTATAATTATAATAATCATTTATTTCACTTTATTATTATTATTTAATTTTTTTTTTACCACGTGGAGTGAGAGCACCTTCCTCGAGGAGATAGGAAATGCGAGCAGAATGTGCACGACACAATAAGCGCGGCACAATATGCGCATGTCATGCACAAAATGTGCAGAGAATCTGCACCGAAAGTGCCCTCATTTTAGGGGGAAGAAACTGCCGAAAGGCGTGCTTTCGAGCCTGTGAGCGAGTGCTGGACCAAGCAAGTGAGGTTGGAGAAAGGGACAAGCCTGTCTCAAAACCCTCTGCGAGGTCCATTTTTGAGCCCGAAAGTGCCGTGAGAGCTGGGACAGAACCACGAGTAGCGCGAGTTCATTCCTCGGAGAGTTCCACTTGGTAGCGGAGCGATGGCATTGACATGCAGCCAGCTTTTTTCCGAAAACCGACCGGGTGTGCTTTACTCCCAGGAATATATATATATATATATATATATATATATATATATATATATATATATATATATATATATATATATATATATTTTCTTTTCTGACGAACAACTGACAGACAATTCAACACATACACACAGAACAAACAGAAGCTGGTGCTGCCTCACTTCATATGTGTTTTATACGTCCTGGTCAAGACGTCACCGACACAGCGTCCAATTTTTGACTGATTACACACATTATTTCAGAGCGCACTCGGGCGCGTTCCCAAAGCGTTTCGACGCACGCAGCTTAAGTTCCTGAGAGGGAACTACTCTTAATGTATTTGTGGTACCTGCTGAGTCCATTAAGGTGGAATGATCCAACTAAGTAGGCATGATGAGATTTGAGTAGAAAAAAAATTACTTCTAATCCAAATCAGGGCTACATAGTAAACGTTTGTCAAAATAACATGGAGAGTCTGAAAGAAAGCAAATAAAAGAAAAGAAAATGTGAAAAGAAAAAGGAGCTGTTAATGGAACAAAATAAATATTTTGGATGAGAAAGGCTGCAAAAAAATAATACACATAAACATAAGCAGTTAAAGCATTTAGTATAAATATGAATTAAACCCGGTACCAGCTTGCATGTTCTACCTTTGTAACATGTGTGTGGCACAATTAAGTATTTTAAGTTTTTTTGTCATGTCACTTCCCTCAGACTTTACAGTAGGTAGGTCCAACTGAAAATATGGAGCAAAACCAAAATAGTTGCAGTTTTAAAGTAATTTATTTCAGTAATTCAACTCAAATTGTGAAACTTGTGTATTTAATACATTTAATGCACAGACACTGAAGTCGTTTAAGTCTTTGGTTTTTTTAACTGTAAAGCTTTTGGCTCACATTTAACAAAAACCCACCCAATCAGCTAATCAACTCAAAATACCTGCAAAAGTTTCCTAAGCCTTCAAAATGGTTTCTCAGTTTGGAGTCTGGAGGAAGGGTGGAGGAGCTCATAGCCCAAGTTTCTTGAAATCCAGTATTAAGTTTCCACAGTCTGTCATGAGTTACTGCATTCGTTTACCAAGACATGTAAGAGCACTTCATGCATCCTTCTGCTTTTTAAAGATACTGATTTAAAGATGCTGATTTCATTTTCCAGCAGGATTTGGCACCTGCCCACACTGCTAAAAGCACGAAAAAGATGGTTAAATGACCATGGTGTTGGTGTAGTTGACTGGCCGGCAAATTCACCAGACATGGACCCCATAGAGAATCTATGGAGTATTGTCAAGAGGAAAATAAGAAACAAGAGACCAAAATATGCAGATGAAACCTGGGCTTCCATACCACCTCAGCATTGCCACAGACTGATCACCTCCATGCCACACCATATTAAGGCAGTAATTAAAGCAAAAGGAGCCCCTCCCAAGTATTAATTACATATACAGTAAATGAAAATACTTTACAGAAGGCCAACAATTCACTAAAACTTTTTATTTTATTAAAATAAGATATAAAATATAAAGTATTCTAATTTTTAGAGATGAAATGGTGGGTTTCTGTTAAATATTAAAAAAATAATCACAATTAAAATCTGTGTGCATTGAATTTATTTTAAACACAAGTTTCACAATTTGAGTTATAAATAAATAAATTAACTTTTCTGCAACATTCTAATTTATTGAGATGCACCTGTACACAATGATCCAGTACAATTTATGTGTTTCTGTCTCCAGACACTGCAATTGTGATGGCACAGTGCGTTATTGTTAATCATTAAGACATTACAGTAATTAATTTATTTCCTGAAAACACTAAATGGAAGACACCAGCATGAGAAGCCAGTTTATTTCAGGGCATCACACATACTGTCATTCTCCTATGTTATTAGAACATAGATTTAGAACCAAGTAAAAGAAACACGATATCAAATCTAATTTAATCAAACAGGAGCAAAGAAGCATCATAATTACCTGCTGTAATTTAGAAATGCATGCTGCATATAACTTATACTATTGGTTTATAAATTGTATATTAAAAACATTAAAGAGAATGTGAAAGGAAAGGTTGTCTGGAAAAGCTGACTAATATAATACATTAAAAAAAAAGAAGATTCCTTAACTTACAAACTAGTTTCTTAAGTTATAGTATTACATTGGTAGTGCAGTATATAAAATCTAAATGCCCTGCAGCAAAACATTACATTTCTATTTTATATGAAGATAATCTTTCACATATTATTATTTTAAATTGTTCATTAATGAGTGAGGTGCTAGATGATCTGACTTTAAAGATCAAGGGCTTTCAATTTCTTGTAAAGCTCATCCAGAAGAAATTTACTCAACTCCCATCCAGCCAGAGTAATGCTAAAGACATCCAGGAAAATGTCACAAATTGTAAAAGATGACATAGTGCAGATTCCTGTCTGGACTAGGTCAAGGTGATAGTGGAGGAGAAGGGGTGAGCAACAAGTTGTAAATCCCTGTACTGTTTTCCCTGCAGGCTCATTGAATAGATTAAAAAAATTGTTAACGAAACCATAAAGAGAAGAAGAAATTAATTTTATCCCCTTTGACTACCATTTACTAACACTTTCCTAACTGCAAACACGTTTGTCTGCCAGAGAACTTTTGTAAATTGGCAAGTTTGCCTTTAAAAGGTAGTCCCACTTCATGTGATATTAATTTAGATTTAGAATCACATGAAGTGGGACTACCTATTAAAGGCAAACTTGCCAATTTACAAAAGTTCTCTGGCAGACAAACGTGTTTGCAGTTAGGAAAGTGTTAGTAAATGGTAAAAGGGAGATATGATTATCACACTCTTGCCTTGAATAGTCACAAATATTGATGTTTCACTTTGCACTTGTTTATTTTTTTTCTATTTACTAGTTTGTCAATTAATTTTTTTACTGGGATGATGATTTAAAGAAATGTGTTCTTAAGTTTAGAGTTAACAAATTTGCCATCATTAAAAGCTATGTTTCATTTTTGGATGCAACTCTGTAGCCACACTTCAAGCATTTAAAGCATTCCACTTGGCAAGGACAACCACCACCAGATCCAGTGTCTTGTCTACCCTTTGTCAACTCTACAACACTTCACCTGATAAGCTTTTCTAGACTAAAGAGGCACTAGCTGTCATGAGTCTATAGCATTCATTACCCACCTCTCAGCACATTCCATAGACTTCCATCAGCATGTTGTCACACAAAAAGTCCTTTGCATATTGTTTTTCATATTTTAATCTATCTGCAATTTATCTAGACCTGCTTGCTTGTAACTCAAACACTGACAGCTAATACTGACACACACACACACACACACACACACACTCTCTCTATCTCTCTCTCTCTGCATAAATATATAAAAGTGACTCAGTATCCAGACTTGCTTTCAAGTCCTCCTTCAGTCATCTGTTATGTTAAGGCATTAACAGATGCTTGTCCAGCACTTCAAATTATCTTCTATGCAATAATGGAATTTTCGGGGAAAGACCATACCTGAAACTCTTTTCCCAGTAACTACTTTCGGACAGATTATCATGCTATGACTTACAAAAACATCTGAAACTTGTATGCAATTTTGCAAGTCTTGTTTGTTATGCTCCTGCATTTGAATGTTGTTTGTCCTGTGCTGCCTTCTTTTTCAAGGCCAGCACAGTATGCTTGTTCAACACACCAGACACCACTCAGATTATGAAAATGGAAAGAATGAATCTGAAAATGGAAAGTTTTTAATCTGAAAATAAAACATTTTTTTAATTTCTTTAGACACCGTCTTAAAGGACAAAAAAGTGAATATTATTTAGTTCATTCATCTATAAAGCTACCCTTTAAGCTACATGCTACAAGCTACATTTTGCTAACTAGAATTAGAAATGTGATGTCAAAAACATACAATACATAGAAATGTAAAAAAAAAGGACTGTAAAATTTTAGGCAAGCAGAATTTCTGAGAGAATTAGTTGGTAGACTTAATTGCTTAATAGACTTAAAGAAAATTAGTTGGTAGACTTAATTGCCATTTCTATCTTTTATGAATATTACGTGAAAACTTTCTTGTTTGATTCTTGTTCTTGTTTTGCCCTATTCCCATTGTTTGCTGATTGCCTCCTGTCTATGACTCCCTTGTTCCCTTGATCTATCATTTTGTATATTTTTTTTTTTGTCTTAGTAGTTATGCCTGCATTGTAAATAATTTCTGCACTTGCATTCCTCTATGTCTGCATTACATGACAGAATACTTGGCCTGCAGCATGGATGGAGTGGGAAAAAATGCGGTGAGCACTATGCCGAAGTTGGACTCAGTCCAGTAGACCCTCATGAGTTGACCAGGATTTTTTGATTGCTTCTCACATTATCTAGAGAGCTACCTGTTAGAGACCAGGTTTTATTTTGAGAGTCTTGTGGACTCCAAACCTGATAATAATGTCTAAGCTTCTTGCTGTCCCAGCTCAATAACCTAGTCTGTCAATGGGTTGAACTCACATACAAGGTAGTTGTAGAGGGCCAGTCTGACATGCAGGAGAAATATATTCTCCACCAGTATGTATGACTTTATATGCAGAGCTCACCGCAGAGGCTGATGTGGCAGCTCCCCAAGTAGAACTAGGGACAATTCGGTGGCATTCTTTGAAGAGCACCGCCAAGCTCCTCCCAAACACTAATGGGCTACTGAGCTTTCCTAGACTGCCTATTACAAAGACTGACAAGGCAGTCTTTACAAAAATCTTCAGTCAGGGGCTGACTGCACAACCTCTCAAGATATCCTCATACCAGAAGTTAATAGTCTAACCTCCCAAGCCTTGTGGCATCTCACAAACGTATCACACTAGCAGCCAGTTTTAGAAGTCTTGTTCCTCTCAAAGGCCAATGACCCAGCCTCCAAAAATAATTTTACTGCCAATGACTGAAGGCCCAAGCTTTGTTTTTAGAATAGATACTAGTTAACCTGTCTAAATAAACTTGACCATGGCAAAATTGTCTCATCCATGCCACCAGACCCAAGTAGGATTTTCCATCCACTTCATACAGACCTTGTCAGTTTCCTAGCAAAATTGATTGAAGTCTAAAAGTATGAAAATAGTTCTTTAAAATATTGCCAAATAGGAAGCACATTTTCCTTGAAAGCCATTGTGTACCGTAGCACATTTCAATTTACTGTCACATAAACTTGAACAGCAGGTAGAAGCAAGAACATGTGGCTTTCCAAGGTAGGAAAGTGACCTGAAAATCGATTGACCTGCATATAGTTCTGAGCTCAAAAACCACAAAATACCACCACCATTGGAATAAACTAGAATACTGACTGTGCAACAGGCCTTCTTCCCTGACATCATTGCCTGACCTTAATACTTTTGAGGCTTAATGGGCAAATCCTTTCCATAAGAAGGTTATTATTACAGCAAAGATTGGACCAAATCTGTAACGGGCCGATTTTGTCGGCTCACAGCAGTCAATTGCCTCCAATTTCCCAGATACACAGCCTACAGATATTGCCAGCACAAAGTACAGTCCCCACTCAAGCAGGAAAAAAACTAATATAAATGCAGGACAAGTGGGAGAGATTACAAAGTTCGCTGCACATACCCATGCTATTGAGAAAGATTCTTATTAAGCCTAACATAATGGAGTCTGAATTTTCTTGAAAGGAACAATAGACAAGCCTCATGCTCCCTGATTTTAACTGGCTATACTCCTTTATCCCTGTTCCAGCTATCAAGTAAAGCAAAGTATATTTTCACAGTGGCAGGATAAAGGACTTTAAATGTACATACAATATGCATGCATCTGTTGCAAGTCCCAGCTCCGGAGACCTGACAGCCAGATTACTGTGAATACTGTGAATACAGGAAACAAACAAAAGAGTCGGGAATCACGTGTATTCTCTGCCAGCTCATCTGTATGAATGTTTATTGACATATATTCAATATTCACAAACAATTGTCTCTCTCTTTCATCTTTTCATCCATGTATATTTTGCATGTAGTCTATCTCTAACATTTGAACAATCCCTCATCCATGTTCTTTCCTGCACGAACACAGTTATATTCAGTAGTAGTCTACTCAGATTATATATATATATATATATATATATATATATATATATATATATATATATATATATATATATATATATACAAACTTTAACTCTGTTCACAATTTGAAACATTTTAAACATTTGTGGCACTTCAATCACATTCAGTTTCCCATAAATGAACAATAAATAGTTTTAACATAATTTATTTAACAGCCATTACCGACCTTTCTGCACAACCTGATCACGTGATCAATAAAGGCGCCAAGCGTGAGTCCAGAATGAGCCTTAAATTTAACAATTAACTTAACCTTTTTTACTTTTCAACATAAAGAGACATTTACAAAATAATATGTTAAACTTCAATAGACAACTTAACATGGTATATGCAGCATTTTCACCACTGCACAGCCTTCACAGTACATGAATAAAATAAAGTGTAAGATTTTCACGAGATCAAAACGAATCTAACTATGCATCGTGATTAAACAGATGTTATAACATTTTACTTCACTGAACAGAGGTTTCAGCACAACAGAGTATGTTCTCTGAACTGGAATAGCATCTTGAAGGGTGATAGACATTAGCAGACTGGGGATGTTCCTGATGTCATCGTCACTTTTACTAAAGATGCTAGACTCCTGGTATAAAATCTTCTGTACAGTTTCACATTGATTGTCACTAAGATGTCCCAAGTCAACTGGAGGATGCCACAATCCCACTAGTGTCTGTCTGTTGTTTCTCTGCTATCTGGACTCTCACCATCTGCTTCGCTATACTTGATTGTCCTGGACCCACTATTCTTCCTATTTGTGGTAGTGTCCCGAGAACCATGCCCTGTGGGAGAGCAACATCACATCCTGTGTAATTCCCTATAGGTACAGATATGTGTGAACCACCTTTGTTGGGTACCTCCAAGAGCCCCTTGTGGCTCAAACAAGATTACTGAATCCAACTGCAACAAATTTGTAGTGATCCGACTTTGCGCCCAAGCAACCTGAATCAGTTTCTCAATCACATTTGAAGCCCAGGAGTGGTCTTTCATTGGGCATTTTGCTTAACAGGAACGGTTTATTGATGGACAGGCTGGGGTCCTCTTATCCTAGCAGGTTGACTGTAATTACTGTCCATCTGTCAAATGGAATAGATTCTCCATTAACTGCACATATCTTCAGATCATCCCCGCATCCCATTAGGTCTTGTAGTGGCCTCATCTTTATATCAGGTAGATATTTCTCTTTCCACACCCTATCAACTATGCTGACCTGTGCCCCTGTGTCAAGCAGCGCCCTCACTGTGAGTCCGTTCAAGTTGCACTGGGCTTATGCTTTAATTATCAGCATAACTAATCAGTTTAATTATGGTGTCAGTTTTAGTTTGGTAAGGATCAAGACTGTTTTTTTCCTTGAGTCCTGTATTCCACTTTCGAGTCTGTTGATTTGTCCTTTTGTCTTTGGTTGGTGCATCTCTGTCTATGGCTTTACTTAAACCTGGTCTGTTCAGCGTCGAGTAGGTAGGACCAATTTAGGACATTTGCTCTGTGGTCACTGGTTGTCCCTTTACAGTGGCCGGTTCCCGTTTCCCTGCCGCTGAGGTCTGACACTGATAGGTCTGTGTGAAACTGGTTGCCTGGAAGAACATTAGCAACTCCTTTCCACCTGTGTGGCCATGGTGTCAGGCCGATGACGCGGAAGCGGAAATAACTCAATCATAGTCCTTTATTCAAAAAACTCTAACCAAAGCACTCAACAGAAAATGAAGAATCACGAACTGAAAGTATATCTGCTTGAGACGAGTAATCCACTATAAAAGTCAATGTCCAATGGAAAGCAAAACAAAAGTAAACCTCCAACTGCAAAGAGTAGTCCGACGCGGAAACAGAGCCTGGAGCCAGAACCAGCGGGAAGGCTGGTAGTCGCGGAATGATCAGCAAGACATTCAAGAACTGACAGCCCGTGACTTAAGAACGTGAGTTTATGTAGTCTAAACCTAGATGAGCCACAGCTGTCGGTCGGCAAGGCAGGCACGGGATAATGAGGCAGCGTGACTGCTACCGAGGGGGGCGTGGCAGGGTGAATCCCTGACAGCGGCTGCGGGAGGCGTGGCAGGGGGATCCCTGACAGCGGCTGAGGGAGGCGTGGCAGGGGGATCCCTGACACATGGATCATTGTAGTGCATCAACTATGTGGGTAAGAGCATCAATTCTCACTGACAATTGTTTAATTGGGTCATTTTGGCTTTTTATTACTGTAGCCTCTGTCCTTCCAGCCTCACTGTCTGGTTGATTTGGACTTGAGCACTACTTGCTGTGGACTGTTTTGCAGCCTTAATTCACTGCGGATGGCTTTAATTCAGTGACTCAGTCCCTGGTACACTGCGTGTAAAAACACATCTTGCACTGTGGCTGCATTTTACTTACGGTCTGAATCAGTTTGCTTCACTGCAAAAAGTATTTTCTGTTTCAGCCCCATTACCCGGTATAAGAACTGTTGAGGGGTCTCATGGCCGCTTAGTTTTGTTTAGTGCACATCAATTCTTGAAATAGTTCTGTGCTGCTTCGATCTCCCAGGTGTGACTGCAAGAACCTCTTTAATTCATCTACCGTCATGTCATCCTTATTTATCAGCATGTCCTTGAAAAGGCCGGGTTTGATGATTCTTATCACACCCCTTATATCACTAAAGTTCTCTAACAGGCCAGCGTCTATTTAACTGCATATACAGTATTGTTGTATGAGATGTCTGACGAGTGGTCCCCAATCTGGCCCCTGTGTATCTTAAACTCGCAGGGTTGGATACACTGGAGTCCTATCTTCGGGAATATACTGTTGTGAGCTGCCAGTGGTGGTCGTTCAGTCTGGTGCAGAGGTGCTGGTGGAATGGTGTTCCCATACTTCCCGTACCAAAATAAGAGTCTCTGTTAGTGTGTACATTTCCTGTGGGCACCACACCTCTTTACAGTACTATACTGAAATGCAGACCTTTTGATATTCATAAAAGTTTTACCATTGCGGTTTTAATAGGCATCAATAGACACAGATCAGGCATTACATTGACATTATAATATTATGAGTAATGAAGTGAATGTCTGATTATCTCTTAATCATTGCAGCTATTGTTGGGTGGGATATATTAGGCAGCAAGTGAACATTTTGTCCAAAAGCTTGATGTGTTAGAAGCAGGAAAAATGGGCAAGCTTAAGGTTTTTGTGAGTTTACCAAGGGCCAAATTGTGATGGCCGGATGACTGGATCAGAGAACCCAGCCATTAGGGTTGCATGAGCTAGTGCACTCTTAGTGCCGGTCCCACGCCCGGATGGGGAGGGTTGCGTTAAGATGGGCATCCAGCGTAAAACATGCGCTAAATCAAATATGCGGATCACGAATAATAAATTCATACCGGATCGGTCGAGGCCCAGGTTACCATTAACCGCCACAGGTATTGTTAGCCAAAAGGGTACCAGTGGAAATCGGGCTACTGTTAGCCGAAGGAGGAGAAGGAAAGAAGTAAGATGTCTTTAGAGACAGCATAAAATGTAGAACTGTAGGAGAGTGGAGGTTAGGGTTGGTACATTAAATGTTGGTACTATGACTGGTAAAGGGAGAGAGGTAGCTGATATGATAGAGAGGAGAAAGGTAGATATGTTGTGTGTTCAGGGGACTAGGTGGAAAGGGAGTAAGGCCAAGAACATTTTAGGGGGGTTTAAACTGTTCTACCATGGTGTAAATAGAAAGAGAAATAATGTAGGGGTGATTCTGAAGGAAGAGTACAATAACAGTGTAGTGGAGGTGGAAGGGAGTTTCTAAAAGAGTGATGAAAGTGAAACTGGAAGTTGAAGGGGTGATGATAAATGACATGAATGCTTATGCTCCACAAGTGGGTTGTGAAATGGAGGATAAGGAAAAATTCTGGAGTGTTAGATGGAGTGGTAGAAGGTACCTAGGAATGAACGATTGGTGATTGGGGCAGACTTTAATGGGCACGTAGATGAAGGGAACGGAGGTGATGAGGAGGTGATGGGTAGGTATGGTCTTAAGGAGAGTAATGTGGAAGGGCAGATGGTGGTAGATTTTGCTAAAAGGATGAAAATGGCAGTGGTGAACACTTATTTTAAGAAGAACGAGAAGCACAGGGTGACGTATAAGAGTGGAGGAAGGTGCACACAGGTGGACTATGTTCTAGGTAGAAGATGCAACCTGAAAGAGATTGGAGACTGTAAGGTGTTGGCATGGGACATTGGAGCTAGACAGCATCAGATGGTGGTCTGTGGGATGGTTTTGAAGGTGAAGAAGAAGAGGAGGTGGAGAGTGAGGGCTGAAAGAAGAATAAGATGGTGGAAACTAAAGGAGGACGACTGTAGTATGAGATTCAGGGAAGAGGTCAGACAGGGCTCAGTGGTGGGGAAGAGGTTCTGGATGATTGGGGAAAAGTACTTGGTGTGACATCTGGAAATAGAAAGGAAAACAAAAAGACATGGTGGTAGAATGAGGAAGTGCAGGAGAGCATAAGAAGAAAGGGGTTTGCAAAACAAAATTGGGATCAACAGATTTATGAGAAAAGTAGGCAGGAGTACAAGCAGATAAAGAGGGATGTGGCAAAAGCCAAGGAAAATGTATATGAGAAGCTTTATGAGAAGTTGGACACTAAGGAAGGAGAAAAGGATTTGTACCGATTGGCCAGGCAGAGGGACCGAGCTGGAAAGGATGTGTTGCAAGCTAGAGCAATAAAGGATGGAGATGAAAATGTGTTGACTAGTGAGAAGAGTGTGTTAAGATGATGGAGGGAAAATGAGAGAAAGAGAAGGTTGGATGATGTGGAGATTGTGAAGCAGGAAGTGAATAGTATTAGTAAGGAGAAAGTCAGAGCAGTGATTAAGAGTCTAAAGAGTAGAAAGTTGGTTGGACCAGATGACAGAGAGGCATGGAGAAGTTTAGGAGAGATGGCAGTGAAGTTTTTAAAAAGATTGTTTAACAAGATTTTGTAAGGTGAGAGGATACCTGAGGAATGGAGTGTGCTGGTACCGATCTTTAAGAATAAGTCAAGTCAAGTCAAGTCAAGAGGCTTTTATTGTCATTTTTACTATACACAGTGGTACACAGTATACAGTAAAAATTAAACAACGTTCCTCCGGAACCCTGGTGTTACACTAAACAACAACAGCATAGAGCTAAAACACAAACATAAAGTGCATCGAGTGCAACCTGGTGCAAACAGTGCAAACAAAAAAAACAGTACAGACAGACAGTGCAGACAGACAACAAAAGACAACACAAGACAAGACAAAAGACAAAAAACCAAGTATAGCGCCGACTAATAAACCTGCTGTATACTTGATTATACAGTACTGTGTAAGGAGAAATGTAAAAACTATACCCAGGAGAGAATACAAACAGAACAGAACAGAACAATGTAGTGCAAAAAAAACAGCAGCAAGGAGGTGCAAAGACAGCATGTAAACATTCTACTGTAATACAAAGGTGCTAAGACAGCATGTAAACATTCTACTGTTATACAAAGGTGCAAAGACAGCATGTAAACATTATACTGAATACAAAGGTGCAAAGACAGCATGTAAACATTCTACTCTAATACAAGGTGCGAGTATAAATAATAATAAATAGATAAATCGTGGTGGAGTGGATCGAGATGAGTGATGATTGTGTTCAGTCCAGGTTGTACAGTTCGGTAACACACATTTGAGTGAGTGTGTGTGTGTGTGTGTGTGTGTGTGTGTGTGTGTGTGTGTGTGAGTGTGTGTTTCAGTTCTGTGTACTGAGAAGCCTGATGGCTTGTGGAAAGAAACTGTTGCACAGTCTTGTTGTGACGGCCTGAATGCTTCGGAACCATTTTCCTGATGGTAGAAGTGTGAAAAGTGTGTGTGACAGGTGTGTGTAATCGTCCACAATGCTGTGTGCTTTGCGGATGCAGCGTGTAGTGTAAATTTCCATGATAGAGGGGAGAGAGACTCTGATGATCTTCCCAGCTGTCCTCACTATCTTCTGTAGGGTCTTGCGAGCCGAGATGGTGCAATTCCCAAACCAGGCAGTGATGCAGCTGGTTAGGATGCTCTCAATGGTCCCTCTGTAGAACATGGTCAGGATGGGGGGAGGTAGGTGGGCTTTCCTCAGCCTTCTCAGGAAGTAGAGACGCTGCTGGGCTTTCTTGGTGATGGAGCTGGTGTTAAGTGACCAGGTGAGGTTGTCTGCCAGATGAACACCAAGGAATTTGGTGCTCTTGACGATCTCCACAGAGGATCCATCAATAATCAGTGGAGATTTGTCGCTCTGTGCTCGCCTGAAGTCCACAACCATCTCTTTTGTTTTGTCCACGTTCAGAGAAAGGTTGTTTGCTCCGCACCAGGCAGTTAACTGTTGCACCTCCTCTCTATATGCTGACTCATCGTTCTTGCTGATTAGAACCACCATGGTTGTGTCATCGGCAAACTTGATGATATGATTTGAGCTGTGCGTTGGTGCACAGTCGTGAATCAGCAGAGTGAACAGCAATGGACTGAGCACACAGCCCTGAGGGGCTCCAGTGCTCAGTGTGGTGGTGCTGGAGATGCTGTTCTCGATCCGGACTGACTGAGGTCTCCCATTCAGGAAGTCCAGGATCCAGTTGCAGAGAGAGGTGTTCAGGCCCAGAAGGTTCAACTTCTCGATCAGGTGCTGAGGAATGATTGTGTTGAATGCTGAACTGAAATCAATGAACAGCATTCGTACATATGAGTCCTTGTTATCCAGGTGGGTGAGGGCCAGATGGAGGGTTGTGGGGATGGCATCGTCCGTGGAACGGTCTGGACGATACGCAAACTGCATGGTGTTCAGGGAGGGTGGAAGCTGTGTCTTGATGTGCCTCATGACGAGCCTCTCGAAGCACTTCATCATGATGGGAGTGAGCGTGATGGGACGATAGTCATTGAGGCAGGAGACAGTCGATTTCTTTGGCACAGGAACAATGGTCGTTGTCTTGAGGCATGTGGGAACAATGTTGCTGCTCAGGGAGATGTTGAAGATGTCAGTGAAGACATCTGCTAGTTGTTCTGCACATTCCCTGAGCACTCTGCCAGGAATGTTGTCAGGTCCAGCAGACTTCCGTGGGTTAACTCTGTATAAAGTTTTCCTCACTTCAGCTGTGGTTAGACAGAGCACCTGGTCAGTGGGAGGAGGGATGGTCTTCCTCGCCACCACTTTGTTCTGTACCTCAAACCGGGCGTAGAAGTCGTTCAGCGCATCTGGGAGGGAGGCGTCACGGTCACAAGCAGGTGATGTGGTCTTGTAATTCGTGATCGCCTGGATGCCCTGCCACATGCGCCGAGTGTCTCCACTGTCCTGGAAGTGGTTGTGGATTTTCTTCGCTTGTGCACGCTTCGCCTCTCTGATGGCACGAGACAGTTTGGCCCTTGCTGTTTTTAAGGCCGTCTTGTCCCCTGTTCTGAAGGCAGAGTCTCTTTGTTTCAACAGCGCACGCACATTTGCAGTCATCCACGGCTTCTGGTTGAAGCGTGTAGTGATAGTCTTGGAGATGGTCACATCATCAACACACTTGCTGATGTAGCAGGTCACTGATGACGTGTACTCCTCCAAGTTGATGGAATCGCCGTTGGTTGCAGCCTCTCTAAACATGTCCCAGTCAGTGCACTCAAAACAGTCCTGAAGAGCAGAAGTAGCTCTGTTCACCTGTTTCAGAACCGGTTTAAAGCGTCTGACAAGCGGTCTGTATGCTGGAATTAACATAACAGAGCAGTGGTCTGAGTATCCGAGATGGGGCGGGGCTCCGCACGATACGCGCTGGGGATGTTTGTGTAAATAAGATCCAGCGTGTTCGCTCCTCTCGTTGCAAAGTCCACATGCTGATGGAGTTTAGGAAGCACAGTCCTGAGATTCGCATGGTTGAAATCTCCGGCGATAATAAACAATCTGTAGGGGTGAGCATACTGCAGGTCGCTAATAGCGCCGTAGAGTTCACACAGGCTTCCGGAACTCTGTCGCTGAGCCACGTTTCCGTGAAAACAAAGATGCAACAGTCTCTAAACTCTCGCCGTGTGGTTCGCTGAAGTCGGATGTAGTCCAGTTTATTATCCAGGGAGCAGACATTGGAAAGAAGAATGGACGAGAGAGCCGGCCGGCTAGGGTTAGCATTTAGCCTAGCACGGACACCCGCCCGCTTGCCGCGCTTCCGCTTCCTCGAACAGCGCTTTCGACGTCTCCTCTCCCGGCCACCGGCATCAGGTAACACCGAAGGGCTGGGGGCCTGGTCTTTGTGGCCGAGGTCGCAGCAAGCCGAGGTCGAGAAGGTTGTTGATAATATCATCATGCAGAATATTGGTTGCATGATGCCTGTACTGTAGCAGTGTCTGGTGGTCGTACGCATGAACACAGCTGACTTGGGTGTCCATGTATTGTGGAAGGTTGGGCTAAATATGGTGAAAGCACCATTTTTGGATCTGGAGAGGCCGCTGCGAGCTACTGCCGTGCCGCCATCCATAAGTAGGATCTTGCACATAAGGGAGCTGTGCAGTAGTATGGTTTCATGCTGAGGAAGAGCACCACAGACGCATTATTTGCTTTTAGAATGTTGATGGAGATGTATAGAGAAGGTCAAAAGGAGTTGCATCATGTGTTTGTGGATTTAGAGAAAGCGTACAACAGGGTGGAGTTGTGGTATTGTATGAGGAAGTCAGGTGTGTCAGATAAGTATGTAAGGGTGGTGCAGGACATGTATGAGGACAGTGTAACAGCAGTGAAGCGTGCAGTAGGAACGACAGACTGGTGGAGGGTGGATTGCATCAAGGATCGGCTCTAAGCCCTTTCCTGTTTGCAGTGGTAATGGACAGGTTGATGGACGAGGTCAGACAGTCTTTTTGGACCATGATGCTTGTGGATTATAATTTTATTCGTGGTGAGAATAGGAAGCAGGTTGAGAAGAGCCTGGTGAGGTGGAGGTATGCGCTAGAGAGAAGGGGAATGGAAGTCAGTAGGAGTAAGACAGAGTACATGTTTGTGAATGAGAGGGAGGGCAGTGGAGTGGTGGGGTTGCAGGGAAAAGAGGTGGAGAAGGTTAAGGAATTCAGTTACCTGGGATCAACAGTGCAAAGTAATGGAGAGTGTGTTGGAAAAGTAAAGAAAAGAGTGCAGGCAGAGTGGAGTGGGTGGAGAAGAGTGGCAGGAGTGATTTGTGACAGAAGAGTATCTGCAAGAGTGAAAGGGAATGTTTATAGGACTGTGGTGAGCCCTGCTATGTTGTATGGTTTAGAGACAGTGGCATTGAGTAAAAGACAGGAGGTGGACGTAGCAGAGTTGAAGAATTTGAGGTTTTCATTGGGAGTGACAAGGATGGACAGAATTAGAAACAAGTTTATTAGAGGGACACGTTGAGGGAGGCATGATTGAGATGGTTTGGACAAATGCAGAGAAGGGATATGGTGTATATCTGTAGGAGAATGCTGAGGATGGAGCCACCAGGAGAGAGGAAAAGAGGAAGGCCAAAGATGAGGTTTATGGATGTGGTAAGAGAAGACATGCAGGTGGTTGGGGTGAAAGAGGCAGATGTACAGGACAGGGGGTATGGAGAAGGATGATCCACTGTGGCAACCCCTAATGGAGGGAGCCAAAAGAAGAAGAAGAAGAAGATGATTGGATTAGAGCATCTCTAAAACTACAGCTCTTGTGGGGTAACTCTGGGCTGCAGTGGTCAATATCTATCAAAAGTGGTCCAAGGACAAGCTCAATGATGCCATTGGAGGCTGGTCCATGTGGACCCATCTAATAGACAAGCTACTGTACCTAAAATTGCTGAAGAAATGAATACGTTAATGATTGACGGACTGTTTTGGCAGCAAAAAGGGACTAACACAATATTAGCCAGGTGGTTTTAATATTATGCCTTATCGGTGGCCATAAACATATGCCTGATTGGTGTACAAACACATGCTACCACTAATCTAGAACTATATGGCAATATCAACAGTTTACTACAACGGCTCAGGACCACAGGTTGCATGAAAAGTTTTGCACATATCCCTGAAGAATACACGTCAACAAAGATGGATCTGTAATGAATGGACATTCTGTGCCATCTCGATTGGGATGGGTTCCCTTTTAAGTCTGGTTCCTTTCAAGGTTTCTTCCTCATGCCATCTCAGGGAGTTTTTCCTTGCCTGCTTATTAGGGATTAGCTTACAGTTATTAAAAACAAACTCATATTCATAACAAATATGAATTGAATTGAACTATATGACACATAACCCAACAGCTAAAAAATGCATTTGGAATATTTATTTAAGTATTGATCATCACTGGACAGTTTTGCCTAAATTGCATTCCCACTAGAGATGAAAAACAGATTTTCACATCATCTGACATGAAGATGATGTTGTAAAAAGGGGAAAATTCAGTGCAATAAGAGCCATTGCACAAGCACTGGGCATACTCAATAAAATTTGGAATGTCCTAAAAAATGTTACGGGTCAGCCAAGAAGAACAACAGCAGTTAGTGACAGAAACAGCTGTAAAGAAAAACCCAAACACAACAGTCATGACATCACCAACAACCTCTACTCCAGGGCAGGGGTGAAATTATCACAACTCACTATTAAAAAAAAATTGAAGGAGATGTGGGAGTGTCAGGTGTTTGCTGTTTATTATTAAAGGTTTGTGCTTAATTATTTTGATTTCACAAGCACTAACTTTAATTGGAGCATCATAAAGTAAACAGGACTTTATTTGTCAAAATGTTGCATTTTAATTTGTATAGCACTTTTAACAATGAACATTGTCTCAATGCAGCTTTAACTTGATTTAAAGTTGGACTACTGTTACATTCTCACGAATCATCACTCCGATTTCCCAGATGTTTGCTACAGACAGAAAGCTAGTGGCCCTGTTGTCCTATGTGGTACAGCAAGTAGAGGGCTCTGTGCTCTTTCAAAAAAGCAAGTACAGCACAATCTCACAATTTTCCTGATGCATTTGTGTGCTGCAGCATTCTGAATCAGTGAAAGTGGTCGGATGGAATGCAGGCAAAAGTCTGCAAGGATGATTTACTGAACAATGATCTGAGTGGTCTTTCTGCATGGACATAAATGGATCCTCCTAATGTTGAAAGGTAAAACCTGTAATAAAAGAGGCCTGTTTAAGTGTCAGATTGTGACTTACTTAGCATTATGCGTTTACTAAAAAGGGAAATGGCTTTTTCTTAATTAATAACATTATTAATTAACAATTTAAGAAATGGTGTAATTGTTCCTCATAGGAAAGGATATAAAAAAATCTTAGACATATATATCCCTTTTCCTTTTGTTCACATTATATCAGCTATTCAATTATATTTAGTTAATTTATTAGCAACTTATTGATATTGTGTTCCTGGTAAATCTAATTTCAAATGTATTGTTGGTTTAAAGATTAGTCTTTTTCTTTTTTACTGTGTGTGAATGCAATTATTTATTGCATTCAGTGGCATCCTAGAAGTAATTCATTTGAAGTACATATTTAAGTCAACATACCAAAATCACATTAGTTATCTACCAACAATGTTGATTAACTAATGTAGATATTTGGGGCACAATGTAGTCTGTGGGAGTCATTTGATGGTGCTTTTCATCTTTATGTTTGGTGAAACAATATGCTTGGTGGCAGTTGTTGGACATAACTCATGTTTTCTGTGTGCACTCTTCAGCTTCAGTTAGTAGTCAAGAATTTGGCTACTTTTAGGAAAAAAACAGAGCTTGTAAAAATCTGGATGAAATGAGATCTGTCTGGAATGCTGCATGTGTCAAGGCATGAGAAGAGCCGCAGTGTCTCCTCTGCCTAACCCACACCCCTGCTCCCCATCCCCCAGCCAGCCTCAGTGCCAAACCCACGAGCTATGGTTTTAATAGACCAGGCAACACAAGTAATAGCTGATCATTTCTACAGGTGCTTTGTTATACTACAGGCATTTGTAGAAGTACATAGCTGTTCAATATGTGAAAAGCAGAAAAAAAAGTCACCCGTAGCATACATTGTATGTTTTGTATACTGGTAACATCCTTGACACACTTTGTAAAAGGCCCTTATCCCAGTTATTTAGTAGGGAATTATTTTAACACCTTTGCTCTAAACAGTGTTCACCATATGAATAATACACCCTCTAAAATAACATTGAGAAACATTTGTGTTTAGTAAGTACATTTTATGAAAGTTCCTCGCCCTGTCTGATGACGTAAAAGGTGATGGCCTCGCTGTGGTGAAGTTGTGTTGATGGAAGAACTCCTGGCTCTCTCTCTGCAGAGGAAGTGGATTTGTCCGCAGGGTTGCAAAACCAGCCTGGGAATTTCCGGCACCAGACTAACATCATGCCATTTATAAGCCAGTCCCTCTTTTGTCCACTGCTGTAGCCTGACCAGCTCACTGAAGTACCCCCAAATGGAAGAAATGTCCAAAAAGTTTCCATATAAATCATTTAAAATATGAGCCTTCCTTCACAGGTAAGTAATTTGAATATAGCATTTTTGGCAAAGCTGAAGGTGTTATGAAATAATGATTATATATAGCAGTGAGTGAATAGAAAGGGGTAGAGATGTGCATCACTGGTGGTGAGAGCTTTCCCATTGAAAAGCAGCTAAGCAATTGAGATGACCATATCCCAATGCCTGTTTCACCACATCAAGCATGTACTATATTAAAAAAATTCAGCCTTGAATATGAGAAAACGGCCCACACACAGATTCATGACCTACTCTTATGGCCTTTGCGTGTGATTCTGAAGCCCCCCCTTACTCACACACTCACACATACACACACAGGAGTGTCTTCTCTCTCAGTACTCCTATGTATTTTGGCTGATGGTTTGCTACCTTTGGATCATAGCCGGTCCAACTGCAGTTCCATGATCCTGCTTGCTATATCCATAGTAAGAGTGAACCATGTCTGACCCACTGAACTGTCTTGGTCTTTCTGAAAAGTAATCAGTTGTTTTCTCTATAAAACCTTCACAAAAATATCATTAGGCTTTAAACCCTTGCTGATATAATATGACATCTACTGTAGATATTTTTTAGATGACCAAAACCACCAGTTTTAACCTCTTTTCTCCTCTAACACTAACATTCTGTATCAGCACTCCATTCCAAAGAATTAATCAGTATGCCAACTAAACGACTGTGACCAGGAAAGTTGGTCTGGAAAGTTCTGAAAGGAGGTTGTGCTGAAAGCCTTTCATTTGCCTTCAATGCCCTTAAAAACAAGCAAATTCTTGGTGAGGAAAAAAATTTAAGTTTTAAAATGTAAAGTTTCATCATTGAAAGAATTTTCCATCAAAGTCAACTTAAACAGGGCAACCAATGTTTTTCTTAGAGGGCCTAGTGGTCAGTTCTCCCACAGCTCTCTGCATGTGTTAGATGAGAGACCCATTCACTGGTATGTAAGCCTAACCTGACAAGTGAGTTTAACCTATTCCAGAGACAAAGTGTATAGAGGGTGTATGTGGGTGAGTACAGACATTCTCACTGTAAACATGTGTAAAGGGGTCAAATAGGGAGAGTCACTGATTTGTGATTTGTGATTTCATACTTTATGGTGAATCATTGTGCAACTTTAACATCTTTACTTTTAAAAGCTGGTACTGCTTTGATGTATGCGCAATGCTGTCCTTATGTTGTTTGAGATTTACAAGGCTGATTGAAATTGTTTGCCACTAATAAGAACTGGAATTATTTTAACTTTTTAAGTTATTAAAATACATAGAATCTTTATATACAAAACTCTAAATAAACAATAATTGACACTCTTGGCATGTATGGTTATGACTTGATTCAACTGGTTAACTTAAGTTAGGAAAATTATTGGAAGGGTGAAGCTATTGGAGCTCTTGTCATAACTTCCTCTTTTTGTAAGTAAGTAGGTGGAAAATGGTTGGGTGGACCACGGAAGAGGAACTAAGACCTTCCCAGGAAACGCTGCCCATCCCAGGGTACTATGTCTAGGAAGGAAGAGGTCAGAAATGTTGTGGTTAGCCTTGTATTTCATTTGATTTTTTAACCTACTTAAATGCAGTAATCTAAAATGTACTGTATCAGTACTAAAATGGAAATTTCCCTACTAGATTGCTTTTTCACCTAATCAAAATTAATATCCTGGATATATTTTGGAAGTATTTTATTATATACTTTTTTTTGATAGTTTTGGTCTTACTACATTTTATGAACATTTCAGGGTTTTGTGCAGACTGCTTAATTAAACTAGTGTATAGTGTCTCACAGTTCAGACATGTTTTTAAAGACAAGTATGTAGTCAGTTCTATTCCCAGGGCTTTTCATTGCATCAGATTGGAATGAAATATGTCAATGTGCTGTAATGACAACAAATTTTAGACAATATTCACATGTATTTAATTCACCAAAACAAGTTCTTTACTTTCCTTAATTTGTCCAGATGTTCTCGTTAGGTCTTTAAATGCAGCTCTAAATGTATACATTTTACTATTCAAACAGTATTCATGTAATCACTCTACATACAAACATATACAGCACAACAACAAAAAAAAAATATTAAGGGGTTACTGGAAATACATAAACTAAAGCAAGCTTTTAATGCGTTTCTTTAAACATGCACTATTGACCCATTTTGTAACTTCTAATCAAAATAGAAGAAAAAAAATAAAACCACACGTATTATAAGTGTACTTGTTTACACTGAAGGCTATGTGTTTCAAAAACATGAAACCTGAATCGTATGTCTTTCTTTTTCTTGAACTAAAATAGTTCACAGTAATGCACACAAGACAAATGAGTCCGCATACTTCTGTAGCAAGACAAATTATCTAAGAATTAATTACAGTTTTTCTCAAATGCTAAAACACAAAAGCCAATCCTCTAAACCAAATGACCAGTTATCTAAACACATTTACTAAATCTAGCCATCATTTTCCAATATCATAAATACATTTCACATGAAGACACAATTTACAAAACACAATCCTCCGTTCTCATAAATCTTAACACATTTTTTTTTGCTAAAACACAAGTTTCAAAAGAACTCTGCTCATATTCTCGAATAAAAGCTCATGTAATGCAAAATGCTTGCCACAGTCAGCAATATTTGAACACAATGAACACACCTGGCGTCATTCATTACACACAACGACTCAAAATTAAAGACACTTGTTGCTAATGCTGTGACCACATGTACAAAAGCAAGTTCAGAGTGCACAGTTTGCTGAAGATTCCAAACAAACACAATGGATGAAGGCAGAGTCAGGGGAAGAGGAATTCGAGTCAGAGGAGGGAGAAGAGCTGGCCATGGAAGAAGAGGAGCAGGCCAACGAGGAAGAGGAGTTCAAATCAGTGGAGGAAGAGGAGCAGGCCAACGAGGAAGAGGAGTTCAAATCAGAGGAGGAAGAGGAGCAGGCCAACGAGGAAGAGGAGTTCAAATCAGAGGAGGAAGAGGAGCAGGCCAACAAGGGAGAGGAGAAGGTCCAGGAGGGAGAGCAAGACAACCTCGCACCATCATTACGGACGAGATGCGAGTCATTGACTATGGCTGAAGCAGGACTACGAGTCCGTCCAAACCTGAGTAGGTTCACCATGGCCACCATTATCAGGGCATTCAGACAACACAACAGGTATTGTACTCTATTGCTTTCTTTGTCACAATACAAATACAAGCCTGTGAAAGTAGTCTATTGGTTTCAAATCAGTTGTTACTGTATTGTAAAACTGACAACACATGTTTCTTTCTTTAGAGTTGAAAGAATGCCACATAGAGGTGGGAGGGTTGCCATATTTACAGCGGGACAAGAAACCCTCATTGTGGATATGGTTCGTGAGAACAACCTCATCAGACTCCGGGAGATCAGAGACGAAGTCATTGTCGATAATGTCAACTTTGAGAGCATTGATGATGTCAGCTTGGCCACAATAGACTGAGTTCTCCGGTGCCAAAAGATGCGGATGAAACAGGTCTATAAGGTTCCCTTTGAGCGCAACTCTGCGCGACACAAAGACCTACGTTACGAGTATGTGCAAGTAAGTATACATCCATGTTCACAGTACAGTTAGTGGACATACTGTGTTGCTCAGTGTCCTACATTACTTCTGGACAATACTGTGCTACCTGATTGACTGTTGTTCTGAACACCTGTGGACTTTCACATTTTCACAGAGGATATTACAGTTGGACACGATGGCCAGACCTCATGAGTACCTCTTCCTGGATGAGGCTGGCTTCAACCTGCAGAAACGAAGGCAAAGAGGCCGTAACATCATTGGCCAAAGAGCCATCACTGAGGTTCCTGGCCAATGGGGGGGTAATATTACTCTTTGTGCGGCCATGAGTTTGGAGGGGCTTGTCCACCGGCATGCTGTCCTTGGGTCTTACAACACCCAACATTTGGGACAATGTTCGCTTCCACAAAACAAACCAAATCAGAGAGTGGTTCACCACCAACAGTAACCACTTTTTAAACGTCTGTCTGCCACCCTACTCCCCTTTCCTGAACCCTATAGAGGAGTTCTTCTCATCATGGAGATGACAGGTTTATGACAGACAACCATACACTAGAGAGGACCTCCTAAGGGCAATGGAGCTGGCCTGTGTTGACATCCCAGTGCCTTCCAAGGATGGATTCACCATTCCAGGGTGTTTTTCCCGCGGTGCCTGGCAAGAGACAATATAGCCTGCGATGTGGATGAGGTGATGTGGCCAGATGCAGCTCAGTGACATGATGCCGCACAGTGATTGTGGTGTGTGTGTGTGGTGTAAATAAAGTAAATAAAAAAACTTCACACCCTGATCATGTTTTCAAGAGTACTGTTGTGTGCAATAGATTCTGTTTTTGCATTAAGTTGTATTACAGTAGTGTACATGCAGAATTTACTATAGATTTATACTCTTTATATGAAACTCTCAAATCTAAATGCCTAATCCTCTGCAGAGATCTAAGAACATCCATTACTGTAAAGTTTCAAAAATATGCATTGGCAGTTATGAAACAAAGACCCTTCTCACAAATTGAGCATTGTGTTTTCAATTGTTTTGCTGTAGTGTGTAATGATGTGTATAGTGTTTACATTTTTGAAAGCTTCGAGCTGCTCTTTTGGTGTGAAAGTTTGAGTTTTGAAGTAAGAAGGTGTGGTTGTGTTTATGTAGCTTTAGAAAAGGGTGTTGTGTTTAGACATTGGGGAACATGGAGGAAACGTTTGTGAAATGTGTTTTAGCATTTGAGAAAAACTGTAATTTATTTGTCCTGTTTGGTACCAATTACAAAAATAAGTTCATAAATGCAATTAATACATAAATATAAATACAATACCACCAGAAGTATTAATGACTATTTGCAGAAATTCTTATACTTAACTATGAAATTATCATAATATAGGTGCTATCATGTATCATGGCCTGCAAAACCCCCAGCAAGGACGGACAGACACTCAAATAAACACACGCACACGCGCGTACACACACACACACACACACACACACACACACACACACACACACACACACACACACACACACACACACACACACAGGGGCACGTGCACACACACACACACAGACACACACACACACACACACACACACACACACACACACACACACACACACACACACACCAACATTTTATGGCAATTTTTATGGGGTCAAGAGCCATTATCTAAGCACCAGTGTACTAAGAACCAGATATGAAACAGGTCTGCCAAGGAAAACACAACAGTTGATGACATTGTGGCTGTAAAAGAAAAAAAAACTACAGTCAATGACATCAGCAACTACTTCAAGAGCAGGAACGAAGGTATCACAATCCACCTTTTGAATAAGCGTTTAAAAGCAGACACCATACCACAAAATGCAAACCACATATCAGCAGTAAAAATCAGAAAGAATCACTGGGATGTTTAAAGAAATACAGAGAGATGAGGAATATTCTGAGAAATGCGTCCAAACTTATTGGGGGGAACTTCATCATACAGCAAGACAATAACCTAAAAAGCAATTTGCTTCATTAGTTGTAAGTGGAAGGTTTAAGAGTGTCCAAGTCCATTATTATACTTGAACTTAACTGAGAATCCAAAAGAAGTCAGTGACTTCCAAAAGAATCAGCAAGAGTGACTGAAAAGCTGTGGAAATGCATCATTAAAAAAATGCAACAGTTGATGTCAGTGGTTTTCTGGTTTGATGCAGTTACTGCAAGCATGGGATAGCCAACCAACCATTAAGCGTAATTTACTTTAATCTTTACTTTAATTTTGAGTATTTTATTGTAATAATTTCTTAGCTTACAGTTTTTACAAATTGCTTACACACAAAATCTTTTCATGTCACACAAGTTTTAAAACCTCACACTCAAAGTGCAAAACTACATGACCAATCTTCAAAACCATAAGCTATTTCTCAGCCTTTCAATTGCATAAAACACTTTTTTCAAAACACTACACACAATTATCTACCTAAAACACAAATATCTATCAGGAAGTGACTTGCTTTCCTTTTCCAAACACAACCAATCAAAATGCTACACTTAGTCACCAGGTCACACAGACACATCTGCAAACACTAATTGCTTAATTGATCTAATCAATTAAGCACTAATCAATCACTGCTTTACTTTACAGAAGTATAGATAGGCCTATAAATAGGTCAAAGATCAGATGACCTGTTTTGAACAATGGATGCTAACAATGAACAGAGAGCAAGAGGAGGAGTAGGAGGAGGAGGAAGGGGAAGGGGAAGAGGAAGAAGAGGACAAGGGCAAATAAGAGAAGGATAGAGAGCCATCTCTGATGAGATTAGGGCAACACTTTTTGATCATGTAATCAACCATGGTTTGACCGTAAGAGAGGCTGGAGTCCAGCCCAACTTGAGTCGATATACAGTGCCGTCCATAATTCGAACCTTCAGAAATGAGAACCCATCCACAATTTACCACCCATCCACAATTTGTAGTTTTGTACCTACCCCCATATTCACCTTTTCTAAATCCCATAGAGGAATTCTTCTCAGCCTGGCACTTGAAAGTGTATGATCGCCAACCCTTGGCCCGCATGCCACTTCTTCAGGCAAAGGTTGGATACGCCATGCTAGAAGATACTTCCCTCGATATTTGGCAAGAGAAAACGTAGCTTGTGATGTGGATGAAGTATTGTGGCCAGACCCAGCTCGGAGAAGAGATGAAGCTTAGCACTGGGGATTGCACCCCCCCTTTACTTTTACTGTAGAACATTGTATTGAAATGTAGATATAAGCCTATGAAAGACCAAAGAGCTTTAGATTTAGAACAGCAGTGTTTACATGGTATATCCAGAAATGTATTATTATGAAAGCGGTGTTTGCCATTTGATGCAAAAGCTTTATTCTGACGTGTTTATGGCATTTTGAATGCAGTGTTGCATTTTGAAGGAGATGTGAGCTATTTTGCATTTTGTGTGTACAGTTTTGAGAATTGTGTGTAGAGTTTTGAAAAAAGGAGACTTGGTTTTGAAAACGTGTGTAAGCAATTGGTAAAAACTGTAACTTATTGCAAATATTTAGGAAATGAAAGCTGATATTCTTAACTTTTTAATTCTTGTCTAATATTCATGTTTTGATCTCAAAGCAAAACCCTTAGAAAAATAAAAATAAAAATAAAAACAAGGCCATTCTTACCATTCTAATACATTCAATGGACAGACGAGTATTATGAGTGTGTCTGTGTGTTTTGTGTGTGTGTCTGTGTGTGTGTATGTTTTACTCTGCCATTCAGGCTTTGTGACTGCCAGAATTTTCTTGTACTGTGGAAAATTCTGGACACAGACATGGGTGTAAACATGACATCTGACCCAGTTAATCTATGTCACTACATTGGCATTTATGTAGTTGGTCTATTGAGGCTATTAAACATGATATTTGGCAACTTTAACATGAACAATATTAAATACATTTACCATGTTTTTGGCATAAATGCTGCCTATACAGCAGGTTTTTGTTTGTGTGTTGGTGGGTGCTTATCAAACTGCTGACCGCTCAAGTTTACTTACTGCAGCATGAGTCATGGAGTTTATGAAGAGGCGGAAGGTGGGTTTGATGGCCATCATAGTAATTATCTCTCTCCCCATCCCTCTATTTCTCGTTATATACATGGCCTATATTGATGCTGCAAATCAAAACGTCATAGCATGGCCCAGTGGTTTTGTATCCATAACAAATGTGTTTTTTTCCACTCATTTTGGGGCCATCTAAATTATTGCCAGATCATTGTACTATATGAACAGCTGCATGCAACATCATTGCTTAACTGGAACAATCCCCTGACCTCATCTGACACTGTTTGCGTCCCACATACCCCTGTTTTTTTTCTTGCTAACCCCAGCTTATTCTCAACGATACAAAACTGTTTTCAAACTCAATACCTACAGTATATAGAGTGTACTTTCTTAAGCAAGTTAGAAAAGTACAATAGGCAAAATTAGGGATGGGTATCTACTTACTTAATCACAGCAAAAGCTAATATCTTAAAGAGTATTTTTTTTATTTATTTAAATCAGTGGGAGGCTGTCAGAGCCAGCAAATATTTCTCTGCTGGCCTAAACATTTTCAGAATTAATGATATAGGTTTTAATATATTTTTTTATATAACATTTTTCCCGATAGTCTATTCTCTTACATAGCATCTCTCTCCATGTCACAGTGTATCCAAATGTAAGCTTTGGTTTGAGTTTCTTTTCAATCAGATTTCACACATTGCAAGAGTCAAAGGAAATTGCTGTAAGGCCATCACTTTGAACAGTGCAGCATCCAGTAGATTCACATCCATGTAGCTTAAAGCTGTTGCTTTAACCAATCAGATTGTGACTTGCTTACTCCAGTCCCCTGGAAGGCATCCAAAAATGTTTGCATTTTAATGTCCTTCGATTGGCTGGTCAGAGAGTGCACTAGTCAGAGCTGGCAAACCCCATCTGCAGCAAACTGCACAATCTCAAATATATTCATGTGGATTTAATAGCTGTTTTTCTTTTTACAATGACAGAAAGATGAGAAGAAATTGATATAATCGCAGATACACTCACAAGCACATTTACAAGACAGACTTTTCAAGAACAGCTGCACATCATAAGGAAAGGTCTGCCAAAACAGTTATTAAGCTTTTTCATGAACCATTTATACTTTTTCATTTTCTTTCCTGTAAAATTTTTACAAAAACACACAATTTGCGTTCATTTAAAATACACAGGAAAAACGTAATGCACGGAAAAAATGCATAAAAATGCACAAAAACCCTGAGGTCATTTTATGAGGTTAATAGTGATGTTCTGCTAGAGATGATCTTTGCGAGTGGTGCGCTGTAGCTATAGCTATAGTTCTTGTTTCAGTGATGGCATTCAATTACACTGTACAAGAAACCTGTCTGTAATGCAATGCTCCGTTATTCTGCTTTCCTCTCGTATTTCTGGCCCCACTTTAGCTGAAGCAAAGTGGCGTTCAAGGACCTAGGGCTCGTAAATGGACTCCGAAGAGGGGTTGGAGAAGGGCTCGTCCCTTTCACCTCCCTCACCTGCCTGGTCCAGTGCCCAATCGCAAGGTCTGGAATCACGCCTTATGGCAGTTTCTTCCCTTTGTGATGGAGGTCGTTAAGCCCCCTGAGACTACCCCTCAGGCAGTTCTTTTTGAGGAGCTCTTAGAGGTAGTGACCCGTGCAGTGGCCAAAATAGAGTAGAGTTGATATAGAGTGGCCAGCCGATCAGCCAAAGGCATGTCCACCTAACAAGCTGCACAAGCCCTTCCTGCAAACCCGCATCACTGCCTGCACACCGGTTTTTTTTCCCAGACCTGCACACCGAGGTGTCCAGGTTGTTGGCTAGGCCTTATTCCTCCCACCTCTTCACTTCCAGGGTGTTGCTATATTTAAATATAGTAGGACTGAGGAAGTGTGGCTATGTAGCTATCTCTCCCTAGGTGATGCAATCTATCCAACAGGGATAGGGCTGTCCTGCTGGATGCCCCGCTGGTGCCAATCAGCCTGTTCAGCGACGCTGTGAATGCGGACATCGACGAGTTTCAGAAGGCCACCACTCCTGGCACTCCTGGCATCGCAAGGTGCAAAGAGAGAGCATCACAATGCGCACTCCCCCAAATGGGACACGGTGCAACCATCGACGCTTGTCGCTTCGGCCAAAAGGTACGGACCTCGGACCACCTGGGGACTCGGCTGGGAAGGGGAGCTGTGCACCGCACTATGTGGTGCCCGCCTCGCCCTGGCGCCCTCAGGGAGTTGGAGTGTTAACCCTGCTACTCTCAGTGCTTCAGGGCACGGCCAACTCCAGGAAACACTCTCCTCACTCTTCGGCCAAGCACCATAGTTTGCTGCTTTTCAGGAGGCCCCTAGAGCTGCTTCAGGGTGTTGCTCTGGCTCTAGGTATGCCAGAGGTCAGTCTAAAGAGACTGATTTCCTTATGTGACTATCTGGTGGCCTAGCAGGCTCTGTGTCTAAGTAGGTCCTGCGCACTGTAGACAGAGGCTATACAATTCAGTTCGGGTCTTGCTTGCCCCGGTTTAACTAGGTGTCCCCTAGGAAGTAAACACTCTTTTTTTGAGGAAGGTGGCCATTGAGGTGGTCCCTCCATCAGATAGAGAGGCCAGGTTCTACAGCCGGTTCTTCAAAGTTCCCAAAAAGGATGGTGGGTTGCATCCTATACTGGACCTGCATCAGCCGAACCGCTCGCTCTTGGAACTCAGGTTCGAGATGCTGACCCTGAAGCAGGTCGTGTCCCAATCAAGTCCGAGGACTGGTTTGTGACCATAGATCTGAAGGATGGATACTTTCTTGTATCCATCCTTCCAGTTCACAGGTAGTTCCTGTAGTTTGCTTTCAGGGCCGAAGCTTACCAATACCGGGTCCTTCCATTGGCCCTATCACAACGCACCATCACAAAGTGTGTGGATGCGACACTGGTCCCGCTAAGGCTTCGGGGCATTTGCGTTCTAAATTATTTTGACGGTTGGTTGATTTTGTCTCAGTCAGAGCAACTGCTGGTCCGGCATCGAGAACACCAAAAAGAGTGTGCTTTCTCCATCACAAAGAACCACTTACTTAGGCATAGTATGGGATTCGACCCTTATGCGGGCTCATCTGTCGCCTGATTGTGGCAGTCACTCTGTGTGAAGGGCAGTCACTCACTGTAAATCAGTTTCAGAGACTGCTGGGTCTGATTTCAAGACCCAGGGGTTTTCCTGGAGCGGCAATCTGTACGACACGTGGCGAGCCCAACGAGCCTTAGATGTGTGGAGAGAGCCTGGGTTCTTGACTCAGGGCCCTGTGCTGGGAGTTCCTGGGTGTCACAAAATGCTTATGACAGATGTGTCTGTTGGTGACTTTCTCTGCGGCACACGGAGGCTGAGGGCTCTGGCGTGACCTACAGTGCCTGCATGGGACTTGGCCATTGTTTTGGAGGCCCTGTCAGAGCCTCTCTTTGAGTCTAGTTAGCCTAAGCTGTTAGTCTGGCTAAGAAGATATTTATTATTTGACAAGTTTGGTGTTAATTAACTTTTCATTTTTTAGATCATATGATGTTTCATGCTATTTAGATTTCTCAAATCCAGATGTTCACAAATCCATATGTTGCCTAATTTGTTAGGTACCGGTTACTAGTTACTATCATAGATAGTGTGGATTCACAAAGCCAATTATTTGTAAGAAATGGAACAGCAGTTAAAATTCAGAAAATACCGTTCTGGCACAAGTGGTAAAGTGGTAGTGCAAAAACAATTTTGCACTGAATGAACGTCATACTTTAAATTGGTCTTCAGTTTCCAGTGCAAATGCTTAAATTCCCTATCAGAAAATTTACAAGAAAAAAAGTCTAGTGTTATAGATGACTAAAAAGACACACATATCCTTCAGACGTAACAATCTTGCTTTCTGTGAATAACCAAATCAGTATGAATTGAAGTCCTTGTTGGACCCCAACGTCATTCTTTAACCTCACATGTGCATCAGTATGTGGGCATCAATCTGTTCATTGTCAGAACACTTATCTGTTCAGTGACTGCACAATTCAGTTCTCTTATTTGCTTGCCAATGCTGACAAGGCCTAAGTGATGACAGCACTCACATATGTGTCAAACTAAATTAGCAGAAAGGTCTTGCTGTTGCAATTGGGCAAGGTTTGGAAGCTGACTATGTTTCACTACTTTGGAATGCGGCAAATTTAGTTCCTGTTAAATGTATGTTTTATGGTTTATGGTTATTTTACCATATAAACTTTATATTGGTTTTGAACATTTTACATCCACTTGTTCATAAACTACAGTTTTAAAGACAGTTAAAAAAAATTATTTTAATTAATATTATTTATTGAAAATATTGACATATGTATTAATTCCATTGAACTTTGACTATGACTTCAGTAACATTTTTAACATGTGATTTCCATAAAATGTCAAACTTGTAAAGTTTTTACTTAGACATCAACTTTTGTCTGCTGTAATAGTTCCTGTGAGAAGATACATGACTGAACCACCTTGGATGGAGTCCAATTTCAAAATCCTTGAAATGGACATGAACTTTATAGGAAAAGCACATATTTTTTTATATAAGGTGTAACAGCTAAAACTATATAAACAATTTTAGAGCAAAGAATCACAAGGTTAAAAGAACACAGTGGCCTTTATAATTCTTGAATGGAAGCTTTTTTGACCAACCAGGACTCTTCAGGTAAAAGCCACTTCTCAGGTAAAGATGCATGAAAGCCTACATGGAATTTGGAAAGAAATAATTTCAAGTGGGCTTTTATGTGTCTGCACTTAGGGGTTTTAGTCTAGCCATTCTACCCAATATGGTATGCAGATCTCCACAAATGATCTCCATCGAGCTTTACCAGAGTGTAAAAATTTTTAGAGTGGAAAAACTATAGTGGAATCTATAATGATTACATTTTATTCCATTTACAAATTATGGATATGGATTTCAATGTACTTTTGGGAACCAAAAATGTTTTGTGATATTCCCCAAATCTGTGCTTCGACACAATCACACTTGGCCCACTGGAGGAACCTGTGCCAACTGTTTTGATCGTGGTGGCAGTAGGATTGAAGGTAGTGTCCAAGCTCCTGTATTTTCTGCTCTGTCTGGCCGTTAGTCTGTGGAGGATAACCAGAGGACAAGTTAACAGTAACACAGAGTAGCTTAAAGAATGACTTTCAAATGTGGGACATGAACTGAGGAGCCCGATCTGACACAATTTCTTCTGTAAGGCCAAAATTACAAAACACGTGTTGGAAAAGTAACTCAGTTGTTTCTAGAGCTGTAGGCAGACCTCAGAGGGTAACCAATCAGCAGGCGTTGGAGAAGCGATCTACAGCTACCAGGGAAGCAGGTGTTGCCATCAGAGTTCGGCAGATCAGTGACAAAGTAAATTTCTAGGTGGGACCAAGGTCGTTGTGGAATCGGTAGGGGAATCAGTTTTCTCACTGGTAAGTGGCGGGCGTCTTTGAAATGACACAGACAGAGCAGCCTTGGACGTACCTTGCAACGTCTCCGACCTTACTAGGTAGGATCGAAGTATAAGGAGGGTCTGCCTCCTACCCGGGTGGCCCAAGCCTGGAGCCTCATGGACTGATCTCAACAGGGGTTGATGGCAGGTCCTTGGAAAGAGAAATGGTGTAGGGGTGATTCTGAAGGAAGAGTTTAGAAAGAGTGCAGTGGAGGTAAAAAGAGTTTCTGATAGGGTGATGAACATGAAGCTGGAAGTTAAAGGGGTGATGATAAATGTCATCAGTGCCTATGCTCCACAAGTGGGTTGTGAGATGAAGGAGAAGGAAAAATTCTGGAGTGAGTTAAATGAAGTGGTAGAAGGTGTACCTAGGAATGAAAGATTGGTGAATGGGGCAGATTTCAATGGGCATGTTGATGAAGGGAGCAGAGGTGATGAGGAGGTGATGGGTAGGTATAACCTTAAGGAGAGGAATGTGGAAGAGAAATGTGGAAGGGCAGATGGTGGTAGAATTTGCTAAAAGGATGGAAATTGCAGTGGTAAATACTTATTTTAAGAAGGAGGATCATAGGGTGACATAAGAGTGAAGGAAAGTGCACACAGGTGGAGTATGTTCTATGTTGGAGATGCAACCTGAAGGATATTGAAGACTGTAAGGTGTTGGTGGGGGACAGTGTAGCTAGACAACATCGGATGGTGGTCTGTAGGATGGTTTTGAAGGTGAAGAAGAAGAGGTGGCAAGTGAGGACTGAAAGAAGAGTAAGGTAGTGGAAGCTGAAGGAGGAAGACTGTAGTGTGAGATTCAGGGAAGAGGTCAGACAGGGGCTCGGTTGTGGTGAAAATGTGCTGGATTATTGGGCAACTACTGCAGAAGTGATAAGGGAATCAGACAGATAGGTACTTGGTGTGACATCTGGAAATAGAAAGGAAGAAAAGAGACGTGGTGGTGGAATATGAAAGTGCAGAAAAGCATAAGGAGAAAGAGGTTTTGATGAGAAAAGCAGGCAGGAGTACAAGGAGATGTGGAAGGAGAAATTTATTTATACTGATTGGCCAGGCAGATGGACTGAGCTCTGAAGGATGTGCTACAAGTTAGAGCAATAAAGGATGGAGATGGAAATGTGTTGACTAGGGAGGAGAGTGTGTTGAGAAGGTGTAGGGAGTATTTTGTGCAGCTGATGAACAAGGAAAATGAGAGAGAGAGAAGGTTGGATGGTGTGAAGATGGTGAAGCAGGAAGTGAATGTATTCAGCCTGCTTGCTGAATACATCCAGGAAAGGCCGGTACTCAGAGGGGGACCTCCACTTTCTTGTGTGTCTCTAGACTTTCCATTTGTGTCGATGCTAGGAAAATTAGGGCCGATCGTGGTTGGAGTAGGTTGTGCAGACAGCGGTTCTGGCACTGTTCGCTCAACTCAATTATGTCACATGGGTTTCAGGAGAGTGTTGAGCATTGGATGGTGGTGTAACTTGTCATCATCTGACTACAGTGCTTTAGATGCTTCACTCAAATTCTTTTTTGCAAGTCTTCATTAATATTAAATAACTGAATTATGTAAGTTTAAAAAATTTGATGGTACACCCCAAATAAACCCAGTGCAAACTATGAGAGAGTACAGGAGCAGATAATTTTACTGTGAGAGCAGTCAGAGAACAGACTGGTGTTCTGTACTTGTAAAACTTAGGTATCATCAGGCTTGCGTGGTCCTGACCAATGAAAGGAGAAGTTTGTTGTAAATTACAGTTTTTTCTGAATGCTTAAGCGCTAATCGTGATTCTTGTAGCACAATTTCTAAAACTATTAATACGTATAGCAAAACCACTTACTGAGTTTGCAAAACTAAAAGCACAAACAC
Organism: Silurus meridionalis; assembly: GCF_014805685.1. Taxonomy (NCBI): domain Eukaryota; kingdom Metazoa; phylum Chordata; class Actinopteri; order Siluriformes; family Siluridae; genus Silurus; species Silurus meridionalis. The sequence goes on from NC_060907.1 coordinate 15,642,901, forward strand.
TGCTTTGCACTCAGTTTGCAATTTTGTAACACACACTTTGCAAAACTGTAGGCACAATTCACTGCACAACACTCTTTTTGCAGAACTTTAAACACAACTCACTGCTTACACTCAATTACCAAATTTCCAACACACTCCTAGCAAAATTATACACATGTATGGCTATCATTAACACTATTTTGCCAACTGTCTGGCACACTGATAACTGATGACATCAGAGCTACAATAGTGGACCATGTCATCAACCATGGGATGACCCTGAGGGAAGCTGGCCAACGGGTTCAGCCTAATTTGAGCCGCTACACTGTGGCCAGCATCATTAGGACATTTCGAAATGAGAATCGGTAAGTACTTTGTAGCACTGCCATACTCTAATGAGAAACACAACAGTACCATACATGCAAAAATACTGAAATTGTTACTTTACAGAATTGCTAGACGTCCAGATGTTGGGGGCAGAGGAAGAATGTTCACTCCAGAGCAAGAGACCCATATAGTGAACATGGTGATTGCCAATAATGCAATAAGACTGCGCGAAATACAGCAGCGCATAATTGATAATGACACCATCTTTCAAAATATACACAGTGTAAGCATTTCTGCACTAAGTCGTGTACTTGCGCACCACAGAATAAGAATGAAGCAAATTTACAGAGTTCCTTTCGAGAGAAACACAGAACGTGTAAAGCAACTGTGATATGATTATGTGCAGGTAAGCTATAGTGTCATTGGTTCTGAATTTGGAAGTGCATACTGTAGTGCTGTGCATGGGCCTGATGTGTTGCATTTGTTTTGTCTTGTCCAGAGAGTGATGGAACTAGAAGCAGATGCAATGGGACATGAGCTACTTTTTGTAGATGAGGCCGGTTTTAACCTCAGTAAAACCAGGAGACGTGGCAGAAACATTACTGGACACCGTGCCATCATCAATGTACCAGGACAACGTGGTGGTAACATAAACATGTGTGCAGCTATAAGCCAAAATGGTGTTGTTCACCATCATGCAACCATAGGCCCATACAACACTGCACACATTATTGCATTCCTGGACACCTTACATGACATGCTAACTGTTCAGAGACCAGAGCATACCCGATATGTCATCATATGGGACAATGTTAGTTTCCATAGGGCTGCTTTGGTCCAACTGGTTTACAGACCACCCATCCTTCATGGCACTCAACCTCCCTCCATACTCTCCATTCTTAAACCCCATCGAGGAGTTCTTCTCTGCCTGGCGCTGGAAAGTGTACGACCGTCAGCCTCATCAACAGGTAGCCCTTTTACAGGCAATGTAGGAGGCATGTGGAGATATTGACCAGGCATCATGTCAGGCCTGGATACGGCATTCAAGGAGATATTTTCCCCGGTGCCTTGGACTGGAGGATATTGCATGCGATGTGGACGAAATTTTGTGGCGGACCCAGAAAGACGACATGATGTAGGCTGATTGTCTTTTTTTTCTTTTTTTGTGAAATTACTATTTTGTGTTCTGACTTTGTCTTGGTTTTGATGAGTGTGAATAAACACCAATACTTGAAGTTTGGATCCTTGTATGTTTACATGACACTATGACAAAAGTATGACCTCAAATTGACATCTGTACACAGAGAAAGCAAAAGCCAGATGTGTTTTGTATTCATACCATCAGTGTGTAGTTGGCACATTGTGTGCTTAGTAGATGATGGCTTGTGTTTACTGTTTGATACGAAAACACCATTTTTACGAAGGTGTGAAGAGTTAATCTAGCTGTGTTCGCTTTTGCAAGAGAACTACAATGTTTTGATAATTGGGTGAAAGGTTTTCTTATTTGTGTGTAGAGTTTTGCAAAAATATCCAATAGTTACAAAAAAATGTGCTTAAGCAATCAGAAAAAACTGTAATACACAAAGCATTTAGTATTTAGTATTGGACACATAAGAACAAATTGGAAGATCATTATTAACATGGTATTAACAGGGAATTAGTTTGACAGTGCCTTTGCAAGTGGTATTTCCCACTACTGTTTCTTGAATTTGCTTTTAAGTTTCATCTAAACTATAATTTAATTTTCTTGAATGATACCAGGTCCAGAAATACAATTTGTCGCCACTAACCTGTAGAATTTGCAGAATACAAACCATGTATTCGAGTTAAAGTAGAGTTACAGTAGATTTAATTTTACTCCAGTAAAAGTAAAAGTGCTCCCTTTGAACGTTCACTTGAGTAAAAGTACAAAAATATTTGCCTTCAAATGTACTTAAGTATCCAAATTACTATGATTTATTGACCCTTTGCTTAATTAACTGATTTATGTTAAGTAGATACCACCAAGTGGCAATGAAAACAAGTTTAAAACAGAGCATGCACCCTGATTGGTGGATTCTTGCGTGCTTGACCAGTTAAGATTTGATCCACTCAAATAAAAAGGAACAACTGATTCTGCAAAATGTAGTTGAGTAAAAAGTGAGATATTTTACTTTGAAATGTAGTGAAGTTAAAGTTAAAGTAAAAGTCTCCCCAAATGGAAATACTTTAGTAAAATACAGATATGCAAAAAAGATACTTAAGCACAGTAACAAATTACATAAGTGCAAAAGAAAGACTGTAGGAAGCTTGTGTATTCAAGGAAGCAGAATTAGCTTTGCTCCATATGTTAGAGGGTTGGCATAGACTTTTCTCCCCTGTCAAATGCCAACTGTGGGCATTTGATAGGATGTGGATAGATAGTTCTTTCCTCTGTCTGTATTATTCTGTGATATAGTATGAGCAAGCATGTTGATATAGCAGGTCTTGGAGGAAGCATGTGTTAGCTGTTAATTCTTGGTGGGTTGATACAGTAGAATGGTGAATCTGTTGAAGTGGTGAAGCTGCTGATGCTTATACAGTATCTCACAAAAGTAAGTGCACATTTCAGCAACCATTGTAGTATATCTTCTCAAGGGACAATACTATATAAATGAAACTTGGATATATTTTAGAGTAGTCAATGTGCAGCTTGTATAGCAGTACAGATTTACTGTCTTCTAAAAATAACTGAATATACAGCCATCACTGTCAAAAAAGATGGCAACTTTTGTTGTTTCCACACAGGCGGTTAATGGAGAAAGTGTACTTTTTTTATACGGATTACATAATCAGAGAATATTTTTTTTTGTGATGTGCATTGCTTTATTTACAATTATATATATTTGAGTCAAGAAAGGATGTCTTGAATAGTTCTTTGTTACGTTGAAGGTTTTAATTTGGCTTCTTTTATTTTCATTTTACTTTTATTTTTATTTTTGGTCCTAATGTGTATATATATATATATATATATATATATATATATATATATATATATATATATATATATAGTAGGAAGAAAATTACATGGTGTGCATGAGCAGATCCTGTTGGGCAAAAGCCTGGGAAAATCACTTACATATAAAACTTTTCAAACGCTGAAAGCGAACATGGGTGAAGAGTGTGTCCGCTGTTACCACACTTTTTTTTTTACAGGATGTCTGGGTTTTGTAACTCTGATGTAAGAGAGCTGACCCTGAATTCTAGAGTTATAAAAACTAGACGAGATATTCCTCAGAGACTGGCAGAGAAAATCAAGCTTTTTACCCAGACTTGACTGGGGTCAGTGTGTGTGTGTGTATATGTGTGTGTGTGTGTGTGTGTGTGTGTGTGTGTGTGTGTGTGTGTGTGTGTGTGTGTGTGTGTGTGTGTGTGTGTGTGTGTGTGTGTGTGTGTGTGTGTGTGTGTGTGTGAGAGATCACAAATGGCCCGGTGTTCCTGGCCAGGACGTACTAGAACGGATTTTCTCCAGAATAACAGGTGTATCCACACAACAAGTGCACACATGCATAGACACATGCACACAGAATATATTTTTGAAAACCTTCATATTTTCATCTGTCTGCAAACTATGCTAGATTTAATACAGTTTTCAAATATCAGGCTTTTCCTATTTTGTCTGGTCCTTTCTGAGGTTAACATTAATGTTAAAGAACTTGAAATAAAATTATGGGGCTCCATGAAGCTACATTTATTTATATGATGCCTACCTTCAGTGTGTTGTGGAAAATGACTATGGACTTGGTAAACATACCACTTAGTACACTGCAAGAGACATCGAACCCACTTCCATGTAATTTAATTAGATTTTCATATTTTTTTATAACGCTTGGTCATGGGAGTAACAAAAAATTAAAATGTTTTTTTTTTTTAATTAGGTCTGGGGATCCCTGTCCTTATTTACAACTTTATTTAAGAGTGATAATTTATTTTTATACATTGCTTAAGAATAATAATAATAAAAAATTGTCATAAATGTCAAGTTTAGTTAGAAACTATGCCCCAATTGGTTCTCCATCTGCGTGCTGCATGGTAGCTTGGTTGCTACATCTACATCTATATACCTCCACCTTTACCGCCACCTTTACCTCCACAGCTCTGCCTGTAGAAATCTGCTATGAGGGCCCCTCTTGCCCCAACTTTTCAGCAATAGCATGGTAAAAATTTCTATGTTTGACAAACCTAATCACACCTTATTCAAAAACCTTTGTTATCTTCATCCTGAAAGTTGTCATGGCTAAAATTGCAGTGCAGTGGAACTGTGGAATCTATCGATTTTTTCTTTTCTCCTTACACACTTTCACAAATACAGAATCAATTTGCTAAAATTAGACATTACAATGTTTGCACAAAAATACTTTTGTGCATTTGGGAATGGGCACAACCTTCTTAAAATGTCAGAACTGTTAGGTTTTATCAGTGAAGATGCACACACTGCCATAATGCAGTTTGATGGATCATGTTGTTTTCGACATATTGACCTCTTAAAGTGTACTTGACTTTAGGTCATCTCTCATGCGAAGGACAAACTCCTCTTTGTTTAAAAGGTCAGAGTGTAAAATCAGAAGAAGCAGAACTAATGAGAACATTGTATGGACACATGTTTGATGTTATGCTTGTATAAGATGAGACCTTGTGTTGTACTGTATGTTGTTTAGTCTTTCCTGCTTTAAAGGCCTGCATTCATTGTCAAATTGCTGGGCAAATTAACCATATTTTACTTTATAAGGATGTACTTAAAACAATAGTTAGTTTACTCTTTTATAAATAGACGTATATATAGCTGAGTGTAATTATAAGGCCAACAGCACCAGTGAAAGAAGATTTTCAGAGGTAAAACACAAAAAAAAATCTGCAGTTAGCATGCAGATTCATGTATTTTGTTACATGTATGTGCTAAAGAATAGAACTTAAGTTCAGGCTCCCAGATTACTGAGATACACATCTGTAAACTCAATTAAGAGACATAGGATTTCCTTTTACTTTTTTAGGCTATGGTTTGCCTAGCTTTGGTACTGACATAGCAGAATTTACACCACTAATTCCAAAAAAGTTAGGACGCTGTGTAAAATGTAAAAAAACATTTTTTTTTTTTTTTTTTTTTTTTAATTTGATGTCTAGAACATATCTCAATACATTTGGGCTAGGGCAACAAAAGGCTGGAAAAGTAAGTGTTACTAAAAAACAACAGCTGGAGGAACATTTTGCATCTAATTAGGTTAATTGGCAACAGATCAGTAACATGACTGCACATAAAAAAAATCAAGACGCAAAATCTCTCAGAAGTAAAGATGAGTAGAGGTTCACCAATCTGCAAAAAACTGTATCTACAAATTGTGGAGCAGTTTCAGTATAATGTCCCTTAAGATAAAATTGCTAAATATGTCATCATATATCATAAAAGTATAAGTATAAATATATTGATATATTCATCAATATCGTTCAAAAAATTAAACAAAGAAGACCCAAGACTGTAGAGCTCCTAGAATCCTGTATTAGACACATATCAGGCAACATTCCTCACCAAAACTCCATCAACTGGTCTCTTCAGTTCCCAGATGTATACAGACTGTTGTTAAAAAAGGGGACTGGTGGCCATATTCATCCTACACTGGTGAATTTGGCCCTGTCTTAACTTTCATGAGATGTGTTGCTGTATGTGATGTGTTGACCTATAAAATTACTCAGTTTAAAAATTGTATATGTATTCTATGTTCTATTGTGAGTTTATAAGATTAGCACATTATTGCATTCCGTTTTTATTTATATTTTACATAGCATACCAATATTTTTTGTAATTCAGGTTGTCTACTGGTTTATGGAAAAGTCTATAGAAGATTCATGTGTATATGGATATTTTCCAGATATTCTACATGCTTATAGTTTGAGTATGTACCTTTATTTGCATATACCAAATTATACAACCAAGAAAGGCATGGTATATTTCTTTTACGACTCGACAGTGTCCGAAAGTGTCAGAAGTAAATTGATTATAAATATAACTTTAAATTTATAAATGAGTCAATATAAGTGTTACCTTATAAGATTACACCTAGCATGCAGGCTAGTGGAGAAACTTTTGCAAGGAAAAACTCCCTGAGATGGTATGAGGAAGAAACCTTCATATAAACCAGACTCAAAAGGTTCATCCTCATCTGGGTGACACAAAATGTCTATTCATTATAGTGAATATAGGGGTGTGTGGGTCATGGGGCAATGTTTTATTGCATTTTTAGGTATCCTTATTGTTACATAATAATTACGAAAACTGTACAGTATGATCAGGGTGCAAATAAGGATTTCTGGCAAGACTAACTATGACAGCATAACTGAAAGAGAGAGCCAAATGGTGACACAGGAATGAGGGATTTTTGAGATAGGAAAGACGACCCACCACACACTGTCAACAGACTTCAATGTGTATGAGTGAGAATGGGAAAACGACAGGGATTTGGGATTTCGCCCTGCTGCAGCCTTCACTATTCAAGGTATAGGTGCAGGCTATACAAATAGCCTTCACCTTATGATTGAAGTAGGTGTGCAGATCATAATAAACCAAAGTTCACTCAGGTACTATAGTGTGAGACCATTGAGTGTTTTATATGTCATTCGATTCCCGGTCAGGGAACCAACCCCAGCCATTAGGGTTGCACAAGCCAGTGCACTCTTAGTGCTGGTCCAAGGCCCGGTTAAATGGGGAGGTTTGCATTAGGAAGGGCATCCAGCATAAAAACATGTGCCAAATCGAACATGCGGATCATGAATATGGATGATCTGCTGTGGCGACCCCTAATAGGAGAAGCCGAAAGAAAGAAAGAAAGAAAGAAAGAAAGAAAGAAAGAAAGAAAGAAAGAAAGAAAGAAAGAAAGAAAGAAAGAAAAAAAGGGTTACCTATTGTTAACTGAAGTTAACTGAAGGCTAATGTTAGTATTAGGTCTTCACATCTAGCTATACTAATACATGTACTGTAGCTATACTAAAGATTGGAAAGCATTAGAATTTTCTTCTTGATAAATAAATTTAAAAGTTTAAATAAGTTTGAGCCTGCACATTCCACATATGTGGAATAAACTGTGGAAAAAGTCCAAAGGAAGTCAGTGGGAAATTTGGCACACCTTCTTATTCTTGAGTTCTTTCAGGTCGGACAATGAAACTCAGTGGTCTCCCCATGCTTCTGTTATTTCTTTCCACCTCCATTTGCTCCAAACCATTAAACCATATGTGAACCAGTAAAGCCCCTGTGGGGAAGCTTGGACATTAGCCTCCTCTCCCTCTCTTTCTTTCTCATCTCATGGGACTTACTGTTTCATTGTGAACAGCTGTATAGTTACTTAACAGAACTCAACCAAAATATAGGCATGCAATGTTCTGTAAGTCCACCCATGAAGTAATAAGCAACCAATATTCAATGAAATGAATACATGACTAAAGAAATGTGAATAGATTTAAAATGCTGGCAAATGCAAAAGATGGACTGGTAACCCTAGCTTGGCCAAGGAACCAAAAGAAAAAAGCCAAAAAATTGTCATAAGCTTAAAATTATGTCATTGTAATGTAAAAAAATAGGATTCATCTATGGGAGAAAAATACCCTAGAGTTTATTGTAGCTTTATTTATGGTTTGTGACAGAATATAGCTGACCTTAAAATCAAAGAATTGTCACAGCCCTGTCTTTGGCTAGTCGTAAATAGCTTTATTGTGAAATTATTGCAATTTTAAGTAATGTGAAATTTTTTACTAATGGTAAAATATTTGATGGCAAATACTTTAAAAACTTTCTTTCGGCTTCTCCCATTAGGGGTCGCTACAGCGGATCCTCCGCACATTTGATTTGGCAACATGTTTTTACATGTTTTTACGCTGGATGCCCTTCCTAACGCAACCGTCCCCAATTTATCCAGGGTTGGGACCGGCACTGAGAGTGGCTGGGGTTGGTTCCCTGACCGGGGATCGAACCCAGGTCGCAGTAGTGAGAGCGCTGCATCTTAACCACTAGACCACCAGGGGACCTATGGCAAATACTTTAAAGAACCTCATAATTTGCACCAAATACCCAGGCTAAAGCTGTTGTTGAGAAGTATTTAGTCACTAAATTGTGAAAATAAATAATTTTTTTTTTAATTCTGTTGCCAGCATTTAGACTTTCCTTCTTCTTTTCGTTTGTTCCTCAGACCTGTTATGACTATACACTATTAAAAAAACAAAAAGCAAAAAATATAAAACACTATTACTTGTTACTGAAAATTTAATATTTTTTTTTATACACTGTCTAGAAACTGACAGAACACTGATATGTGGATATACAATAAATATAATCAATGTAACTATTTTCTGCTAATCTATCCTAAATATTGAAAGCATATAATATTACTGGCACTATATTGCCAAACGTTTGCAGACACCTTATTGTAAGTATGGTATGAGCTTTTTGAGCATCACATTTGTAGTCCCAAATTGCTCTTATAATTACTTCCACTCTTCTGAGAAGATGTTCCACTAGACTTTGGAGTGTGCTTGTCAGGGGTCTAAGGCACCCTGTACAATTGTGTGCCTTCAGCTTCATGATAACAGTTTGGGAAAGAACCATATACAGTACTTGTATGGATGGATGATTGTCCAAATAGTGTAGATTTAGAAGATTGATTGAATATCATAGCCAAAATTTTAAATATAGTGTTTTTGAATATTTTTAATAATAATTTTAGGAGTAATTTTTTGAGTTTAAGAACAAGAAACACTGTTCATAAACCCATGTTATTCCTTGACTCCACACCTCCAGACAGGAAGCTGCTCCACTCCGGAAATGCTGCCAATGGATTGTTTGAAGTTAATGGGATTTTGTGGGAAAAGCGAAGGAGTGGAAATAGGGCAATTCACACGCACTTGGGCCTGCTGGACACCACCCACCCTATTACACCAGTCCAAGCAAAAGAACGTGGGAAACATGCAAAGGAGAAAGTGTAAGGGTTTGAAACAGGTTTTAAAGCAAAATGAAGGGCAGGTGAACCTGGAAAATCCCTATAAAACCCCTCCTTCCTTTACTTTCCCCTGAGTCACTCTCCCAATATGCAGTGAACAGCCAGTCGTGTTTGGGCAGGGAAAATGGAGGCATCCTGTTCAGGCAGCAGCTTTAATACTGTAATGGATACTGGTGGTTAAATAAAGAACATTCAACATTTTTGTGTGCTTTTGGAATGGTTATTGGATAAGTCCCACAAAGGGGCAAAGCCTAATGCACCCAAGTTCAGGATTTAAAAAACCCTTGTCATCCTAAATGGATGAGGTACATTTACATTGTGTTTTATTATCTCCAAGCAAGCTTTAAACAATAATTTAGTCATGGCTCTTAGTCATAATTAATCTGAACATTAAGCACTAATTATTAAGCACAGAAAGGGTTACAGCAATGGACATGTCCTGTTTTCCAGTACATAACATGAAATTCTATGTGTATGCTATTAAATATACATGAAATTGTGTAAGGGGGTTGATGAAGAATTGATGAAGAGGTATAGATTATTCACTCCCATCGAGAAGCATCATTGATTTTGACTCTAAGTGCATCTTATTAATTACTTCTGTAACATTACATATTAGTGCATTTATATAGGAATTATTGCAGAACAACTACTAAAGCATCTATAATAATATCAGATATGTTTCCAAATGGGATAAATCACACCATATAACTGTGTGGTGAACTCAAATGTGTCTAGATATAAGCAGCAAGTAATGATGTTTTGTCAGAGAAAGTATTGTAAAACAATCAAGTCATAAATCCAGACCTATGGAAATATTTTGCTGCCCTCGAAGTATAGGCAGATGTTAAGAAAGCGATTTGTCTTGCTATGTTTATTTATACAGACTATTTTGACTCAAGAGCTGGATGATTTAAATCAACCATGTTTATTACTTATTGAACATAATTTGATGTCTGAAAGTTCTTTCTACATAATACAATAATATTGTATTGCAATTCAAGCATTTCATTAGACAGAACAGTTCAGAACAGTGCCAGGTATATAAAATATTTTATGAAAAACTACACCATGCTAATTGCATTATAACCTTGGCAAACAGTATATTCGATACCTCAGTATACTGTATTGCACATATTATGATGGTCCTAGAAAAATATGGGAGTGGTAAATGCTTGTGACATCCGAAGACTGAGGGAGGGGATTGATTATAATCAAATTACGTTTAAAATTCAGTTTAATTTGAAATTGAAATACAATATGCTACATATACTTTGAACGGACATTTTTATCATAACTGTGATTCTGGATTTGCGAACATTGGCTTCTAGCAAGATCCATTTCCTTTTGAATTATTCTAACTGGGTCAACTATAGTAAAATACAATTATTGATAATGTGACATGTTCACTTGAATTCATTCGAAATCATGTGCCAGATAATATAATTTAAACTCGTTAGTATTTTTACATTTATAGTATTTGGCAGACGTATATACACAGTGAGAGAGAGAGATGCATACTAGTGGTTGGAGAGTTTCCATGTACTATAACTATGTTCGTAAGGCACTATAAAAATTACAGATGCAAATAAAATAAAAAAATTTTAGGTGAAAGGTGGGTAATTGGTATGCAATTGTATATTTGAACTAAATGTATGTGGCCATACATTCCTATAGTATAACTGCAGTTAAAAGCTTTATATCATACATTTCAACAGAGAAACCTGCATACAACCCCAAGAATTATGCCTATAGACTATGTTTCCTTCTCTTTTTTTCTGCTTTGGCATTCGGTATTGCCCAATATAACACAGAATCAAATGAGCATGAAAACATGCCCTTTTACAAATGAAAGGCTTAATTTGGAACATAGACAGCACTGTTAAGCCATTTCTGTTAGTGATCATCTTCACAAAGTCTCTAAAGAAGGGGATATAGATGTATGGTTCATTTTGGGTCATGAAAAAACAGAAGTCTTTGAAATAGTCTTTAGAACAGTTATTTGCTACGAGTTTAAGTGGTGTTATAGGTGGTTCTCATTTAGTTTCATATATTTGGCTTTTGAAAGCTGAAGCTATAAGTTGAATGTTCCATAAGTAATAAAACTTACACAAATCATTTGACATGTACATATTTCTCTGTCATCTTATTGAAAAACGTTCAAGGTCTAAATCAAACCAGAAGTGTGACATTTGTCTGTTATTTTACTGTTTACTGATTTTTGAGAGCTTATTTTATATGGGGTGTCAACCTCAGAAAACAAGTAATTCAATACAAAGCATGCCTCTGGCCATTTCCGGGCCAACCTGTCACTTCAAGCTGTTACAGAGAAAGGAATTTCTGGAGCATGTCATATCTATGACACTAAATCTGACCAGATTGGATAACACAAGTCTTATAGCCCGTAAATAGTGGAACAGCTAGTACAACTATAGGCTGACAAAGACCAATACATCCATTTTTATTGGAGTACATTAAAGAAGGTTGTTTTTTTTTGCAATTGCAGGGTAATATTCTGAATGTAATACACATTGCTTTAATGGTTTAATCAATAATTAAGAGCACTATAAAGCTTTTCCTGTCAACAATGTATGTCTTGTTGTTTCCTGGGTTTTTACTGCAGATTAAAAAAAAATTAAAGCATGTACTTTGATTATGTAAGGTGTGTTCAAACATTGAGTGTGGCAAAATATTTAACACGAAACAACCATTATACAGATTAATTGTAAACAGTAGTTTGCCACGAGAAACTAGATTATTACTTATAGAATATACATTATATAGCCCAAAATTATGTGGACACCTGACCATTTTACCCTTATGTGCTTGTTGAACATTCTATTCCAGATTAAGCCACACTTTGCTGTTTTAATAAATCCTAACTCGTCTTAAAAGGCTGTTTTCAACAGGGACTGGTTTTGGTTGAGGAGGTCAGAGGTGCAGTCAGCATTTCAGTTTAATCCAATCAATTATACTTTAATAATGCCAAACCATGTCATCATTGAGCTCATTTTGTGCACAGGAGCATTATTATGCTGGAACAGCTTAGTTCCAGTGAAGTGAAATTGTAATGCTCAAACATACATTGTAAAGAAATCCCAAACAATGATGTGCTTTGTTCTTCATGGGAACAGTTTTGGGAAGACTCATATAATCGTCAGGTGTCAACAAAGACTCAGCATACTGTATATTTTATGAATTACTCCAGTAACTGGTCCCTGGTCTCCTTTTTTTCTGTAGGTAAATTCTACTTGTAATAGTGCAGAAAATGCTGCCCATTTCTGACTGTTAGAATATATTTAGCACCAAGGCACAGGAAAAGAACACTTCAAGGTTAATGGAGCTTAAAAAAATTGCCTATCATGGCTGTTTACAGACTGGTGGATTAGACACTGACTGCATTTGTGAATATTTTTCCACAGGTGAGAGACTAGCAGCCAGTAAAACAAACAAGGTGTATTTATTATAATGATTACCTGTTTAATACAAAATTGTCACACAATTAACTAATACATGTTTGGGTTTCCCATTATTTGGTTATCAACAAATGCCTGAAAACAAGCTCATAAATAGAACCAGGATTAATGGGAGGACCAGAGATCTACAGTACTTATTTAACTCTCATTCAATTCTCAACCAACAATTTGTAATTTAAAGTAAATGTCTTTCACTTCGCACGGAATTTCACACACAGCAGTCTCAAAATTTTAAACAGAAAAGTGTGAAAAAGAAAAATAATTGAGTAAATGACTGTTTTGAGAAGGAAATACTCATGCTGTTGATTAGAAAGGTCAGATGAAAATAGCCAGACTGGCTCGAGCTGAAAGGAACTCTAGCTGCTGGCAAAAGATTGGGTGATTTTTAACTAATATGAGCAGAAATGCATCTATGCATGCAGAAAATGTCAATCCTTGGGGTGGATGGATTACAACAGCAGTAGTCCATATCAGAGTCTATATACAGTGCCAGTCAAAAGTTTGGACACACCTTCTGCTTCAGTGTTTTTTCTTTATTTGTATTATTTTTAACATTGTACATTGTACACTGTACATTGTTGCCACAGTGGACCATCTGTCTCCACACTACTATGTCCTCTACATCTGCCTCTTTCAAACAACTACCTGCATGTCTTCCCTCACCACATCCATAAACCTCCTCTTTGGCCTTCCTTTTTGACTTCTGCCTGGTGGCTCTATCCTCAGCATTCTTCTACTGATATACCCCATGTCCCTCCTCTGCACATGTCCAAACCATCTCAATCGCACCTCCCTCACTTAGTCTCCAAAACATCCTACATATGTGGTCCCACTAATAAACTCGTTTCTAATTCTGTCCATCCTTGTTGCTCCTAATGAAAATCTCAGCATCTTCAGCTCTGCTACCTCCAGCTCCACCTCCTGTCTTTCCCTCAATGCAACTAAACCACACAACATAGCAGGTCTCACCACAGTCCTATAAACTTTACCCTATTACTCTTACAGATACCCTTCTATCCCAAATCACTCCTGCTATCACTCTTCTCCACCCACTCCACCCTGCCTGCACTGTTTTCTTAACTTCTCTAACAAACTTTCCATTACTTTGCAGTGTTGACTCCAGGTACCTAAACTTCTCCACCTTCACCACCTCTTCTCCCTGCAACCGCACCACTCCAATGCCCCCCATCTCATTCACACACATGTACTCGGTTTTACTCCTGCTGACTTTCATTCCCCTTTAATCCGGCATGTACCTCCACCTCTCCAGACTCTTCACAACCTGCTCCCCACTCTCACCACAAATGACAATATCAATAATAATAACATAACAACTATAAAAGAACATATATGAAATTATGTACCACACAAAAAAGAGCTAAATAACACATAATATGTTTTATATTTTTAAGTTATTAAAATTAGCCACCTTTTGCATTGATGACAGCTTTGAACACTAATAGCATTTTCTCAGTCAGCCTCATGAGGTAATCATTTAATATAATAATTTTGATCCCAATTTTGAGGAGTTCCCAGTGGTGTTGAGTACTTGTTGGCTGCTTTTTTTCCTTCAACTGTTTGGTCCAACTCATCCCTAACCATCTCATCTGTAATTAGATTGAATGATTGTGGAAGACAGATCATTTGATGCAGCACTCAATCACTTTCTTTCTTGAACAAATAGCTCTTATATAACCCAAGGGTGTAATTGTGGTCATTGTCTTGTTGGAGATTAAATGATGGTTCCATCAAATGCAAACCAGATAGAATGGCATGTGGCTGCAAAATGCTGTGGTAGCCATGCTTAAGTGTGCCCTCAATTTTGACTAAATCACCAACAGTGTCAACAGCAAAGCACCACACTATCACACCTCCTCCTCTATCCTTCACAGTGGGAACCACACATTCAGGAACAGTCCGTTCACCCTCTGTGCTTCTAACAAAGACGTGGTGGTCAGAACAAACATTTTTACTCATCAGACCAAAGGACAGTTTCCACTGATATAATGTCCATTCTAATTGGCCCAAGCAAGTCTCTTCCATCTTTTGTTCATCTGAAGTAATCATTTATTTGCCACAATTTAACCTTGAAGGCCTGACTCACATAGTGTCTTCTGAACAGTGAATGTTGAAAAATGCCTTTCACTTAAACTCTTATATCATTTCTGCAAATCAGTACTTTCTAAGGCTGGACATTCTAATAAACATATCGACTGCAGCAAAGGTAGCTCTTGGAAGCCTCTTTTATAATAGTGTTTGATGTTTTTGAAGACTGAAAGTTATTGAGATTTTTTAGATTGTCTGACTTTAATTAAATAAACTAATGATATCTTTTCCCTTTACATAGCTGAGTGTTTCTTGTCATAATATCGATTTGTACTAACAGGGCTATTGACTTTGTACCAAACCTTTCCACTGCACAAGAAAACTGAGGGCCTAAAGCACATTAAAAAGGCAAGAAATTTCACAAACTAACTCTTGATTCAACAACTATTAACTATGGGTTGTTGCTTTGTTTGTTGCTTTGTTTGCTACATAATTCCAATTGTGTTCTTTTGTTGTTTCCTATAAATGTAGAATTAATAAATATATATATATATTGCTTTGTTTGCTACATAATTCCATTTGTGTTCTTTTTTTGTTTCCTATAAATGTAGAATTAATAAATATATATATACAGCGGGGTAAAAAAGTATTTACTCAGCCACCATAGGCTTGTAATTTTCATCATAGGTACACTTCAACTATGAGAGACAAAATAAGAAAAAAACCCCAGAAAATCACATTGTCTGATTTAAGAATTTATTAGCAAATTATGGTGGAAAATAAGTCACAGACTCTCACAGACCTGTAAAGAGGCTCCTCTGTCCTCTACTTATTACCAGACAATGTGACTTTCTGGATTTTATAATTTTTTATTGTTATTTATTATTTTTCTCATTTTGTCTTTCATAGTTGTGGTGTACCTATGATAAAAATTATATATATATATATTGGGTTAAGGTTTCTTCTTTGAATTCAAGACAATTCCATACCCATAAAGGGTATGTACATCTTCAAGGGGTTTTCTAAATGGTGCTCCAACTAACTGTCTCTGCAATGATTGTGAGTATATTTTGTCTTTCTCTAGACTAGCTAATTAAAAAATTATCATATTTCCTCTACAGCTGGTATGGAGAGACAGATTTTTTCTGTTGGGTGGTATATAACTGAAAACAACAAGAAAAAATATGATGTCATTGTTTTAAATATTATTCTAACAATTTTGGTATAGACAGCAGTGCAATACATTTGAGTAGGATTTTGCAAGCATTTATTTTTTAATCAACAGAAATGCTGTTTATTTAGACCTTAGACGCTGATATTTTACATATGGCAGGACATGTGCTTGCCAAAGATGTTCTGAGAAAATAGGCAGCCTTTGAAAAATTAAAGCAGCTATGCCATGACTGCCTGAGGTCCACAGATAAGCATGTGCATGTACAGAGTTCATTGTTGTATATTGAAAATGTGTTGGAGTAGTCAAACCTCTTTTCGTTTGCAGAGATTTTACATTAACCAGTTAAACGCACTGTATGATTGTGTGAAATGTGAGTGTGTGTGTGTGTATGTGTGCAAATGTGTAGGTGTGAGACAGTAGACAGAAGATGTCTGAGGACTGAGACGTGGCTTAAGGCTCCAGTTTTTGCAGAGCCATTTTGACCACATTCACCATAGATTGAAGGATGGTTCAGACAACCACTGTCAGCTAAATAAGAACCAGGACCGTTCTCTCTCTCTCTCTCTCTCTCTCTCTCTCTCTCTCTCTCTCTCTCTCGCTCTCGCTGTCTTTGTATATGTGCGGGTGTGTGGAGTTGATTTTCTGTCCTACTTTAATTTTTCAGTGCAACCATATATCAGCATTCTGAAAGCATCTAAATAAGTTGAATGTTGTTTTTGGTTTGCCCTCTGTATAAACAGTAGGGTCAAAAGTTTCACTGCTAAAGGCTGCTTTTGTTTCTCTGCTTTTAAAACCTAGAAGGAAATGTTAAACACCATGGTATATACATTGATCCAGACCATTCTTTCCCCAACACCGTCCCATTACAATATTATGTCTCATCCTATTAATCGTATAGGTATCTGAGGAGAGGAAAGAGACAGGACCACTGGTCGCTGGTACCTCCGAAGTATGTTTAGCTTTTAGCTAATAGTACTTAACAATATGCATTTAATGAAACTAACTATGGGATGAAAACAATTTTAAATAAACAAAGTAGAAAGGCAACTAGATTCAGATACACTTTCAATTCATAGAACAAGAACCTTAAAACAAAGCATCTGATGGAAAAATTTAACTCTTGGACCCTACTAAACTTAAACATATGTATACCCTGATGAGGATGGTTCCCTTTTTGGTTTGGCTCCTCACAAGGTTTTTTCCTAATGCCATCTCAGAGAGTGTTTCTTTGCCACAGGGTTTTCATTTTTCATTAGGGATAAATTTAAAATTATTAGGAACAAACTTATAGGTATTAAACTTATACATTCTAACTTCTACAACTATCTCTGTAAAGCTGCTCTGAGACATTGCCAATTGTTAAAAGTGCTATAAAAATAATAATTAAATAGAATTTAATTGAATACGTACTTCAGTGTGTGTGTGTCTAGTCCAGACATTGTTACTTCATGTTATTACAGCTGCACTCTCCCATAGTCCTGACTCAGCCATCAGGTGCTTTCCTCCCTTTGCTTCTCCTCTTTGTTTTTTCCCCTTCCTTTCTTCATATGAAGTGAAAAAAGACTATTCCTTTCCACTCCTCTTTCAGCTTTGTGGTGAGCTAAGCATGCTGTTGGAAATGCGTAACTTACATGGCAGGAACGGCAAGTTGATTGGCAGGACAAACAGAGACTGACTGATGATAATCTCTCTTAGAGTCTTTGGACATTTAGCAGGATTCCACAGGCACTATGTCTAAGTCCTGCTTTTGTGCTAGCCATTTTTTTTCTCTTCATTTCGATATTTCAATGGTGTCAGCCATAAATGCTTTTTTGTGGGTGTGAGCATTCAATTTAAAATACTAGGATTGCTAGTTAATTAATGAACTTGGAGTGCTGCTACAGGACTGTGTCTATTCTACTCACCCAGACATAACATAGGTACAATACTTGTGCATATTTTACTTGTTTGAATAATTTCTTGACTTTTGATTTTTTTTTTTTTATTACTTCCTAAACTGCATCATCAGTGCAACATCATGGTTTAAAGTGTAATGTTGAGACATTATTATTATTTTTTTTTAAAGAAGAAAAGCAATTAATTTTCAACAGCAATGAAAAACCGCTTTGTCAGTATTGCGTGTCTACAAGAAAGCTCGTTTCGGTTTGTGTCTGTTCATTCTCTCATACTGCATTCTCTTGGGATAAAAAGGTACATATCAGGGCATGTTGCTGTCTCTGGGTACGTAGGAGACTCATCTGTAAATGTTTCCTATAGCTACCTACAGGTTACGTCAGTTTCTAATTAAAACACATTTGCCCTGTGTGCAAAATGCTGAGCTACATTGCCTGCACTAGTGCCACTTTGTGTATTTTCTTACTACCTTGGCAACCAGTTCTCTGGGGAAGAGAAGGATATGTGTAAACACAGCCACGTGCACACACAAACACACACACACACACACACACACACACACACACACACACACACACACACACACACACACACATAGGAACAAGCACAGAAACAGCATCAAATCTTTATTACATGTATGTCCAGGCTAGAGGGCACTTTATAACACCTCCTTGTGAATACAAGCAAAGATTAAACACCAATACCCAAGACACGCACACACACACAAAGACACACAAAATCTTGTACAGTCATTAAATTTCTCTCTGCCCTGCCAAGATCCTGTCTGTAAAATATGAACCTCAGTTAGTCATGTACACACATATTGAAAGGAGAAAGAAAACCAGAATCAGAAAGTTTTTGGCAATGAGCAGTGTTACACTCATCAGACAGTGACATATTTTCTTTTTTCTTGTACTGACTTAGTTATTTTCGATTTTATGCAATGTAATACTGTAATGCAATACATTATTAAAAAAAGCAAAATCACAATAACATTAATAAAGACATTTCCTGAGAGATTAATTAAAACCTATTTTGGTAAAATATAAAAAGTACACATTTCATAGATGGGCTTTCTCTCTTTTTTTTCTCCATTTACTTTCAGGTTTCTTCTACTCTTACTCTTGGCTGGTGACTTGGATGATTGCTGAGGTTTGGCTGGTACCCTTGACCGGGTTTGGTGGCAGCATCTAATTCCGCTAGACCACCAGGACTTCTTGAGGTTTTCATCAGTTTTGCCAACAGGAAGTGCAAGGTATTGAGTGAATAGGTTCAAGTTGGTGCACGAGAAAAAGGACCAGGATAACTATCAAAATTAAACTTTCTATTAAATACAATTTAGAGATATAACAAAGAATATGAAATGCTTTTAAAGTGAAAACATTTTGAGTAGACTGTTTATAGATATCTTTGTGAAAATAACAGTAAAGGGACCCACTTTACCACTCCTTTATAGCCTACATTCTTTAGTACATTGCGCACACAAAAGATGATCTCATGAGGCCTATATGATACTATTTGAAACCCTTCATTCCTTTTTTGTAGGTTAAAATCTTCTCACTGTATGTCCAATTTGGACATTTCCGGTTAAGTGAAATTCTAAGAACTACATATTTATTTGTACCCTACAGGGTAATAAGCTGCTATGTCACAGCAAACCACAAACTCCAATTCCTAGCAGAGACAGCAACCTACAATAATGGACATCTGTCTATACCAAACCTGCTTTAAGTCAGTGCTGCCCCAGGTTTGACATGTTCTGGCTCATGTTCTGTTTCTGTGTTTTGCTCTAAACCTAGCCCTGTTTATCCTGTTTGTACATCGCCTGACTTGACTTTATCTCTTGGTTGAGATTTGTGTAAATGGTTTCCATTAAACCCATGTTACTTGAATATTCATCAGCCTTTGCCTTATTCCCAATGGAATACTTTGATAAATGATGGATGCAGTAGGTGAAATGGAGTGGCAAGCACTGCTCAAGGCTCATGAACACATCATGGGCGAGCAGCTTTGGCATGTGGCTGAGCTTGATGCCAAGATGAACCTTCTCTCCTGAGCCGTCACCACAACCACACAAGCCCACACACCATCCGCCACTCCTGGCCCTCCTGTGCACATGTTGAAAAGGGTTACAGAAAATGGAGTCATCAACCACATCACACAGTTTCTTTCCTTCTAAACAAGCATGTTTCATTATGAGCATCTCACATTTCTGTTTTTAGGTCTCCAATGGTTGGAGCATTATAATCCACTCAAATTCTGACCAGAAAAACAGCTCCTGCATAAGTATCTATATTATCACAGTCATTGTCTCTGCCTCCCACAAAAATCCCTTGCCTACTGTGTCTGTTGATAGCACTAGTAAGCAGGTGCTGGTATCTATCCCTCACAAGTACCAATACCTGAACATTATATTAAGCAGTGGTCTGCCCCCACATCATTTAAGTGATTGTGCACTTAAAATTCTTCTTAGGACAATCTCCCCTCACAGCCAGGTTTACAGGTTTCATTATCAGTGGTTAAACAAAAAGCCACAGAAAGTAAATTCAGGAGGTGTTTTATGAAGACTGCAACCAGTCCTCCGCATCTCATATTTTAATATGGCGCCGGTGAGGTCGGCTGCCATCATGACTGCTCCGGCTACGTTTTCTCATTTTTTGTTTATTTAATATTTTAATTTACTTAGTTCTGTTCCATCTACACAAAATGGACATCATTAGATATGACAGAGGCACTCATATCTATTGGTGTACAATGCACTTACCTTTCGCCATTTTTTAACCCTGGCCCATGCTGGCCAAACGAGATCCTGAGGAAGAACAAATGACACGACCCGTACTGGTGTCCGAGAGGGAAACGAGCCGGCGTCAGGCGCACACCGTGCTCCCTTACCTAGTATCCTGTTAGCCAACGTCCAGTCACTGGAAAACAAGCTCGACGACCTCAGGGCAAGGGTCAAGTTCCAGAGGGACATTCGGGACATTACTGCAACCTTCTCTGCTTCACCAAGACATGGCTGAACCCAGCGGTACCGGACCACGCCATCCAGCTGGCTGAGTTTTTCTCGGTTTATCGCATGGACAGAACACTGGAGACGGGGAAGTCAAGAGGAGGTGGAGTGTGGTGAACAACTGGAACAACACCAAATCTGGAACTACTGACCATCAAATGTTGGCCCTTTTATCTACCATGGGAATTCAGCTTGGTCACAGTCAGTGCCGTTTATATTTCACTTCAAGCGGACACGGACACTGCAGTATGGGTTTTACACGAGACACTAACGCTACACCAAACAGCATCGGGAAACTGCGCTCATTGTGGTGGGAGATTTTAACAGTGCCAACCTCAAACGCGCACTACCGAACTTTCAACAGCACATCACTTGCCCCACCAGGGGCGAATGGACACTGGACCACTGTTACACACCATTTAAGGAACGGCAACAAGGCACAATCACGTCCACTATTAGGAAAATCGGACCATGCCGCCATCTTCCTCATGCCCGTTTACAAACAAAGGCTGAAACAGGAAGCTCCGGTTCAGAGGGAGGTCGTGCGCTGGACTGACCAATCAGTGGCTGCTCTGCAGGACGCTTTGGATGATGCAGACTGGGACATGTTCCGGTGCAGAAATGAAGATGTCAACATGTTTACAGAAGCGGTTGTGGGATTCATCGGGAAACTAGCGGATGATACGGTGCAGAAAATTATCTGCTATCAGAATGTTTCCCAACCAGAAGCCGTTGGTGGAAAAAACCATCCGCGATGCTCCGAGATCCCGCTCCGCTGCCTACAACACGGGGTTCGCCACCGGGGACATGGACGAGTACAAGACTGCTTTTTACAGTGTTCGCAGAGCGGTGAAGGATGAAAAGCGGCGCTACGGGAAGAAACTAGTTCCAACATGGTGGCTCTAGGAGCCTGTGGCAGGGACTAATCACGGACTACAGAACACCATCTTCTAGAATGGGGAATGCGTTTGCTTCTCTGGCAGATGAGCTAAACATCTTTTACGCTCGCTTTGAGGCTGCAACTAACCACACTAGCGGTGCTAGCAGCACAAACAGCATGCATGCCGAGAGAGACAGAGAGGTAAACACGTTCACCATCTCGGAGCATGACGTGAGGAGGGCATTCAAGAGAGTGAATACCAAGAAGGCAGCAGAACCAGATGGCATCACAGGTCGAGTTCTGAAAGCCTGCGCTGACCAGCTAGCACAGGTGTTCACTAAGATATTCAACCTCCCACTGGAACAGTCTGTTGTCCCCTCGTGCTTCAAACATTCCACCATTGTTCCTGTCCCAAAGAAACCCCAACCTGCCTGCCTCAATGACTACCATCCTGTAGCCCTGACCTCATTAGTGATGAAGTACTTTGAGAGACTGGTCAGAGACTTCATCACTGCCTCACTACCAGACACACTGGACCCTCTACAGTTCGCGTACTGGCAGAACCATTTTACTGAGGACGCCATTGCTCATCTCCTCCACACTATGATGAGCCACCTGGACTACAGAAATGGGAATTATACAAGATGCTGTTTGTGGACTACATTTCAGCATTTAAAACAATAATTCCCTCCACACTCACCTCTAATTTGGAGGTCCTGAGACTCAGCGTGCTATCCAACTTCCTGAAAGACAGACCACAAGCCGTATGGGTGGGAAAACACACCTTATCCACCTTCACCCTCAGCACTGGAGCTCCCCAGGGTTGTGTTTTGAGCCCCCTGCTGTACTCACTGTACACATATGACTGTGTGGCCACTTTCAATTCCACAACCATCATCAAGTTTGCTGACGACACTGTTGTGGTGGGCCTAATCTCCAACAACGACGAGACGGCCTACCTACAGGAGGTTAAAAACTTGGAGAGATGGTGCCAGGAGAACAAACTTCTCCTGAACGTCAGCAAGACTAAGGAATTGATAGTGGACTTTAGCACGAAGCAGGAGCGGTCATACCAACCGCTAAACATCAACGGGACCCCAGTGGAGAGAGTGGACAATTTCCAGTACTTAGGTGTTCACATCACACAGGACCTGTCTTGGTCCTCTCACACCAACACCCTGGTGAAGAAGGCCTGGCAGTGTCTGTACCCTCTGAGACGCTTAAGGAACTTTAAACCCTCAGGTGCTAAAGACTTTTTACACATGCACCATTGAGAGCGTTCTGACGGGTAGCATCACTTCCTGGTTCGGGAACAGCACCATGCAGGACAGGTGAGCCCTCCAGAGGGTGGTGCATTCAGCTGAACGTACCATCCACACCGAGTTCCCTGACCTGCAGGACACCTTCTCCTGTGTGAAGTAAGATCAAGATCATCTTTACCATTCTTCATCCCTCCATTCTCATGCACTCATACATGCTCATCATAGTGGAGGTTGATGTCTCAGAAATAAGTGTATAATCTTTCC
Source organism: Silurus meridionalis (assembly GCF_014805685.1). NCBI lineage: Eukaryota > Metazoa > Chordata > Actinopteri > Siluriformes > Siluridae > Silurus > Silurus meridionalis. The sequence continues at coordinate 15,666,208 of NC_060907.1, forward strand.
TTGCACAAGCTATTTACCTGGCACAACTGCACATCACTGGAAGTGCTCATTGCCCAGGCTCTATCGCTCAAGGCTGAAGCTCCTTCACAAAGCAAGCAGGGCTGGGAGAACACACAACAGAATTTGGAACAGACTGCCTAAGTCTACAAGTAAAGTTCAAATCAGCAACAACATGCACACACCCAATATAAACTGGGGACTTTGCTCTCCACCTCGGAAGTCTGGCTTTCCACCTGTAACCTTGGACAATTGCCTGCAGTGAGTTAAGCCCTTAGTACAAGGCCTGTATAAGATTCTCAAAAAAACTAATTATGTTACCTATAAGCTTTCTTACAGGTCTCAGTTCTTTCATCATTCCTAGGCACCTAGCCACCATTTAAAATTTTTAAGTAAAAGTTTCCTCTATCAATACATCAATATAGACCTTATAATTATACATATTATATCAACTGAAAGATACTGCAGGATACATAAAAGTGTGTGAAGTAAATAAATTTTTCTAGTTTTTATTTACACCAAGTACAGAAATATTACTCATGAATTTGTGGCATGAGATCAGAGATCCCTCATGTCTATGTTACCTTCTGGTTCTCCCTTTTAGTAATGCTGCTATAGCGAGTCTTGGCGGAGTCCCCAAAAACACAGTGTCCTTAACTATAATACAACAATAAGGACACATAATAATCCATATCCTTCTCTTCTTGTCACTTCTCTCTCTCTCTCTCTCTCTCTCTCTCTCTCTCTCTCTCTCTCTCATTATACGTGCTCCTGAGGGGTTCCAGTGACCACTGTTCCTGACTCTCTTACCTCCGTAGATCTTCCCACTTCATCCAGGCCTGCCTCTGTATAGTATCCTCTTCGATTGGAGGCCACTTTGTGCAGTTGGGGATGGTTTCTCATCAACACCTTGGGTGGTTCCATAAAATTCTGGAGTAAGAACGGAAGTTTTGAGGATGGATTTGAACTGTAGTTAATGTCAACAGTCTTTTTTTTATGAGTTGCTTAGTAGCTCCTGATTCCTTAATCTGAAATGACTATATAAGACTGTAAAAAGTATATTACTTATAATCTTGACTTGACTTAACTTGGCTTAAAGAAACAGGCCCATTGCTAATATAATCTAAGGTACAAGGGCCAGCACTACTGAGTGTGCAGGCCCTAGCCAGATTAGATTGACACGGCAACACATAGAAATCAGATGAAATCTGATTAGACAATAAATCTAACATCCACATTCACGTACTCGAAGCAGTGCAGTCAAGAGAAACGTGACGAAATGAAAAGAATAGACTGTTGGAAATAAATTAATACATTTTCATGGAACAAATATTAGAATTTAGGTTGTAAATGTAGGTCAGTGCTACTGATTAGTGTTAGGCTAACAGAGAAGGCCTTGCTGACCACTGCCATATACATATCCTTGGACTGTGTATAGAATTAAGGAAATGCAAAATGTGAACGATAGTTATCTTATCATTTTTGTTCTGCTGAAAATTTTAGTTTGTATGTACATTTTCTTTTCATGGTGATTTTGCAGCATTTTTTAAGTCTTTCAGTTGTTCTGTAAGAAAAGATTTATACAACTCATCATTCCATTAAATACATTAACATTATTTTAATATTATGATAATAATAATTTCAAATATCAAACTTTATAAAATTTTCACTATAATTGTGCTAGTGTTCTTATTTGTTAAATGTAATTTATATAAAGCCAGATCTGTGAACACTAGTTATTCATTGTGGAGAGCTTGCTGTGGAAAATACCACAGTTTTCCCAACCTGTACAAAACAAAACCAACACTGTCTTTTTTCTCCTTCAAGCTAATTTAATCAGGTATTAAATCAAAGATCAAATCCAGATGAGTTAAAATGACCTTGTTTTTGGCCTGTCTAACTGGATATGTGGACGGTTTCATTCCTTTTAACAGCTAAGTCATCAAGTCACATCATCTAAAAGGTTATTTATTTTTATGCACTGTCTACAAATTGTGCTAACCAGTTCCATGCAAATTCATAGATCCATGTGTAATTAGGACTAAAAGGTAGCGAAATGTTCATAATGTTCTTTTAAATCGCAAGGCAGACAAACCGTGAATTTTTGGCATTTAAACAGTCTATGTGTATCCATTTGTTTTCTTGAAAAAACACATGAATCAATCACCAACAGCATACAGTACTTGGCCAAGATTTGTGTACACCTGATCATCACACCCCGATTTGTTAACTGGTTCTTTCCCAAGTGTTAGATGCACACAATTGCATTACAGATTCCCATTAGTTGAACTCAGAGCTGTAAACGTTTTTACCCTGCAGGAACGTTTCTACATATGTAACCCTAGTTCCCTGAGGGAATGAGACGCTGTGTTGAAACGGTTTGGGAATGCGCCTAAGTGTTCACGCTCTGAAATAATGTGTGTAATCAGTCGAAAATTGGACGCTGGCCGTCACCAGCAGGGTGACGTCACGACCACAAAATATAAAACATATGGAGTGAGGCAGCACCAGTTTGTGTAAGGGAGAATGAAGCGCTGCAGGGATGCCGGAGTTGTGGCATAGGTGTGACATCGTCTCATTCCCTCAGGGACCTAAGGTTACATATGTAATCTAGAATAGTTCCCCTACAGGAACTCGAGCTGGGTCGAAATGCTTTCGGAACGAGTGTCCAATCACGCCAGACTGACCAGTCCCTGCCTAGTGTGTCTGTCAAACACAGCTAGAGGAGGACTGAGGGGGTAGGAGTAGCACTGCGGTACAGGTTATAGAACCGCACAAAGGTCAGTGGGGTGGACCAACCTGCAGCGTTACATATGTCTTGGAGGGGAACTCGAGAGGACCAAGATTTTGAGGCAGCCGCACTCCGGGTGGAGTGAGGTCTGACCCCGAAGGAAGCAGGGGGACCAGAGGACTCATAAGATAATGTGATAGCATCAACAATCCACCTGCTCAGAGTCTGCTTATTAGCAAGGAGGCCTCTCTTGGGAGGGCCGTAGCAGACAAGCAGCTGATTGGGCTTTCTCCAAGGACTCCAAGGTCCTGTGAATGTAGGTGTCCAGTGTGTGCACCGTACAGAGCCAGTTAATTTTTTCCTGGTCTGTGGCCTGGAACGGAGGAGGATAGAATGACTGTAATCTTGGGAATCACCTTGGGAATGTAACCCGTATGGGGTACAGGAATTCACTAGCCATACCTGGGGTAAATTCCAGCAAGGAGGGGGCCACAGAAAGGGCCTGCAAGTCCCCTAATCTCTTGATAGGGCAGATGGCCAACAAAAACACAGTATTGATGAAAAGGTGCCTCCAAGATGCTTTGGCTAGAGGCTCGAAGGGGGGCTCAGACTGAGCCCCCAAAACAACAGCCAGAGCCACCTAGGCACTCTTGGTCATACCAGGGTCTCGCGTTACCATAGGGTCTCTGTGCAGAGATTGCTCGGCCAAGAGGGTGTGATAAGCCTAAGTGGCGGACGCGTAGACTTTTAGGATGGATGGAGCAAACCCCTTGGTGAACTGTCCCTAAAGGAAATCCAGCACTGAACCAAGTGAGCAGTGGACTGGATTCAGCTGGTGGTGCTCACACCACGAGCATAACAGACGCCACCTGGCAGCATACAACCTCCTCGTGGAGGGAGCTCTGAAGTGGAGAATGGTCTCTACCACCTCGGTGAAGAGACCCTCAGGGGCCACAGCCATAGCCTCCACAGCTCCGGACGGGGGTGAAATATGGCACCTCCAAACTGAAAAAGGAGATCCCTTCTCAGAGGAATCTACCATGGAGGGTGCTCGAGAAGAGCTACCAGGTCTGCTAATCATGGTTTACACCGCCACCTTGGAGCTACCAGGAGAAGACGGAAGCAGTGCTACAGGGGAAAGACGTACAGACGCAGCCTCGGCCACGTCTGAGCCATGGCGTCCAGCCCCAGCTGGCCTGGAACATTAAGAAAGGGGTAACCAGAGGGGACAGTGCGAAGTCTCTCAAGACGTGAACAGATTTACCTTATTGCTCCGGCCTCTTTAGTCCTAGGGTATCACTATATTCAAATATAGTTCAAATGAGAGCGTGTGTTTATGAGGCAATGCCACAGATCGAAGAGACGCTGTCTAGCTATCTCTCCCCAGGAGATGCGTCATCTCTCAAAGCCCCAGTGCTGCCCACCAAGCCACTGAGAACCACCTTAATGGGTCAGGCTGCAGACTGTCTGCACCCCATGGCTGTGCTGCGGAAGCTAGACATGGGAGCTGTCTTGGGTGGTCAGCAGTCCATGAGCTGCACTGTGCTACAGACCTAGCCCTTCCAAAGTTGTAAAAAAATGCTAAGGCGATTGGCCGGTCCATGGCCACCCTCGTTTCCACTAAGAGACACATTTGGTTTATTTGGATCTTTCCGAAAGAGATAGAGCTGTGATTTTGCCTGGTGCCGACCGGCCTGTTCAGCGATGCTGTTAATCCGGTCGTCAACAGGTTTCAGGAGGCCAAAAAAGCAGTCGGCAGCATTCCAACGATTCCTTCCATGTCACCCCCATGGGGCTGCTCGACAGGCGCAGCCCCCAATACAACCCAGCATCTCCCTGCATCATGAGGTGCAGAGACAGAACATCGCAAATCGTGCTTCCCCAAAGGAATCCGGTGTGACACTCAAGGCCAAAAGGTCCTGAGGAAGGGGTGTTGTGTACTCCACTATACGCTGGCCACCGCGCCCTGGCACCCTCAGGGAGCTGGTTTGTTAACCCTGCAACTCTGCAACTCTCTCTCAACACCCTTTTCGCTCTCTGCCCGGCAACATAACGGACATGGGGAGTTCACTGCCTCTCAAGAGGCCCCTAGAGAGCTGCACCAGGGCATTGCTCCAGCTCTAGGTTTACCAAAGGTCAGTCTGATTCCCTTAAGAGACTATCTAGCAGCCTGGCAGGCTCTGCCAGACGTGTCTCAGTGAGTCCTGCACACTGTAGACAGAGGTTATATGATTCAGTTCAGGTCTCGCCCACCCAGGTTTAACAGGGTATCCCCCACCCTGGTGGGGCCCAAGCAGGCTCTGGTCATGAAACAGGAAGTGGACAGTCTCTTGAGGAAGGTGGCCATGAAGGTGGTCCCTTCATCAGACATGTCAGGATCTACAGTGGGAACTTCATAGTTCCCAAAAAGGACAGTGGGTTGCTTCCTATACTGGATCTGCATCAGCTGAACTGCTTGCTTTACCCGATGCGCTTGCTTTACCCGATCTCAAGACTTAGGTTTGAGATGCTGACCTTGAAGCAGGTTATGTCCCAAATCAGATCCAAAGACTGTTTTTTGACCATAGATCTGAAAGATGCATACTTTTATGTATCCATCATTCCAGCTCACAGGAAGTTGGTTTGGTTTTGGGTCCTAAAACTTACCAATATTGGGTCCTTCCCTTTGGTCTTGCCCTCTCACACCGCACCTTCAAAAAGTGTGTGGAAGTAGCAATGGACCCGCTGAGGCTTTATTCTCCCTGGGAGAGGTTTCAATGCGAATAGGCAAACGCTCCGCAGATGGATTGTGGATGCTATTTCTTCCTCTTCTGAGTCCTCTGGTCTCCCCTCTCCTTTCGGGGCCAGGGTGCAATTTAATCTAAGTGTGTCTGCCACTAAGGCTTTGTCCTCTGTAGTTTCCCTCAAAGACATTTGCTACATCACGTGTTGCTCCAACCCGCTGTCCTTTGTCAGATTCTATAGCCTCAACCTTATTGTCACTCCTGGTCCCTCTGTTCTTTACCCTAGCTGTGCCCATCCACACTAGGCAGAGATTGGTTAGCCTGGCTTGATCAAACTCTCGTTCTAAAATGTGAGATGCTGTGTCTCCATGCCACACTGCCTGCATCCCTGCAGCGCTTCCTTCCCTTTTCAGATGTTAGTGCTGGTTTCACTCCATGTGTTTTTATGCTTCTTGGTCGTGATGTCACCCCGCCAGTGATGCCACGCTTTCTATTTGACTGATTATACACGTGATTCAGAGCATGGACTACGCGGAAGCGTTCCCAAAGCGTTTTTGACGCAGCATCTCGTTCCTACGGGAACAATGGTTACATATGTAACCTGGACATGTTTATCATTACAGTGCTCTTCTGCACAATACAAGGTCCAATAAGTTAAGGATTCAGTTTGCCAAAGTTGGTGTGAGAGATCTTGAATGTCTTGCACAGAGTTTAGAGCTCAGCTCCACTAAACATCCTTGGGATGAACTGGAAAACCCATGACTCCTCACCCAATGTCAATTATGTCAATGTCACTATTGCTCTTGTGGCTGAATGGCTAAATCCCCAAAACTATATTTACAAATACAAATTGTAGTGTAAAGGCTTCCCAAAATATTATTATAACAGCAGATTTAAATAAGCAGAATTTTATTATAATAGCAGGCAAAGGGGCAAAATCTGAAATGCAATGTTTTGGCCATATAATGTTGTTTTCCACTTTCATGTGGTAAGTGTAATTTGTAAACATTTTTTAAGTTTTAAAAGTTTTAAACAAAAGTCAACAGTTTAAGAAATCACCAGGTTTGTATGTTTTTTGTGATATTCCAGCTTCAATTTTATTAAGGAGGATCCCTTGTATGACTTTTGTTCCCACTGTGTTTATTTAGAAGGTGTCACGTTGTAATAGCAATTTTTGTTGCTTTCTGCAGACTGAGAAAGTTTATCCCAGGCAGCCATCTTTTTTGCAAGGTAGTAAAGAACTACTAATAGCTTTCACTTTCATTTATGGAATCCATTTTTCAGTAGCAATCAAATCCTTAGGATATAGCTGATAAGCAGTGTCCACCAAGAAGTCTGAGATATAAGACATAACACTATGATACTTTGCAACCGGTCCCACACACTGACATTGGAAACACGGGTAGGTTGCAGCCATTTTTGTATTTATTGCATTTTGTGATAGGTAATTACAGCCAGAGACAACGTACCCAGGGTAAACTGCTATAACAATTCATTTTTATCCTGTATGGTGACAGATTAAACTAAAAAATTACCCTGGTTGTAAAGTGCCTCTTAGGCTGAGAGGTGAGAAAGTCTTCCATATGGATTGAGCCAATGTTCGCATTTGTGACCTACGATGAACTAAAAAGGACACACGCACGCACGCACACACACACACACACACACACACACACACACACACACACACACATTTTCATTTTTTAGATCAGATTTTTAAAACAGTATAAAAAAGGGTATTACAATAAAATATAATGTTTTGTGCATAAAGTCACCTTAACATTTTTAATTCCACACTCAGTGCTAGTGTAAGCATTTAAAAAAGTGAAATACCATAAACATATGGTAATATAAAGATCTTATACACCAGGCACTATATCAAAAATATCTTCTAAAAGTCTCTGTGTAAACACAGGAAACCTTTTCCGGTAATCAGCATCCTTTACAACAAACCTTACTTTTCATTTCCAGTTACTCTTTTATTTCTCTAATGACATGCACTACCCTGTTTTATGTATATAGAGGACGTCATACTTCTTTTTACCATGGAACTCCAATTCACTGAGTGAAAACATTGGTCACTCTTTTCACATTAATGTCCTTTTGCCTTAAACAGCTTTTATGGTTCCTGGAATTCATGCAGACAAAAGTCTGACTAACTAACCACAATAACACTTAGTAAAGGTCACTTTTTACTAACTTGAATTGCCATTGGTAACCACTTCAGCTTGATTAGTCTCTTGTCTGGATTTTCGAGCTGAATTGCACTAAATCCTTTAACTTTTTATATTATCAAGGCATTGTTTTGTATGTTATTTTTCAGTGTTGGGTTACTGACTGGAGGATTAGGTGTTCAAGCCCCATTATTGCCAAGCTGCCTCTCTTGGGCTCTTAAGCAAGGGCCTTTGTCCAGCGTCCAGGGATGCCGTATCATGGCTGACCCTGTGCTTGGACCCCAGCTTTCGAACAAGCTGGGATATGCGAATAAATAATTTCAATTTGCTGTAAAGGCTATTCTATTTATATCATTTATACAACTGAGCTATGGGGAAAGGACCTTGGTTAGGGTCCCAGGAGTGGCTCCAGACCACTATGTCATGGCCTCCCCACTTCCTGCTGTTACTGATGCAAATTTGCAAATTGGTTTGCATTTGTAAATATGTTGACTTAAAGATGAGAAACCAAATATTCCAGATATAGTTTATCATTCTGAAAGTGTTGAATTTAAATAAGGCTTTATAGCAGCTTCGTTTGTAGAAACCCTTTTTAATTCTAATGCAACTTGCTAATTAGAGGATGAGTTATATTAGGTGCATTATACATTGCAGTACTGTTGCCCTTCAGAACTGAAATATGTTCCCTGTGCTTCACATTGCTCTATAAAAAAGCAAAAAAAAAAAAGAAGGTAGTGCAAAAGAATAAAAAGAAAAGGCAATTCTGACTATTAAAGTACATTTACCTAGCCATATTTTCTGCTCTTTTCACTTCATACATCTCTTCTGTTTTTGATTCAGGGTTTATTGGCAGGTATGTCTAGCTACAGCTGGCGCTCTCAGCAAGACAGCCTTCTGAGGTGCTGTTTTTCTTGTACCATTTTTTCCTCTGTGGTTTAAGAGGTAAAAGAAAGGGCTAAAGGAGGGAATTCAACTCTGCACCTGCAGTGTTTAACAGCTGACCATGAGCCAAATCCTACACAGCAGTCCTGAGGGTTCATTGCATGACAACATTCTTCCATCTTTGCTTTCCCAACACCCTAGTTCCTGCAATTACACTATTCATTCTATATTACTATACTATAACTCAGAAATTCTTCTTCTATTTCTTCATCAAAAAAAAGGTGGAACTTAAAGTGCTCACAACCAACTGAGCTGTAAGAATACTATTTCTATATATTGAAAATTGCTGCCACATGTTTGCCTTAATTATCTAATCATTACATGGATGTAAATAAAGCGTAATACATGATTAATTGCAAAAACATTGTGGAAAAAGCACATCCTTCTATTTCTATTAGTTTTAATTTAGTGATGATGACATGCAACAGCTTACGTGCTGCTTTGTTTGTTTATGTAATCTTGCATGTTCTCAGATCAAAAATCCATTCTGTCCCTCATCATAGATCTTAACTCCCACACACTCCAGTCAATCCCCTGTGGCCTGACATCACAGCTGCCTATATGCCCAGATGTTTCAGTGCTGTGCCAGATGGCACTCATCACATACATGACTTTTTTCTTGTGTGCTGTCCAAGGGTTTATGTGTGTGAAAGAGGGGATATCTGTAAGTGAGCTTGAGTATGTTATAAGATTGTTTGTGATGTGTGTGTGTGTGTGTGTGTGTGTGTTTGTGTGTGGATGGGATGGGGGTTGGGGGGGCTGGATGGTGAGAGTTTCCTATCTTAAGTCTGGGTTCACATTACATGTCACACCTGATGCAACCTGGGAAAAGGCTTACACTTATTTATTTCAATGAGCTACTGCACTACAGGGCTACTATTAAGTCCATACTGTGCTCTCAAATGATCTTGTTCATCTCTTCCTCCCAACTGGACAAGTGCAGATTTCAAAGAGTTGTAAGGTCGGCAGAGCGCATCACTGGGACCAACCTTCCCTCTCTCCAGAACTAGGAACAGGGCTGGGAGAATCAGAAGGGACCCCTCACACCCAGTTCTGTTCAGACTCCAACCCTCTGGCAGGCGCTACAGACAAATTAATACAAGAAATTCCAGGCTCCAAGAGGTTTTTCCACACAAAGATTATAAATATCCATGTGAAATTTAATGAATTTATTTTTTTTGTTTGGAAATACTTTTTTCAATTCTTTAGGACAGTCAATGCTCTGTCATGTCATAGTTGCTATTAGGTTTTTGTGTTACACTGTATCCTATATCTAGCACTGTAATGTGTATGTGTACACTCTAGGATCACTATAAACCTATAAACCTGCAGAAGATTCCTTGTTTTCTTTCTTGACCAGTTCTGATTTTTGCCATATCCACATTATTTCAGGTGGATTCAGACCTGCATAGCAGTCGTTCCAATCCTGCACAATGTTAGCTGAATTGATATTCTTAAATTAGGATCTAATGCATTAGGAGTTATAGTTCAGTATCTCTGCATCAGTGTCTTTATTCCCAATAATAGAAGTCATTTTTAAATGCTAAATGTTGTGGATATTGCTATTGCTACACTGCAAATAAGACAAAAGTGTGGAATTGGCAGTTTGCTGATGTAACACAGCTAATTGGCTAGATTCTTGTAAAGTGTAATATAATGTATAAGACAATCTATCATGTAAAGGTTACATAAATGATCATACTATTTTTTATTTTACATTAAAGTGTAAGCAAAGTAAAGGAATGTCGAGTTGTCAACCTCTTGCTCAAACAACAACTATCTCAGGTTCTTTCATGGTGATACATACAACATTTTAAAACATTTCATATTGATGTTCAGCATTATCTTTGATTTTTTTAAACTTTGCATTATTACTTTAAAAGAGGTTTTCTCTTTTCACTCTTATTTTTATTTTTCACTCCAAACAAACCAGTCTAAACAACCAGAAATAGGATTCATATGCGTTTCACAGATTTACAGGTCCTTTCTTATTCTATCATATCTACTAGAAAACAACAACCAGAAACTATGATCAGGATAAATTGAAGTGCTGTGTAGAGCTCCTCCTACAGATGTATTTCCTCCTTGCACATGTGGCAGACATCTGAACAAAAAGCAGCACATGGAATGACAGCTATTCCTAACAAAAGGCAACAAAAAGAGTAGCAACTGTACAGAAATGTGTCTGACGTCCTGTGCATCTAACACATACAACCTTTTTATGACCTTAAAAACACATTAGGGATATTGGCCAGACAGATTTATGGTTTCCATCGCTTGAACCCTATAGACCGGAAAACCGGTCTAATGGGCAGTACTCAACATGTCAGCTTTCTGGCCTGAATATCTAACACAAGTACTGTACCTGGCTGTTTCAATGAGAAAAAATGGTGTGTATAAAAGCTGGTTTTGGACGTTTAATATACTGGATGTAAGTAATAGATTTCCTTGTATTTTTCCATTGCTTCTATGCATGTGTTACGGACTGCATTATATACAGTATTGGTTGACAGTAGAATAGTTAAACTGTGTTGGAGATTAAATATAAAGTTCACTCTAATCATCTTTGCCAGGTCTTTAATTTTTATGTGTGTATAAACAATGATTGTCAGACTTGATATAATGTACACAAGAAGGTACATTTTTTCTGAAATGAGTCCTGTTGATTTGAGACTAAGGTGCCATCAATGGGACACAATAAACAACCCTCTGTGGGAGGAAGTCATTCAACACAACTCTTCAATATAATCTATAGCTCATTCTACATCCATGCTTTTGTAGTTTGTGCTGTACATTTTCATACTCTCTGCTCAAATCTGTATACAAATAGTGCATTGTTATTGCTATTGGACAATTGCAAACTAATTTGAAACATGACTTAAACTTTTGTAACTTTATATGAAAATAATGTCTTTTCAATTCTTGAACCAGAGACTTTTGCCAGGATTATATCACAAATAATGTTTTTTATCTTATCTTCTATCAGCACATGCTATATCTCAGTTCCAATGCAAAGCCTATTTTTCCGTAGAACAATATCCATATCACCTTAAAGAAGGCTCAGACTGGGCTGAATAGGAATGACCTCAGTTAAACATTTAACAGTAAAAGCCCGTATTAACTGCAGTGTTTCCTGTTTTGAAGTATGAGGCACGGCCAAGATGTCCTTGTATGACTTGTACAAGAGAGTCATGGACTGAGAAACACAGTGCATTACACAGTTCTTCCAGAAAAATGAGCAAGGATGCATCCATTCTTTAAACACATTACTAATTTCCCATCACTTGACACCTCCTACTCGCTATATGTTACGAAACTGCTCCTGAATAAACTAATTTCCATCCTTATTTAAATCTACTTTGACTACTTTAGTCACTGCATCAATTGTTTGACTTGTTTAAACAAATCTAGAAATGACATATACGCAAAATAAAATACTCTTATGTTCCATCTCACACAGACATATCATACAAACATTACAACTAAGCTAAACAAAACTGTTGAAATCCCAGGAAGCGTCTAAACTTCACAATTGAGGCCTTTCATTTCCAGCAGTTTCTTTCCTCTGTTGTTGGAATATATAAACAATCCAGACCATACCATATGGAGAAAAAAAAATAAAAATATGAACATGTTTTAGTCTAAGGGAACCCAGGGTAGTACACACTGACACACTCACAGACACAGAGGTACAATTAGGAGCTTTGTCCTACTCAGAACTCATTACCAGGCAAACAGTATGCAAGGACAAAGACAACCACAACCACAATATGCATATTATTATAATGCCCAAATGGAACCTTCAGTAATTGTTCAGTAACGTTTCTGAGCTGACATATTTTTTTTTGGCAGCTCTACAATAATAACTATGATTATTATAAATTCAAATGCATATCACAAAACAGTAAATACACTGTTAGAAATTAGCTTTTAAAAAACGTTGTAAAAAATAGAACAAGCAATTTACATTCAGATGGAGCTACAGTTGCAAAAACAGTTCCTTATCCACATTATTCATACAACTTAAGCTATGGGGTTAAGGGCCTTGTTCAGGGACCTAGGAACGGCAGCTTGTTGTTGGTGGGGCATGAACATTTGGATCTTAATTTCAGTTCCTTGAACACTAAGCTTCCACCTAAAATAATATATATATGGGGTTGAGATCTGTAGACTGGCTAGGCCACTCCAGGACCTTGAAATACTTCTTACGAAACCAAGAATTTTTATCATCTGACCATATGACATTTTCCCAATCCTCTTCTGGATCATCCAAATGCTCTCTAGAAAACTTCAGACGGGCCCCAATTATTTTGACCCCACGGGGTGAGATCTTGCGTGGAGCCCCAGATCGAGGGAGATTATCAGTGGTCTTGTATGTCTTTCATTTTTTTAATAATTGCTCCCGCAGTTAATTTCTTTACACCAAGCTGCTATTGCAGATTCAGTCTTCCCAGCCTGGTGCAGGCCTACAATTTTGTTTCTGGTGCCCTTTGACAGCTCTTTGGTCTTGGCCATAGTGAAGTTTGGAGTCTGACTGTTTGAGGGTGTGGACAGATGTCTTTTATACTGATAACGATTTCAAACAGGTGCCATTAATACAGGTAAGTGGAGCACAGAGGAGCCTCTTAAAGAAGTTACAGGTCTGTGAGAGCCAGAAATCTTGCTTTTTTGTAGGTGAGCAAATACTTATTTTTCACCATAATTTGCAAATTATTTAAAAATCAAAAAATGTGATTTTCTCATTTTGTCTCTCATAGTTGAAGTGTACCTATGATGAAAATTACAGGCTTCCCTCGTCTTTTTAAGGGGAGAACTTGCACAATTGGTGGCTGACTAAATAAATAAATAAATAAATAAATAAATAAATATATATATATATATATATATATATATATATATATATATATATATATATATATTTTATTTTTTTTTTTTTTTTGCATTTCTTTTGCATTTTTTTATGGGGAATTAAACACACAATGCTTGACATTCCTTATGATGGCAATTAGAAATATAGGAAACATGGCACTTTCTTACTCAGACTGGATGGGGAGCATCTGTGGACCTACAAGATCTTTAAATCTTTAATTTACAAAGTTGTTCTGTGGTGTTTGAGTTCTGGCATTTGCTGGTCCACTTAAGGACATTCAGAGAAATGTCCCAAAGCCACTCAAATTTTGTCTTGGTTTTATGCCTTGGATGATTGTTGTGCTGAAAGGTGAACCATTACCTCAATCTGAGGTCAAATCTGAGATAGATGGCCCCTGCTTAAGTCAAGTGTTTGTCATATACCTTTTACTCATGAGTGCTTTTAGTCTAGACAGTTTACCATAAAGGCCTGATTGGTAGAGCATTTATGATATGGTTGTTCTTTCAGCAACTTCTTTCTTTGGCAAACATCTGAATGTCTGTTAATACCCTGGGTTCCTGGCCACCTCAAAGACCAAGGCCCTTCCCACCTAGTTATTGTGTTCGGTTAAACGGCCAGCACCAGGAATTGTCTAGTTGTTCCCCAAATTCTTGCATTTTTCCATAAGCCTATTGTGTGTGGGAGCAATCCTTAAGACCTTTAGAAAAAGCTTTATAACCTTGCCTAGATCTTTGTGTTAGCATAATGTCAACATGAATACAGAAAGATTCTTGGACTTTACAGCTTGATGTTTGGATATTTAATTGTAAACTTCAGTAAACCCAGCCATTAGAGTTGCACAAGCCAGTGCACTTTTAGTGCTGGTCCCAAGCCTGGATAAATAAAGAGGGTTGCATTAGGAAGGGCAGCCACAGGTATCGTTAGCCAACAGGGTACCGGTGGAAATTGGGCTACTGTTGGTCGAAGGAGGAGAAGGATAGGAGGAAGATGTCTACAGATACAGCAGGAAAAGAAGAAGTGGAGGAGAGTGGAGGTTAGGATTGGTACTTTAAATGTTGGTACTATGACTGGTAAAGGGAGAAAGTTAGCTGACATGATGACGAGGAGAAAGGTAGATATGTTGTGTGTTCAGGAGAAAAGGAGTAAGGCCAGGAACATTGGAGGTGGTTCAAACTGTTCTTTCATGGTGTGGATAGAAAGAAAAATTGTGAAGGGGTGATTCTGAAGGAAGAGTACAGTAAGAGTGTAGTGGCGGTGAAGAGAGTTTCGGATAGGGTGACAAACGTGAAGCTGGAATGCTCCACAAGTGGGTTGTGAGATGGAGGAGAAGTAAAAAATTCTGCAGTGAGTTAGATGAAGTGGTAGAAGATGTACCTAGGAATGAAAGATTTGTGATTGGGGATGAGCAGGTGATGGGTATCTATGGCTTTAAGGAGAGGAATGTGGAAGGGCAGATGGTGGTAGATTGGAGAAGAAGAAGGAGAATCATAGGGTGATGTATAAGAGTGGAGGAAGGTGCACACAGGTGGACTATGTTCTATTTTGCTAAAGCCAAGGAAAAGGCATATGAGGAGCTGTATGAGAAGTTGGACACTAAGGAGGGAGAAAAGAATTTGTAGGATGTGCAACTTAGATTATTAAAGGATGGAGATGGAAATGTGTTGACTAGTAAGGAGAGTGTGTTGAGAAGATGAAGGGAGTATTTTGAGCAGCTGATGAATGAGGAAAATGAGAGAGAGAAGGTTGGATGGTGTGGAGATGGTGAAGCAGGAAGTGGATAGGATTAGTAAGGAGAAACATACCGGTAGAAGCATGGGGATGTTTAGGAGAGATGGCAGTGGAGTTTTTATCAAGATTGTTTAACAGAATTTTGGAAGGTGAGAGGATGCCTGAGGAATGGAGAAGGGGTGTGCTGGTACCGATCTTTAAGATTAAGGGAGATGTGCAGACCTGCAGTAACCACAGCGGAATGAATTGATCAGTCACAGCATGAAGTTATGGGAAAGAGTACTGGAAGCCAGGCTGAGACAAGAGGTGACCATCTGTGAGCATGGTTGATGGAGAATGGAGAAGTATAGAGAATGTTAATGGAGAAGTATAGAGAAGGTCAGAAGGAGTTGCATTGTGTGTTTGTGGATTTAGAGAAAGTGTACGACAGGGTGGAGAGAGAGGAGTTGTGGTATTGTGATAATGAGAAAGTCAGGTGTGTCAGAGAAGTATGTGAGGGTGGTGCAGAACATGTATGAGGGCAGTGTGACAGCAGTAAAGTGTGCATTAGGAACGATAGACTGGTTCAAGGTGGAGGTTGGACTGCATCAAGGATTGGTTCTGAGCCCTTTCCTGTTTGCAGTGGTGATGGACATGTCAGACCATAGTCCATGATCTCCATGGATCTCCATGGACTATGATGTTTGCAGATGATATTGTGATTTGTGGTGAGAGTAGGGAGCAGGTTGTGATGAGCCTGGAGAGGTGGACATACATGCTGGAGAGAAGGGGAATGAAAGTCAGTAGGAGTAAGACAGAGTACATGTGTGTGAATGAGAGGGAGGGTAGTGGAGTGGTGCGGTTGCAGGGAGAAGAGGTGGAGAAGTTGGAGGAGCTCGGGTACCTGGGGTCAACAGTGCAAAGTAATGGAGAGTGTGTTAGAGAAGTGAAGAAAGAGTGCAGGCAGGGTGGAGTGGATGAAGAAGAGTGGTAGGAATGATTTGTGATAGAAGAGTGTCTGCAAGAGTGAAAGGGAAAGTTTATAGGACTGTGGTGAGACCTGCAATATATGTTTTAGAGACAGTAGCATTGTGTAAAAGACAGGGGGTGGAGCTGGGGATAGCAGAGCTAAAGATGTTGAGGGACATGAGGTATATCGGTAAGACAATACTGAGGATGGAGCGACCAGGAAGGAGGAAAAGAGGAAGGCCAAAGTGGCGGTTTATGGATGTGGTGAGGGATTACATGCAGGTAGTTGGGTTGAAAGAGGCAAATGTAGAGTACAGGGGGTATGGCGACGGATGATCCGCTGTTGCGACCCCTAATTGGAGAATCCGAACGAAGAAGAAGAATTGTAAACTTCAGTCAGAGTGTCTTAGTCAATCCTTTTCATATTAGATTATATTTATGTAATTTATTTGTTTAAAATGTTATACATTTTAAACAAAACCAAAAAATACAGTACATTTAGCAAAAAACTAAAGTGTGTGAATACTTTCACTATATATAACCAATTTTAGGGCCATAAATACATATTTAAAAATTAAGTACTTACTGTTTGAAGCTTTACAATATTTGCAAGCCACAGTGCCACCTGTAGTCTAGACGTCTGAAAACAAAATGTAAATAATTGTGATTATTGTTAAGCACATACTGCCCCCTGTAGGTCAATGTAGATACTGTCTGATAATTTCATTGTTTAAAACTCCAGAAACCTTCAGAGTGCAAGCAGCCACCAGGAGGCAAAATGAACGTGGAAAATGTTTGAATAGGCTCCACATGTGCATTGTAGGGCTTCTAGAGAATTTTTTTTTTTACTCATTTTTAGGACCTCAAGCCTTATAAGCTGACTGCTGAAACTGTGCAATTACACAATCAAAGGTTTTCATTACACAATCATTGTAAGTAATAATGTTTAGTCGATGACTAGTTTTGCTTAATATGCATTATGCATAATCTAGAATGAAATGTAAAGTACTTTAATGAGCTTACATTGTTACTTTGTTGTTACTTATATTGTTATATTGTGAAATATGCTGAAATCTAATCACCAAATGGTACTTAAAATGTCATTAGAGTACCGTGGTAAGGAGAAAAATCATATATTTTATTAACTTTTACATTATTAGCTTTATATTTTCTAGCGCAAAATATGCGCATTATCTCTTCATGTGCCACAAAGTAGACTATATTTTATTTTATTTTACGTTTATGTTTATGTTTTTGTCTGCCTTTTCCCTGCCCTGTCTCTCTTTTACTGTCTCCTATAGATTGATCAACTTCATATACTGTGGAATCTATGACTCTTTTTCTGGGGTTTTTTTGTGTGTGTCTTCTTCTATTTGTATATACTGTATATATGAGTGTGTTTGTTTGTGTGTGTATAAGTTATATATTATTTGATTTCAAATTCATTAAATTATATCTACATAGTGCCAGTGTTTCATATAGAACTAATGAAATAAGTAATGTGTATTTCGCTATTATGATCTCATTCTGTTGTTACTGGAAAGGATACATCAACTGAGGAACATGTTTTTTTTACCATTTATTTTCACATGCTGTTCTCAAACTTTTTTTTTTTTTTAATTTTGCTACAATTACCTGAAGATTGATTACCTGGTACATCTTTATACCCCTTTATTTGCCTGTTTGAGACTTTCTAAGGTTATAATGATTTTTTTTGGCTCATGCATTTTATTTGTTTTCCAGCCTGTGTGTTTATGTTTTTCTCACCTATTGAGTGCAGAACTCACCACTGACAGCATTTAAATGTCAGAAGCTAAATTGAAAGAGTTGTTTACCTTGAGTTTGATAGATAGATAGATAGATAGATAGATAGATAGATAGATAGATAGATAGATAGATAGATAGATAGATAGAAAGAAAGAAAGAAAGAAAGAAAGAAAGAAAGAAAGAAAGAAAGAAAGAAAGAAAGAAAGAAAGAAAGAAAGAAAGAAAGGAAAAGAAAGATATAAAGCCTAAACCTCAGAAAAAAAATGATCAAAAGCAATGACATCTTCAGTATAGTAAGTAAACACATGCATAATGTACAATAACAAAGAAGTGGATCTGGAATAACATACAAACCTGATAATCTTAGGCATTACAAATGAGACTAGATTATAAAGTCACAGCAAACATACAGTATATCATGAATTTGCACAGGCCTCATCAAGAACACTTCAGAATTACCAGGTGACCAAAGGTGACGAATAAAAGTTTTGCTGTAGTAGAATAAACGAGTAACATAATGTAAAAAACAGTCTAAGGTGGAAAAACCACACCCACTCAGAACAGGAAGTGCAGTCAGACTGCTGTTCCTCAGTTACTGATGGGTAAACCAGCTACTGATGGGGCTAGGGGGGTTGAGCAAGTGTTTAGGTACTTATTTCAGTGTGTTTAGCCATAACCAGCTAAGAACCAAAAGCAATAACCAGATCATTACAGCTTACTGATAATATACTGTAAAAATATAGCATGCATCAAGAAATGTGCCTTCATTTTTGACCCCCTGTCCAGCTTAATTAGCTGATATGCCATGCCTGGAACGCAGAACCAGTGATCAGAAGTGAATTGTTAAAAGGGACCTGACAACACATTTAACTGTGTTGTCCTCAGTGACCTGAATACCAAATGCCAAAAGAGGAGGTTGGAAAAGAGATATCAGTGACTGTTTTCACATGAAAGACATTTTCTTTGAACCAATCAAATAAAATATGCTAAAATTGTGAGAAATTGGTGGAATTCCCATTAACCATTCATAATCCATGCTATGTGATATGCTACAATCCCTCAGTACAGTCATTGTACTGTAGATTGCTTTATGTCAAATGTTTTTATGCACAAATTATCTAAATGCCATTATTTCAAAATATTTCAGAGGACCTTGCTGTGTGTGCCAATTTTCAACACTTTTAGTTAAACAACTCCATGTAGGCCTTCTGCATAGGAGAGCAGTAGAGGGGCATACAGTAGGCACTAAGTGATGACTATCACTTAATAATAAAGTTCATTGCAAATTAAAGGAACATTTTAGTTTAAACCATAATTATAAGACATTTTTGTAAAGTCTCCAGTAAACCATATACATTACACAGCCATAGCATCATTTATACACTTTCTGTGAGTTTTTACACATATTTTTATTTTCTATGCCCAATTTAATACCCTTTTTGTCCTCTTTTATTTTAGTGCTATCCATTGAAGGGTGGAATATTTTTTCCATTCCCCACTGTGTGATCATGGCCTTTGGAGGCAAGGCTAGTGGAAAAGCAATCGAGTCAAATGCTGTCAGGAACAATCGGAAGAAATCATTAGTATGCCAGGCTATAAAAATAAAGGGAGTGCTCGTGAAATAATTCTCTGGAGTGTTGAAGCTTCCATTGGTGCCAAAAAGGTCAAATAAAGGAACAATTCAGATAGGAGGCTCACATGTATTGTTATCCAAAGCATACAGTCAATAGTTAATAGTTCAGTTGCATTTTAGTAATTATAATAGAAATAATAAATATTGGTAAATACATAATATTTATAGTTATTATCCGGTATATACAGCATTTATTTAATTTGATCTTTATAGATACTTGTATTGATCTGCTTTTTTTTACTATATCCAAAATGGAGTATAAATGCAATGTGGATTTTCCAAGCAAAGAAGGAAAACAGGCTAGCAACTGGGTAAAATCAAAGAATACTAAAGTCATAATAAACTGCAGAGTAACACTGGCATAACAGGATTAGCATATAATAGATGATTACATTTAGACAGCAGGGAAATAACAACCAGGTGTAGTAAATGATGAGGCATGGGCAGTAGAAAGGTGATGTGGAAATGCTGAAAAACTCAGGAGGAATTTAGATGTTCCCAGTTTCTTTGTGCGTTTGCTTATGTTTTATAGAGGGCAATCAGACACAGTAGCATTACATTCATATTGCACAAAAAGAAAACACCCAATTGTAAAGTCTGTGGTTTAGTCTCTTCACTCTAGATTACAATGAGTGATGTGAGGTTTTTTAGCACAACAATTGTCTCTTGGACTTCATCAAGGCACTGTGACCATTTCTTTGTTAAATGTATCATTAAAATTCTTGTAGCATTGGGGAATATGTATGGGAGCTACCTTAGTGGATAAACACAGCAGTAGGAGTAAATACAAATTTCTGTTTAGTCAGTTAAAAACATGGTGCTGATTTGGAGCAGTAGGAATACTATAGTGATATTATGCATGGAAAATGGAAGATTAGACAAGGTAAATCTCATTATATGTATTCTACTGATCATACCAATGGTCTAATGCCATATACAGCTGAAAGTGTTTTGGTAGCTAAAGGTAGCCAGAAATGCATTATCAAATAGAATTTAAACAGAAAGAAATAGGGGATAAATTGCAGCACAAACACTGAATGATTATATAGATCCATAGATGACCTTTATGTATTGGTTTATAAATGCCAAAAAGATACACAAGATCTATAGTACCGAATCTTGTGCAAACCGGGAAATTGGGAGTTGTTGACCAATGTGATTATAAATACTCCATAGCACTAATTCTCCCTGTTCTTACATTTTACATGCTGGGATAGACATGAACAAAAAAAAAAAAACCAACTATGGGATTTTTGGAAACATTTTTAATGTCTACACTTGACTTAACTTGATTTGATTCTATCTTCAACTCATTTGCGAAAAGTTGCAGAAGTTTCAAAGCAAGCTCATACATTTGACAGCTAAAGTATGACAATGAGAAGATATTAACAAAGGAATTAATTTTATAATTCATAAACAATGTTTCACTGTACTTTTCCAGGTAATGTGTGTTAATGGACCATTTCAGTATATTGTATTAAAGAGAGAAAGAAAGGAACAAATCAAAGTAACCCTTATATCTGGTGTGTGGCATCTGGTGCCTAAAATCAACTCTATATTTGAAACCACTCCTAATTCTAATGCAATTACCTAAAGACAAAGTCAGATGACTGTGGGTGGCATGGGAATGACACCTTGCTGAACTTTTCATGTTTGTAGGTATGTATGAACTCCAAAATGCAACCAGGTTCTCACTAAACTGGTCACAATAATCATTATTTTCTGTAGCTGTTTCAGCGAAACTTTCATAAATGCTCCCTGTTCAGACAACAATGTCTGTAGTTTATGCAACTTTACTGGATCCACCGTGTAAAATGATGTCCAAATCAAAGGCTAATCATTTTAAATCAAACAGCATAGGCACGTACATAATTTGAATGGAGAGAACAGATAAGTCAGTAATAAAAAACGACTGGAACAGAGACTGGGCAAGCAGCTTAATAATAATTAATGGGCAAGACTTTGCAATAAGTGTTAAGAGACATGGCATTTGAAACAGTAATGATGAACAGATGCTTTGTGAAATCAATCAATAACCATAGAAACACAAGTGGCAACTCTGAACTCTTAGCCATCTGTTGGCTGGGGGTTGCAATGTTGTAAGTCTTTGTGGCATATCAAAAATTATATCATGAAATCTTCTATATTATACAGTTGTGTTCAAAATTATTCAACCCCCACTGAAATTGATTGTTTTGGTCGGTTTGACATTGATTATGATCATTCAGTCATCCTGCTTACAATTAAATCAAAGAGGCACGTGTAGGTCAGACAAATATAACATAACATTTATAATGAAATAACCACAAATGTCTTTTCTGATCTCACATCATTATCAGTTTTATTCAACCCCCAAGTGACATTCAATCTTAGTACTTAGTACAACATCCTTTTACAGTTATAACAGCTTTTAAACGTGAAGCATAGCTTGACACAAGTGTCTTGCAGCGATCTACGGGTATCTTCACCCATTCATCATGGGCAAAAGCCTCCAGTTCAGTCACATTCTTAGGCTTGCGCACTGCAACTGCTTTCTTTAAGTCCCACCAGAGGTTCTCAATCGGATTTAAGTCTGGTGACTGCGATGGCCACTTCAAAATGTTCCAGCCTTTAATCTGCAACCATGCTCTAGTGGACTTGGAGGTATGCTTGGGATCATTGTCCTGTTGAAAGGTCCAACGTCTTCCAAGCCTCAGGTTTGTGACGGACTGCATCACATTGTCATCCAATATCTCCTGGTACTGAAGAGAATTCATGGTACCTTGCACACGCTGAAGCTTCCCAGTACCTGCAGAAGCAAAACAGCCCCAAAGCATGATTGACCCCCCACCATGCTTCACAGTAGGCAAGGTGTTCTTTTCTTCATAGGCCTTGTTCTTCCTCCTCCAAACATAGCGTTGATCCATGGGCCCAAACAGTTCTAATTTTGTTTCATCAGTCCACAGAACACTATCCCAAAACTTCTGTGGTTTGTCCACATGACTTTTGGCATACTGCAGTCGACTCTTCTTATTCTTTGGGGACAGCAAGGGGGTGCGCCTGGGAGTTCTGGCATGGAGGCCTTCATTACGCAGAGTGCGCCGTATTGTCTGAGCAGAAACTTCAGTACCCACATCTGACAAATCTTTTCTCAGTTCCTCAGCAGTCACACGGGGACTTTTCTCCACTCTACGCTTCAGGTAGCGCACAGCAGTCAAGTCAGCATCTTCTTTCTGCCACGACCAGGTAGCGTTTCAACAGTGCCCTTTGCCTTGAATTTGCGAATGATGCTTCCTATGGTGTCTCTTGGTATGTTTAACATCTTTGCAATCTTCTTATAGCCATTGCCCTTCCTGTGAAGAGTAATCACCTGTTCTTTTGTCTTCCTGGACCATTCTCTTGACCTCACCATGTTTGTAACCACACCAGTAAATGTCTAGAAGGAGCTGAGTATCACAGTCATTTTAAAGCTGCCTAATTGGTGCTTATTAGGCTTTATTGCTGCTCCCTGATATCCACAGGTGTTTTCAATACCTGATTGAAAACACTTCATTGAACCTCTGTTCTTCAGAGTGGTAGTCTTTAAGGGGTTGAATAATTATGTCAATGAAGAATTCACAAAAGAAACATTTACTACTGTATTACAAAACTAATTGATGTCATTTTAGTTGCATATGGTTCTTTAAGAAGTCCTTGTAGGATTTCATTCTGAATACAATTACAAATGTACACTAAATTCCCTAAAACCATTTACAGCATTGGGGGTTGAATAATTTTGAACACAACTGTACATCAATTGATTTAGGGAGGTTAAGTCGTTAAGTTATTAAGTCTCTGGTTTATTGATCAGAAGATCAGTTTTTCAAACCACTTTATCGTCAAGCTGCCACTCTTGGGCCCTTGAGCAAGGGCCTTAACACTCAATGCTCCAGGGGCTGTATCATGGCTAACATTGCTCGGATATGTGAAGAAATAATTTCACTGTGCTGTAATGTATATATGACAGATAAATGCATCTATCTATCTATCTATCTATCTATCTATCTATCTATCTATCTATCTATCTATCTATCTATCTATCTATCTATCTATCTATTTTATTTTATTTTTTAAATAATCAAAAACCTCCTGATGGAACTTTATATATCCAAACACTGTCCAAGATAACAAAATTCCGTTTGTGTCTAACATCTGGGCAAAAAATGTGTCAGGATGAAATAATGGAATAATGTACATTTTATGGGAGTGTAGGCCTTAGTGAACTACCCATGTGTGTTACACAGGTTTGCCAGCTACTAACAATCCATTGATGCCTGACATCTCAAAACTGCTCTTTATCCAGAGAGAAGCACTTGTGATCATTATGCATTTGCGAGTAGCCAGAATATATATGTATTAGCGAAGCATTACTAGCTAATAAAGCCAGCACGCGCCTCTTTGTCTATGAGTGCTGGTGCTGACAGGATCTTGGAGGAGCAGTGTGGTGGATCTGGCCTCGTCTCAGTCTGAACGGCTGGAATCTGGCTTGAAGGAAACGCGTGTGTGTGTGGAGGTGGGGGTTTGGGGGCTAAACAAATTAGGGGGAAAAAAATTCTAAAGGGTACTGAGGGCATTGTGAGGGCTTCTCTGGATCTGTTCATCTTTCATCTCAGTAACAGCCTGACTGGGATTTCTATGAGTTTTATCAGGCACAACATGGCCGCTTCATATTTCACTGAATTCACTAAAATCTGTATAGCATAGCTTTGCTATTTCTTTGTGTTTTGTTGAATCATGATGAAAAGCATTTACTGTAAAAGACATTGTAAAACGCCCAGACACACATAGACTCACATACACATCACAGTCATATATGGACATGAACAGATGCACCATTGTTCTTATTACCTTGCTCTTCTCTATTTTTCCTTCCTGTATGCCCCCCACCTCTGTTTTTTCCTTCTTCTTTTTTTTTTTTTTTTTTTATCAGCACTCACCTTTAATCTCCTAAGGCCTTGAAAAGGGAACATAAAAGTGATAGGGAGAAGAACAGTAGATGGAAGAAGAGGAGACCCTTTGGATCTTATCTTTTTTCCTACTCAGGTATGCCAGGCCAAAAACTACTAAGAACTCCCTTCTTCCTCACACAGCCACACAGTGGGTCCATTGTTTGGCGGTGGGCGCCCTGTGATCAGGTAGGCTTAAGACTTATGAGCGTGTGCCCCCTTCTCCACTTTCCTTTCATGTCCTTGTTTTTCTCTCAGCCTGTACCTGTCTTTTGAGCCCTTCCTCTTTTCCCTTGCCTTCTCCTCCTCCTTCTCCTCCTCCCTCTCATGTGCCTTCTCAGGCTCCCAGAGCTCCCCAGTGGGCTCTCTTCCATCTGTCTGCAACTCCGATCTGTATCAACCACTGCTCTTCCTGCGTTTTCATCTCACCGCATTTGCCCTCCCCCTTCTAATCCTCTCTCCCCCTTTGCTCTCGTTCACCTGCAAGGGGTTTCCTGAACAAGAATGCATTCAGCAGTCCATATAATGGCAATGGCTTGACTGCTACAATGTGAACTTATCATTAGCTAAGTAACCTCATGGGAAGATCCCAGGATATTACAGTAACATTCTCGAAACAATATTAAGAATTAATTACGGAAGTGTTGGTGTAATATGAAGTCGTTTTTGAAAAGCCTAATTTGCTGTATTTTAATAAAATACAATAAGCAGACCTTATTTCTTCCTACAATATTTCAGAAATATTGGTAGT
Organism: Silurus meridionalis; assembly: GCF_014805685.1. NCBI lineage: Eukaryota > Metazoa > Chordata > Actinopteri > Siluriformes > Siluridae > Silurus > Silurus meridionalis. Next base: position 15,691,436 of record NC_060907.1, read on the forward strand.
ACATACTGTATGTTAAGGGCCAAGCATTCAATCGTGAAAAGTGGCCCGGGCTTTTTGCATGCCAATGTAGCAGAGTGTACTGGCAAAATTGATCAAATGGCATTTTCATTATTACTGAATTAAGATCGATATCTAGCCAAACAACTGAAAATCATTGTCAAAATTTTCACTGGCTCTGCTGAAAATGAAGCAGCTTGAAGCAATAGCAAATGCTGATAGACAGACTATAAATGAACGCCACTAAATACGACTGAAAATGATAATCCTTTGCCACACACAGTGGATCCCACATTTGGGAACTGAACACAAAGAAGGACTTTGTTTTCTTGAGGAAACTTGTGTTTAAAAGCAAATCAACAAAATATCAGAAACAGTGTTTTGAGTAGCGGTTGCCATGTCAACAGCCCCCTTTTTTGTTCGTCTTTTCATTCTCACTTCCCTTCAAAAGAGAAGGAACAGAATGTGTGGAATGCGTGAAAGAATTTGCCACTTCAGCCAAGCATCAGTTGCTGTGTCCGTTCTGAGGAAGACAGGGTCAATCTGTGTCCACCCTTAACCTTTAGTTTGCCTTGATCTTTGCAAACCATTTAAAGAAGCTTGTAATCTCTATACTTAGCCATTTCACAAAAGTTTACAGTCTTAGGGATTAAAAAAAAACAGTAAGGATTTTTTTCAGGGAAAGGTGATATACAAATTAAAGCAATTTATCATTCATTTAAAATTGCTTTTATTATTAAATATAAATAGATTGATCAATTAGATATTTGATCCATGTTTTTTTGTCACAGGCAAATATTGCTCCAAGCTTCCTACAATCCTGAGAGTCATAAGCAAAAGGAAAAGAGGTGGGAAAATCACCATGGACACCACCAAAATGTTGACTCCTATAACTCAGCAGCAGGTCTCCAATAACGTCAGTCAGACATTGACCCATTGTAATTGCGGTGAAGGAGCAGTGACCCTTGTGACAGGCCATTAGGTGATCCTAGCAGTTGAGTCTTAAGTGCTCAGAGAAGCTGAGGAAATACTTTGATGTCACAAGGAATGAAGTTACCTATAGCATAGACATTCTGTGCCACCCAGATGAGGATGGGTTCCCTCTAGAGTCTGGTTCCTATCAAGGTTTCTTCCTCATGCTACCTCAGGGTTTATCCAAATTGTTGTTGGGATCTTGTTTTGAAGCTGTTTTGACCTGTTGGAGAGATTATATACCAGATTTATCTTAAAAATGACTTAGGATCCTTCAGGAGTTCTTGGAATCTGTGACTTAGGACAGAAGAGTATCAGACTGTTGCTACTGGAAAAAAGTGGAAAGAAAAAATATGAATACATGAGTAAACGAATGAATGAACTGTGCTTTTAATATATATATATATATATATATATATATATATATATATATATATATATATATATATATATATATATATGTGGTTTTTTTTTTTTTTTTAACAAAATTAGTCTTCAAGATAAGTTTGGTTCATATTCAAATGTCTTCTAGAAATCTAAATCTAGAAATAGTCATTTCTTACACATCACTAGTTCTTAACAAAGTCTTATAACTGAAATTGCATAAAACTTAGTCATACCTATATTTAACTTAACCCACTGCATATGTAACTCTCATGCATAGTGCTTAAGGTTTGAGTACTGATATGTGCAAGAATCTTGTTTTTGTTTTAAATCTGTTAGAGAAAAGATTTCACACTAAATTAATGACTAAATGACTTAGAAACATTGTTTAAATGAGAACTTTTATAGAGAAAAGCATTTTCTTTCAGCCTCTGTATAGCATCTCATTGGATTAACACTTAAAAGGTTAAAGGTCATGGTATTAATTGACTGGAAACAGCATCATCCAAAGCTAATGACGTATTTGTCAGTACAGGAAAAAAGGCCATAAATACCATACCATCTGGTCAAAAAACATTCAACCTGGATTGGGCTTTAGCTAAGTGCAATACAGTGTATGCCTACAGGAAGGCACTGAAATGAGAGTAGTTTAGCATGCAAGATGAAACAGATACAGCACTGGAGGAGCCATTAACAGAGCTTGAGACGTCATCTATGGGCAGGATTCATGTGTCGTGAGGCTCTATCCTGGAAAGCTCCACAATTTTAATTTACCACTGAGCAGGGCTTGACTTTGTTTAGGGGCAAGCATGGGAAAATCTCCCTGGAGATTTTAGCACAGATGTGATAATCTAAGAAATTGCCCTCAGCAAGCTAATTAAGACCAAGCTGCCTGTGTGTGCGTGCGTGTGTGCATGCGTATGTGTGTGCGTGTGTGTGTGTGTGTGTGTGTGTGTGTGTGTGTGTGTGTGTGTGTGTGTGTGTGTGCGCTTTTCTTAGCAAATATACACTTGGTGAACATATTTACATGCAGATGCCTATAAACCATGTCAAAACAGAGAGAGCAAGAGACACACAAACATGCACCTAGGTCACTTCCAGCAAGTCAGTGTGTGCTAAAATCCAGTTGCACATTCAGCACCTTCCCAGAAACCCAGTGATGGACAAGATTCACAGTTGGACTCTATTGGGTCAGCCACATCCAACTCCACTTTGAAAGCCATCAATCATCCCTTTGTTTATGTATGTAATGGAGAGATAGAGAAATGAAGTTGTCCAGCTCTTTTGTTGACCTTGAGCCATGTTGTAGATTTTCATGACAAAGTGCTGAAAGTTTCTGTCCTCTTTGAACTTAACATCAGTTTGGCTATTCACTTTCCATGTAGGGGTTTATAGGTACCATGATAAGGTTACATGGTCATGTGTGTTATGGTGCATTGGATTGAGGATTTGCTGTTTAGTGTGTGAGTCAACAAAGCCCGTGTCCACGACGACGTTACCTATAACAGAAACGCCTCTTCCCGCAACATGTGGGAAGGAGAGAGGGGCTACTGTTGCTGTTGCCTAGATACTCGGGCACTGTTTGCCTCAGTGTGGGTTTCGCACCTCTTCTGCTGAATGTGCACCTTGGGACTCCACCCACCTCACCGCTAGTCCTTTAGCAACCTGCTAATCAAAAATGTACCTAAACATTAGCAAGAACATTGGAAGTTCTGAAAGAAGTAGGCTTTTTTATATGTGTTTTCCTTATATCAGGATATCAAATATTTATATTATTTGCTCAAGGAAAGCAAAAATATATTTTTATTTATAAATTATAAAGCTGTTAGTGAAATGACATTTAAAAATGTAAATATCATTTATAATAGCTTTACTTCACATTTATACACGATGTGTCAATGTAAACAAAAACTAGTTTAAGCTGTATTTGTTTAGTCATTTAATAGTTTGGAGAGAATTTGCTGATGTTCCTTCTTCAAAATATTAGACAATAAAATCTGTAACAAGGTGACTATTATGTAGGTATTATTAATTACAATTAAAAAACCTGTAGTGGATGAATTCATACAGTCATCATTGTTGTGATCTGAAAATAATTAGACACTTGGCAAAGAATGGCAAATCTGTAGTCTGTGTCCATTTGAATTTAATGTCGATGACTCCCACAAAAAGCACAACCCATAGCATACGGATATTGTAGTATGGGGACAGAGAGGTAAAACAAATGTACAGAAAAAAGGAAACTGTAAAATTCATCTAAGTAATTTCTTTATTCTTTATTTGCATCCTAATATCCTGAATTAAATCAGTGTGCTTTATAACAGAGACAAAATCGCTGACTAATCACTTACACTGAGGCATTTGGATGCATGGCGGGTTGTAGCTCAGTGGTTTAAACTCTGGGTTACTGAAGGTTGTGGGTTCAAGTCCCGGTGTTGCTAAGCTACCACTCTTGGTGCCTTGAGCAAGGGCCTTAACCCTCTATGCTCCAGGGGTGCTGTATCATGGCTGATACCCTGTATCATAACCTGTGTTCTGACCCCAGCTTTCTAACATCACTGGGATATGCGAAGAAATAATCTCATTGTTCAGAACAGTACATGTGACAAGCATAATGCATCTTTCTTTATTTTTTATATGTCAAAAAAATTATATAAGATATGTGATTAATATTTCATGACATTTCCTGATATTTTATTTGTTTTATTTACATATGAGACTATTTTATAACTATATTACAACTGTCATGCACAATATGAGGACTGTGGAAGATAAATTGTTGACAACTAGTTAGAAGTACGTAGGTGTACATATAGCATGACCAAGCTGGACCCTGAGATGAATGTAACTTTTTAAAAATGTAATGTCTTTTGACTTCTGTAAGCTGCTCTTAATTAAAAGGCCGCCGGTCAAAAGCCACAATGTAAATTATATAGATAAATTCTGCACAGTATGTAGATATACTATTTAAATAAGAAGTTTGTGTGACACAGCTGAAGGTCAGCTTTGGTTAAATCACAGCTAGTTTTGCTGGTATATGCCAGTTTTATTAGTCAGATCCAGATTTGGTAGTTGTCATTCCAGGTGTTTAGATTTTGTGCTCCTTTAAATGTATGCACATAACCATATTTACAGTCATGTAGAAATTAAAGTAGACCCGCTTTGAATTCTGTGAATTTACATATCTGGACGCAATAAAAATCATGTGGTCTATGTCAGGTGTTAGAATTAGTTCAATACAACCTCAGATGAATAACACCACATGACATTGTACATTCAGCCATTGTTCTTTTTTTTTTTTTTTTTTACAAAAATCAAGCTAAAATGAGGGAACCTTTCGTGAAAGTAAATCTCATTGTTTAATAGCTTGTAGAACCACTTGATGTAACTGTGTTCTGTATGACTTTATCAGTCTCTTACTGTACATTATTGTCAAGAGATTTTGGCTTACACTTCTTTACAATGTTGCTTCAGTTCTTTCAGTTCAGCCAAGCTTTAGCTGTGGGACAGATGGCTGCACGTTGCCCAGGTCCTGTGGCTGTGAAACAAACCCAAATCATCACCCATCCACCACTGTGTTTGACAGTTGGTATGAGGTGTTTGTGCTGATATGCCATGTTTGGTTTTTACCAAACATTGTGCCATGCATTATAATGAAACATCTCCACTTTGGTCTCATCTGTCCAATGGATTTTGTTCCAGAAGTTTGTGGGTTTTTTTTAGATCAAACTTCCCAAACCTTTTAAACCTTTAAACCTTTAAACCTTTTTAACTTTTAAAAAGAAGTTTTCTTCTAGCAGCCCGTTCAAGCAATCCATACTTGTTCAGTCTTTTTCTAATTGTGCTTTAATGAACTTTGACATTTAACATGCTAACTGAGGCCTGTAGAGTCTGAAATGTTTTTTTCTTTTGCAATTTCTATAAGCATTGTGCATCTGACCTTGGGGCAAAATTGCTGGGAAATACACTTGGGAAATACAGGCAACTGTCTTGAATGTTTTCCTCATTGTAAATTGATGGACTTTATATTGCTTTAAAATGGCCTTTTAAATCCTATGAAAGCAGTAAAGGTGTAATTCGTTTTTCACACATGGCATTTTATCTTGACTATCCACATTTCCACAAAAAGAAACCTATGGCAAATAATAATGAGAACCAGCTACATTTTATTATGCCCTGGTCTGTAAAACCATACAATTAAAAGAGGGCATACTCTTATTTTCAGATAACAGAACATCTATTTAGAGTTCAATTGTACTTAAACTCCACCCCATATTCAATAAGGCTGTATATGAAATCGGGTGTGGAATGTTGAGATGAGCTGTGTGTGGTGTGTGAAAAACATTAGGTATGACCCGAACAGTAGCCAGTGATGGATATTTTTAAAGGCCTCACTCTTCTGAAGACTTCAAACGGCTTGGACCAGGCTGCCTGGCATATCACACAAACAGGTCAGGCCTTTGAAGAGTTCATCACAGCACTATGTTCTGGAGTAGGCAGACTCTATACAGAGATCATTACTCATTGTGCAGAGCTTCAAAAATTTTGTTCTCTTTTACACATTACTCTGCATGTCACTCTTCATACACCTTTAGAACTCTTAATAATGCATATATCTCCATGACTGCAGTTGTTTTCTCTCTCTCTCTCTCTCTCTCTCTCTCTCTCTCTCTCTCTCTCTCTCTCTCTCCTGAGGTTCCAGTGACCACTGTTCCTGCCCCTCTTCCCTCCGTGGATCTTCCCACTTTGTCAAGGCCTGCCTCTGGATAGTGTCCTCTTAGATTGGAGGCCACTCTGTGCAGCTGGGGACGGTTTCTCATCAACGCCTTGGGTGGTTCCATGAAATTCCAAAGTAAGAACAGGAGCTTTGTGGATGGATCTGGACTGTAGTTAATGTCAACAGTCTGCTAAATTGACTCAGGACTACAGTTTGCTTCTGATCACCATCACTGTACCCCACAGCATCATATATCTGCAATAAATGGACATTCGGTGCAAACCAGACGAGAATGGGTTCCCTCTTGAGTCTGGTTCCTCTTAAGGTTTCTTCCTTATGCCATCTCGGGGAGTTTTTCCTTGCCACAGTCAGCATCGGCTCGCTCATCAGGGACAAACTTACTTATATCACCACATTATCTGTGTAAAGCTGCTTTGAGACAATGTTCATTGTTAAAATCAATATACAAATAAACATTTAATGAATTGAATTGAATTCTCATGGTGCAATAATAATTTAAAAGAGGCAGTAAAGGTATTTAAAAGTTTGTCAGTTCAGTGTGTCTAAAATGGCTACACATTGTGTGATGCATGAAATTGCTGAATATTTTACAGTTTGGCTTGGAATCCAGACACTGAGGGATGCTTTGCTCTTACATGTAATCTAGTGAATGTTGCATTTAATGCCCCAGATGTACATAAAATCCTGTACAGGAATAATGTCAGTCACCATAAATGGTTCAGTTTCTGCACATGCAGACAGACATGCATCAATATAACCAGCCTTCACATAATCACCATTATTATTGTTATTGTTATTATTATTATAATTATTATTATTATTTCAATTCAATTCAGTTTAATTTATATGATAACAACAACAATATTATAAAAGGTAAATTTTTTTCAGTACCAATTCAATTCCTCAAAACAACAATCAAAATGATAAATAAATAAATAAATAAATTGATAAATTAGTTAATTAAAACCCAAACAATATTAACCAATCATTCAATTTTTTGAAGTTGATTATCACTTCTCTATTTCTTTGATGCCTTTAGTTAAGTTTATGTGGTGTGGGAATAAAATGTTTACCTGATGTATCTCCCTGTCTCACACCATCATTGACCCTTTTGTGGCATCCTCCCATTCAGGCCATTGGACCAGTAGGTTGCTTCCACACTGTTGGCACAGGTCCTTTCCATTCCCATCCAGCTATATTCGTAAGCATATTTTCCTCTGGGTTTACAGCTTAGTGGAATTTTACTGAGAGTGCCACAGGAATCCATTGTGTGTGTGTGTGTGTGTGTGTGTGTGTGTGTGTGTGTGTGTGTGTATTTAACGTTTCAATGTGCGATTTCAAAACTTGGTAGGTATTTATTTGGGGAGATTGGGTTCTTAAAAGTGCTGACTTGTAAAACAAATTCCCTAATCATGCTACTGGCAAGTTCGAAAAAACACTGGTGCCTTAAAATGTGACCTCAACCACAGTCGAATTTTTTACAGCCAGTGAATATGACTATCTACGTTGAGGTTCCAATTTTCCACTATATCCCAGGTACCCAGGTACTAGTGACAGTCACGCGAAACATCTATTGAGAACAGTTGAGAACTAGAAATACTTTTAAAAGTATTTTATTTTATAGAAACATTCTACAAAATGTGTAATTTATTCAAGATGGGTAATTTATTTATTCAATCTTTTATTCATTCAATCATCTTTGGCTTAATTCGAGTGAGGTTCGTGGTATATCCAGAGCTAAATACATCAAGGATGGGGTCTATGCCTCATAAGCTGTTTAAAGTTAATCAATTCAACAACATTGCAAAAAACACATTTACAAAAAGCCAAAAGTAGGCTACAGCAGATACAGTATATGAACAAAATTATTCCATACATATGTGGTTCATTCTCAAACTTGTACCACAAAGTTGGAGGCACAAATGTATAAGATCTCTTTGGAAGCAGTAGAATGAAATGTTTCTCTTTCACTTCAATTTGGAGACCTTAAACATGCTCCAGCATGGCAATGCCCCTGTGCACAAAGCCAGCTCCATGAAGATATGCTTTACATAAGTTGGATTAGAAGATCTTGAGTGGCCTGCTATAGAGCGTTGACCTCAAACCGAATGAACATTTTCAAGATGGACTGGAACACTGACTGCACCCCAGTCTTCTTCATCTTTATTAGTATGTAAAACCCTTTTGGCTGAATGAGCACACAGCTCCACAACCATGCTCCCCTAACTAGTGGAACATCTTCCCAGAAGAGCACAGGTTATGGTAACAGTAAAATGAGGAATAAATGTGGAATGGTATTTGAAAAAAGCACATATGAATCTTATGGTGAGGTGTCCACAAAACTTTGTACATATAATGTATTGCTTATAATTCAATCAGTCAAATGAATTAAAAAATATTGTACCATAATGCATTGCACAGCACTGAGATTTCCAGCTACTTAACAGCAGTGGCATGCTTGCTGATTTTTATGTTCAGATCACATCTCATTATTGCTAAAACTAGTTTAGCAGTGAGAAATGTTGCAGCATGTACACATCATACAAATAATTTTTGTGCTGTAATAATAATATAATTAAAATTACTTTTAATGTAATATATTTTATTTGCTTTATCTATTTTGTTTCCTTCCATGAATTTTAGACTGAAATATCAGACAGTGTTTAAGTTGACACTGAATACACTTCCTTGCACTGAGAAATGCACAGCATTAGCTGTCTTAGTTGATATACAGAATTTGGAAAGTTTTAGTAAAGAATTGAGACCTATCACGTTTCAGCAGTGTCTGAGGCCTTAAGGAACAACCCTGTATATTTAAAGAAATCTTCAAAATGTCCATTACATTAAATCATGAAGGTGCAGGTAAAGAATTTGTTCATTGCACCCATTTTATTTTATTTAATTACGAAAGATAAAAATGTATATATATAAATTTTTGAAGGATTACTAACAAATATCTAATAAATGTTTGTGATGAATATTAAAAGTACATAAGGTATTCTCACACTACAATCACGTTTTCCTGAAACACACAGGTTGCTCAAGCCTCATGTCCACTACTGATGTATGTGTTATCATGAAAAAGAAAAAAAAAAAAAAACATGAATGCCAGATGTGAAACATCTGTTTGGCTGCCACCTGCACCACCTAGAGAACAGTTTGTTCAACAGGCTCTGGTGCATCTGTTTTTATTCCATTTTTCTTACATACGTTTGCAACCTACGTTTCCTCCTCGGTCTAACATCCAAACTCCCCCCATCTGTCCCTGCCATTGACGTATACGGTGAGGCTCCTGGAATGGGAGGAGAAATGGGAAATTATGCAACTTTATTGGCTACAGATGTATGCAGTCTGGTGAGGGCGGTAAGCTGCCATGACAGACTGACATGACTTTAATCTTCTAGAATACTTTAGCAGTGTAGAGTCTGTCCATAAAAAGTAATGTCTGAATGCTTGATCAAAACTTCCCCCACACTCCGTTCTTACAAATCATTTTGTTTCCTACACTACTGCTCCATTCTATCACACACATACACACTCACACCCACACACAAGTGAATATGACTTCCAGGTTTGCACAGTCTAATCTAACATATTGTATTATTAAACTTCTTTCTGTCTGCAGTCTTAACTTATGCTCTTTTACTTGACCCAAATATCATAGTACTTCTCGGCCAAACTTGGTTTAGGAACGATAAATATTTACCCTTTGTCCATGGAATAACTTCTAGATCTGCAGATGGGCTCCACCTGTAATCTAGGGACATTTCTCTATTTATGTCTGACTTGCTAAAGTGCCCAAATGTTATTCTGGCTCGAGTCATGGTTGCAGAATCCTGGATCGTTCCTAACTCTCTCCAGGCAACAGAGACATCAAACATGCATCACTCCCACCTCTTTTGGTATGTGGTACTGCTTCAGCTTACTCCTTGGATTTTTCCCCATAATGCAAACATGGGGATACTCCGTTGTAGATACAGTATAGGTTAGTCCCTAGGAGGGTGGAACAATGTTCATACAGTAGAAGTACCTTGGTTGCCACAGCTGGAGGCCCCCTGTATGTTTGCATTGAACACAGCTGTGAGACTTGGGAGAAAGAACCAAGAGGCCTAATGTCAATATGTCTGAACAAACAGCCAGACTTCAGAGACAGAGAGAGAGAGAGAGAGAGAGAGAGAGAGAGAGAGAGAGAGAGAGAGAAAAAGAGAACGTGAGAGAGAACAGATGACTAGAGAGGATGAACTACATGACATGTACACAATAAAAATTCGTTTGGGTTTTTTCTCTTAAAAAATCATCATGCAATGCAAGGTGACATGACTACTGTAATCTTTCATTTAATTAATTCTATCAGAAACAGAATTATCTACAACTGTATGGGATTTAAACTGTTAAATTATTACTGATTCTGATGAACTCATAATTAGTTTCTTTGTGTCATCTTCTCTTAACAATAAAATCAGTTGAAATAATTTAAATCAGTATTGCTGAGCTCATCACTTTGCAGAAACTCCATCCAATAAAGCAATTTATGACTAATGCTGATGTACAGCTGGCTGCACCATCACTAATGGATTTAAAATGTGCTCCCTCTGGACCTGAAGAAAGAGAGAGAATAGCACTCTGTGATTTGTGGCTTACCTTTCTGTCTGAACCTAAGCACAGCATTTTACTTTTTTCTTTCTTTCTTCACAGTTATTCAGTGCGTTAAAATCTCTGCTACTGTTTTGCACTGTATTGTAAACCTCATCAATGCAGCATTAAGAATTGTAGATATTTATTCTACAAGTGCCACTCACTATTATTTATTACCGTTGGTTGATTTGTGTAAAAAAAAAAAAAGGGATTGTATTTTTTCACTTTCAAATAATCACTTATTATTATATTATTATACACTCTTAATGAGCCAAGCCAAAAAATTTACAAAATAGTAAACCTTTAACGTTCTTAACAATAAATCATTCATCAGGAATTTTTTTCATGCCCCATCAATCCTGGTTCATTCATGAGTTGTTATCAGACCCTTAATAAGCTGCATCAGGTGTGACAGATAACCAAATAATGACTCATCATTTAAGAAAAAAAAATCCCAAAATATTTGCAGATAATGTTGTACACCCAGACATCAAAACAGTTTAATAATTATCATGATTTTACCTTTTTTTCCAAAAACAAACACCCTTGCTCAAGGGCCTAGCACTGGCAGTGCTGGGATTTGAACTTGTGACCTTCTGATCCAACATCTAATGCCTTAACCGCTGAGCTACCACCTCTACGAACAGGTTACTGTAGCGAAAGTCACCAAGCAAAGTCAAGAAGTAAATTTTTAGGAATCTATTTGCTTAATTCTAACTAATTTCTCTGACCAATAATATGTTGTTAGCACTATTTTAAAGGGTTACTATTTTGCCATATAAGCAATGTGCTTTGCCCATTGTTTTGCCCATGAGTTGAGACACACAAACACACTCATTTTAGTGTAGCCAATTCACCTAGGAGGTTGAAGAAAGCTAAATGACCTTGAATGAAACCTTTACAGTGAAATGAACAAGCCTCAGAATTAAACTGTGTCCTCTGGAGTACCTAACAGCAACACTACCTGCTGCTCCACTGCTGTCCCACACATGACTACAGCAGATTAAATAAAGTCCAAAATAAAATCTTGCCCTCTATATAATGTAGGATTTGTTCTGTTGCACCCATGAAATAAATATGTATGTATGTTTTTCAAACCTACCTCTGCTATCTCTCTGCTGAATATCTTACCATGATCAAGGTCCTTCCTGGGAGGCATGATGATAGAGTCGGTTGCCCATTTTGCACCAGTGAAATGTGAATGACGCATGAAATTCCATTATGTTTACTCGAAATCATCCAAGGCACATGAAAGGGCACAAAAAGATCCTGAAGTGGGTGATGAGCTTTGTGATAAGGGTGTGCAAAGGCTGAGAATAGTGCATACAATAAGTCAATTCTTCCACAGTGATACAATGGCTGCTGGGTGTGATAACCTAAATGAATAGTACAGTTGAAGACAGTTGAGTCGAAATGTAGTGGCATTGTTTTTTTTTAGTTTTTTTTAATAATAACAAATACAAAAAGACAACAAAAAGTTCAGGCATTTACCACATCTGAGCCTAGACATCAAACAGTTACTCTGCAGCAGTGATCCTAACCAGACCAGAAAAATGGCAGGTCAGTAGTCATGTGCATGTTTATCTATATACGGTGTTTAGTGAGACACTAGTCTTGGATTCCTTTGATAGCCTTCTAATGACCTGAACTCCAGTTAGATCTTCATGGTACACCAGTTGGCTATCTCACCTATCTTTCTGATCCAGATGATTGTGTAATAGATAGAAAAACATGCCTGAGACATTTAGTGTCATCAAAGACTAAATGACTACCAGAGCTGTCTGACAGGTACACTAAATCCTGTTTTAGCTGCAATGTTTTGCACACTTAACAACTGACATTTCTACTTAAAAAAAAAAAAAGAAGTTCAGCACCTAATGGTCAAAAACTCTGTTGGTTATTTCCACAATCATATTGTATATTTCGTTTGCTGTTTTATAACAGCAGATAGAAGAAAGAGAGCCTTCATTTGTCACATATACATTACAGCACAGTAAAATTCTTTTCTTCACATATCCCAGTTAATTTTAGGGAGCCGGGGTCAGAGCACAAGGTCAGACATGATATAGCACCCCTGGAGCACATCGGTTTAATGAGCTTATAGAAGAACCCACGAGTAACAGCTTCACAATACTGGGACTTGAACCACCGACCTTCCAATCAGTAACCCAGAGCCTTCACCACCTCCCCGCCATATGATAATCACCATATGTTAAAGAAAAGTACATAAATAAATACAACGCAAAAAAAATGCTTGTTGCTTTACAGTGATACCTGCATCAGCAGCTGGACTAAGGCCCGAGCTAATACCAGTTTTGATGCACTGCTGTGATTGTGTGTCATTATCAGGTTGTCACCCTCCTCCCAAAAGCATCTAATTGTGGGGTTGTGTCATAGCTACTTCCTGCACAGGAATTTGTTCAGCAAATCCAAGTCAGCTTTTGGTTTGGCACTCATGCCTGGTTTAGGCTGTGGAAGCTGTAGAAAAGTTTATTATGGCCTTCTCCTATTTAATCAGAGTTGGACCAGGCATTAGGCTGTCCCATAAGTGCAGACCTGAACATAAGCCCAGGCACCAAACACTACCAGACAAGAGGTTTATATCTGTTTTCTGGTAATATTTGTTGCCTGTGGTTTGTGTTTCACTTAGAATCTGGCAGTAAAGGGGCAGGGGCACATTGTATGTATTTTTGATGCATTTCTGTCTATGTTCAAGAAACCTGTACAAAACCATTGTGGAACATAACTTTCAAGTGGACCAATGCATGTTATAATTGCACAGTTACACATTTTTTATTATTCTTTAATAGCTAAACTATGCCATATTTTTCATGTAAGGCACATCTGTGTGCTTCATCCACAGTTTACAGTACCCTGATTTTATAGCTCTGATTCCATCCATCCAAAAATGCCAATATAATGATTTATAATGTAAACTGATGATTAAAAACAGATTTCAGTGACACTGTACAGATAAAAAAAATCATTACAATGTTTTTATAACACATTACATGATTTTATTTAATGCACTACTGGAGTGTCCTAACCACTAGGCACTGTGTAATAAATAATCAGGCACTCTGGTTTGAGTGTGGCAGAAACCTGAGAGTATTAATTTCTATTCAAGGCTGTCAACAGCTTAAGGGCTGGGAGCTGGGCCTCCAGTACACCAATTTCTTTTTTTTTTACAAAGGATTCAGGAAATCTTTAGCCCGATTTGGATGAAAATACTTTTACATGGTGACCTGGTTTTATTTCATGAACTGCAGATGCTTCTTTTATTTTATTTCCATCTATCCTGTCTGTGTTCACTCCCCTGAGGAACAAACCAAATTACCAAATTACTTGGTTTTTTTTTTTACCATTTCTATAGTCATTGGATCTTTTAAATATTTTTTACATAGACACACTAATGATTTTGATGGAAAAAAATTACCACTGCTACTTGCATTAGTTGTTCATGTAGTGTGAGTATCCACTTACCAAATCATGAAAAGATGAATACTTCAGAGGGGTCTCTCAACAGCTTACTTGGTATGGGTCATATAGTTTTATCTCTATATTACCTACCATACTGGAAGCCCATTAGAAAGAGAAAGAAAATAATCCAGTGGGCTGACTGAAAGTTTTTTTTACATTGTCAGCTATAAGCATAAATACATTTAGTTCACACATTCAACTTAATTCAGTTAAATTTATTTTGTATACAAATTAATTTGTATAGCGCTTTTAACAATGGGCATTGTCTCAAAGCAGCTTTACAAAGACAAGGTGGTTATAAAAGAATGTTTTTTTCAAATAATTGTGTTTATCCATAATAAGCAAGCCTGGGGTGATTGTGGCGACGAAAAAAAAAACTCCCTGAGATGGCATGGAAGAAACCTTGAGAGGAAATACTCAAAAAAGGAACCCATCCTCATCTGGGTGGCACTGAAAGTTCATTCATTACAGTTCCTACATGCCTCATTCTTAAGGTGTGCAGTAAGAGCGATTAAATGCCGCCTGTGGTCTTGAGCCATTGTGGTAGTGTGTTGATATTAATTACAGCCAAAACATATCCTCAATGTTCTTGAATAAGTTCAACAAGTCACACAATTTCAGGGAATATTTTAGAAATCAATACACTTTATAAGCAGTTTTATAAGTTTACAGTTTTAAGGGTTATATGTTTAAAGGGGTTTCTTAATCATCTAACATTAGATCCAGGTAAATAAACATCATCCTATCATATCACATGTTTGATGCAATCATATGGGTTTGTAGACAAAACAACCTGGCAGAAACCTGTCCCTTTCACGTAAATGTAATTGCTGCACTGATGCGATAGTTTTATCACAATAGTTTATCAGTTCAACCATGACTGGACTACCAAGGAGAAGATTAGGGCTCTTTTCCCAAAGACACAGACACACAGACACACACACACACACACACACACACACACACACACACACACACACACACACACACACACAGTATGCTGTAAAACATACTCTCTGTTGGTCAAAACTATGAAAATGTACTTGCATGTAAGTAGGAACAAGATATGTGAGGTATTCTCAGACAATCTATTATATCAAACTTCATTCAATTCAGAGAAAGGATGGAGGTAGAGAAATGAATAATCTACTCACACTACAGAGAGTACACATCTGGTTGGGTGGATTGTTGGCAGCTCGTATGATTCTTTCCATTTGTGGCAACCTAAAAACATTGGCAAAGACTCTGTGGACTGCAGCGTTAGTATTTGCAAGTTCACACTGGGCATATGCCCTGCACTGTTATAGGTATGTACATATGTATTATGTATAGAAAAAATATCCAGTACATATACATTTAATATACATATAATTTCAGTTTGTACCTAACACCCCAAATTAGTTCTTTTCATTAAAGTTGATCACTTGCTCAGTCATAACAAAGCAACAAAGAAAGTAAATAAACTTTATTATGCTTTATGCTGTATTAATGTGTGCACAGTGCTACAGACGTGTTCTGCCAGTGGAACTTGGCTGTAACAGTTTCCCTCTGACCAACCAATCAGAGGACGGATGCAGAGGAATTCAGAGGACGCTATTTTGGGCCAGCTAGGTGAATTTAAAATCTGATTTGTTGGAGAAACAGATTTATTTCTTATAGAGACTAAGGTAAAAAGGCCAGCAGTACTGACTTTGAAGGCTGAAATCTAATTGGACAAAAAAATCTAACATCCACATACACGTACTGGAAGCAGTACAGCCAAGAATGCGTTTCTCTTGGAACAAAATGAAGAGAATAAACTGTTGGGAATAAATTAATACAATTTAATGGAACAAATGTTAGAAGTTAGGTTGTAAATGTAGGTCAGTGTTTCTGATATTGTTTAGGCCAGCAGAGAAGGCTTTGCTGGCCCTGATGGCCCACCACTGTAATTAAGACACTATTTAGACATAAGTTTGTGGACATCTGACCATAAGATTTGTTGCACATTTCAAATGGACAATGTCCCATTCTATATATAGCCCCCATTTGCTGTTATAATAACTTACACTCTTCCGGGGAGCTGTTCCACTAGTTAACACCCTGTGGCACAAGTTAGTAAAGTCAGGTAGGCTGAGGAGGCCTGGGGCGAAGTTGTTATTCAAAAAAAATCCTAAAAGTATTCTGTAGGATTGAGGTCAGAGCTATATCAAGGGTAGCTTTACAGCATAGTCAAATTCTTTCTTAACATATTCCAATGATGTTAGAAAGCTGGGGTTAGCCATGATAAAACACACCTGTAGCATATATATTTAAGAGCCTTGCTCAAGGGCCCCAAGAGTGGCAGTGGCAGAAGAGCAGAGAATGCAGAGCACAGTGCATGTGTGGCACGAGGGGTGGATGGTGTGGGGGCCTAGGAGGGAGAGCCAAATGGCTCGTCACACCCAAGCTCAACTTTATATTCTAACCAATTCGACTACGCCACCTGGGAGGGTTATACCCAGGAAATAGAAGTAAACCCCAGAGTTTATTAGGTCACACAAGTTCGATTCCCTTATTATTGAGTGTAGGCAGGAAACGTGGGCATCGTATAAAACAATACAGAGTTTATTGAAAACTTGGTTTTAAAATATAAAAACAAAAAGAAAATGTTCTCGCTGGTGAATATGGTCCGATGACAATTACACAAATAACAAAAAAATAAACAATCAGACACAAAATATTAAACAATAAATTTACACAATTTCCAAATAAACAAAACATAAAATCATTACATACAGGGCTGGGGTTACCCACCAGAGTGATCAGCACTAATTATCAAAAAGCACACTTCCACACCCACACACACACACACCTCACCGTGAACTCAGTGCACCCACTCATACACGTCAAAAGTGTCGCACGGCAAATGTAGAAATAGCACCACCAAAGACCCTTCACCCGTGGGACCCCAGCTCCTGAAAGAAACCAAAAGCAAAATAAATCTCAGACAAAATGAAGGAAACAGCAAATTAAGGTCACAATTCCACCGTTATATGATGGATGGTCATTCCCCTTTTAAATAGTTGTAAGCCAAGGTTGTTCACTCGGCATGCAGCGAGGGAAAAGTCGAATTGCAGCAATAATCACCCAGGACGAAAAAGGAGGATCCTATAATACAAACGATGATACAAGATATAAATGATACAAGTAATTGCACAACTACATGCTGTAATTCCCCCTAACAAACCGAAACAACTTACCAAACGCGGATAGATAAGTTCCTGAGAATCAATTCACCGCTCAGGATACGCAGCCTTCAAATAACCTGCTGTTTAACTGAAGTTCAAGGACTGCACATTACTCACGCCACCTGACACACGTTAAAGCTAAACATTGCTAAACAACTTCCTCATACCTGCAGGAAGGGCAGTAAACAGATCCAAAACAACATCCAACAGGGACACACACTGAAACGACAGGCTAAGGATACACAAACGAGCCATTAGTGCAACGAGCAAAGAAAAACTAATTAGCCATTGCTACATACTAACAGCACATACCTGAAATCACTATAGCAGCCGGAAAAGGGGAGGATACGGACGTGACGCATGCCAGGCTCAAACCAACCCGCTCTAAATAGTGCCTGCTCGCTACTGATTGGTGGTCAGGAGTGTCAATCACCACCTGTACCTCATTCATTCGGTCACAATCCACCCCCAGCTTCTGCATCGTCTCCCCGACGATGAACTAAACCAAAAGCCCACCCTCTTAACTTTCAGTCCCAAGGACGGAATAAAACCGCAGCTGTACTACCCACTATACTAGACACTGTACCTGGTCCCAAGGATCGTGGGAGGTGATGTACATTAGAGTGCTGCCCAGCAGTACTCCTTCCAGTCCTTCTCACCACACTCTCACCCACCAAAGCAGAGTGTAAAGGAGGGTTCATTAGTGGCTGCACATTCAATCTTACCTCAGGGATTTCTTCTGATTCCTGGACTTCACCAGAATCCTGGGGTTCAGACTGAACCATACTCCTAGGTGCTTGCCTACTACTAACCTGCGGTGTTTCAGGTACCAGAACAAACAAATCTCCCTCGTCCAACTCTTCTTCTCGAAGCCGCACAGTTTCCACTAATGGAATGTCCTGCAACATGGGGGGAGGGTTCCTGCCAATCTGAAGTTTCAGCAAAGATCGGTGCACATGCTTTAACTTGCCTAGATCTGTGATGGGAGCAATGGTATACACCACACCTGCTTCCTTAGGTGCCTTCACGATCTGGTACACCACGGAGCTCCACAGGTCATGGATTTTATGTCGACCTCTCACGCTATAGTCACGGAGATATACCAATTGGCCCTCCTGCAGTTGTGATTCTCGTACCTGCAGATCGTGCCTGGCTTTTCGGCTTTTCGGCTAGATTATTTTGTCAGAGACTCACGGGTGAGACTGGGTGAGTGGAGACTGGATAAGAGGAACTTAATGCAGGATGCACACAGGGTTACAGAAAAAACAGGCTTCAATAAAAAAAACAAACTGAGCAATGGGGCAAAGGCAAAAAACAAAGTCCAAAAAAAAAATCCAGTGTCTTAACACAGGCGAACAGGGCAAGGCAGGGAGAGAACCAAAACCAAAAACCAAAACAGTCTGAGAATTCCATAAACCAGCAAACAGAACAATAAAAGGCAGAGCAAAAACAAAAACGAGTCCAAAGTCAAAATCAGAGCAGAGCAGAACAAGGAACAGGAACGGGAACAGGAACAGGATCGGGAACAGGAACAGGTATCCAGAGCAGGCAGGGTGGCAAGAAAAATAATCCCAGAGACTATTGGAAGCTGGTGAGATAATCTAGCCTCGAGCTAAAGTCTTGGTTGTCCATAAATACCGGGAGGTGAGGGAAAAAGGCAAGATGGCCGCCAACCCAGAAGTGCGCACCGTGGAACCGGAACTGCGCCCTGTGAAACCGGAAGTGCGCACCTTGTGCCCGGAAGATCCTGACAGGCAGCCTGGTAATACCAGGGTTTAAAACCCCAACCTTCCAAAAAGCAACCCAAAGCCTTCACCACTGAGCTACCACCTACTACACACACAGGTGGGTAGTGAGGAGGCCACTCAAAATTCTAAACCCCAAACCCATGTAAACCATATCTACACCATTTCTTCTCTTTATTCACAGGCGCATTGTCATGCTGGAACAGGTTTTGGGTCTCCTAATTCAACTGAAAGAAAATATAATACTATGGCATCTAAAGCCACCCATATAATTGTGTGAATCCAAACTGGTGTTAACAATTTGGTAAAGAACCACAAATGGCTAGAAAATGCCTTTATACTTCTGTCAATTCAGTAAATTTCATAGACACTTATTGTTGGAGTAAAAATGAATGTAACATATGTAACCGTAGTTCCCTAAGGGAACAAGATGCTGCATTTAAACGCTTTGGGAACGTGCCAAAGTGTTCAGGCTCTGAAATAATGTGTGTAATCAGTCAAAAATTGGTTGCTGGCAGTGAGACGTCACGACCAGGAAGTATAAAACGCACATGGAGTGAGGCGAGCGCCAGCTTCTGTAAGGAAAAAGAAAGTGCTGCAGGGACGCTGGCATTATGGCTTAGAGACGCAGCATCTTGTTCCCTGAGGGAAGTAGGGTTACATAAGTAAGAGACATTCCCTTTTAGGACCTCGAGCTGCGTTGAAATGCTTCAGGACCGAGTGTCCAATCAAGCCTGACTGGTGTGTATAAGCACAGCTAGTTCGAAGGATAAAGGGGCCAGGAGTGGCACTGCGGTCCAGGTTGTAGAACCGGAGGAATGTCAGCCGGGTGGACAAGCCCGCTGCGTTGCAAATGTCTTGGAGGTTTTTCTCCAGAGGACCAAGCATTTAAGGCAGACACACTTTGGGTGGAGTGAGCTCTGACGCAGAATCAAGCGGGGAGACCAGAGAACTCATATGATGATTTGATGGCAGCAATGATCCATCTGCTAAGGGTCTGCTTATGGGCAGGGAGACCTCTCTTTGGAGGGATGTAGCTGATAAGCAGTTGGTCAGACTTTCTCCTGACTCCAGGAAGGAGGGGGCCACAGAAAGGGCCTGTAGATTTCCTACTCTTGTAAGGGAGCAAATGGCTAACAAGAACACAGTCTTTATAGAAAGATGCCTCCAAGATGCCTCGGCCAAGGGGGCAGGCCCCATCCAGGCACTCTAGCTCACACCGGGGGCCACAGCCTCCAGGTGCTGGGAAGAAAATGCATTACAAGGGGGTCTCTGCCCAGTGGGGAGAACACTGTGCACAGCTGCCATGAGTCCTAGCAGTTTCTGGAACTGGCCGATATAGTTGAGGATGTGGATGCCCTGAAGTCTCAGGGAGACCAGAGCCGCATTGACACATTTTGTAAAGGTGCAGGGTGAGAGGGCAAGGCCAAAAGGAAGAACCCGATACTGGTAAACTTCTGCCCCGAAAGCGAACCCCAGGAACTTCCTGTGAGAAGGCAGGATGGATACATGAAAGTATGCATCCTTTAGATCTACTGTGACAAACCAATCTTCACATCTGATTTGAAACACGAACTGCTTGACCTAAATCTCACGAGTGAGCGGGTCAGTTGACATAGATCCAAAATAGGATGCAACCCATCGTCCTTTCTGAGAACTATGAAGTACCGGCTGTAGAACCCTCTCGAGTACGGGTGGATCGGGTAGCCTCGCTCTACAGTGGGCAGGACTCACTGAGACACGTCTTGCAGAGCTTTCCATGCTGCCAGGAAGTCTTTTAGGGGTATTAGTCTCTCAAAACTGACCTCTTGTGTGCCCAGAGCCGGGGCAGTGCCCTGAAGTGACTCTAGGAGGCGGTGAGTTCTCCTGGACCTCTACAAGGCCGGGTGGAGACAAAGGAGGATGCTCACTGCAGCTGGCTGTGCCCTGAAGCACATTCAGTGGCAGGGTTAACGGATCAGGTCCCTGAGGGGGCTGGGGCAGGGTGGGCACCGGGTACTGCGGTGCAACACGTCCCTTCGTGGTCGGATTCCCAGAACGTCCTATGTCAGGACTTTTTTGCCACTCAGGATCCCCAACTGGGGAAGTGCAAGACGCGATGCTCCATTTCTGTACCTTCCAATGGGAGGTGGTGGGTTGGGGTTGGAGCTGAGAGAGAGAAGAGAAGAGTGGGAGGTACTGCTGGAATGCCGCCACCTGTTTCTTACTCCTGAAAGAGTGAGTGGGGCATCCAGCAGCATGGCCCTATCCTCCAGTACATCTGATCAAATGCACATTATCACCTTGTGCTGTTAATATCATAAACAGCAGCTATGCTAATTTCTCTCCACTGCTTCTCTTTCTCTACCTATCCCAAGGTTTGGCCAGCTCCAGTCACGACCCACCTCACGAAGATTATAGACCTTTTAAGAAATAGATGTGGAACTCGCAAACTTCCTGTACCACCCAGAGACGTACCAGTGCCAGCTGGATTGTATGTTCATGCTCATGTTGATTGGAGTGATAAAAACTTGAAAAGTATTAATTTAAGGTACATTTAGCACTGATAAAAATCTTGCAATCATGCAATTAATCATTATGAAATAATTTAATTGATTGACAGCCCAAATATTAACATTGAAATTCGTATGTATGTTCAGTTGAGCATTTTTACTTCTCACAGTTTGTACTCTTAAACTGAAAAGATGTGAAGGCAAAAATTCCGTTTAGTAGCAGGGGTTATAAGGTCATATTGCCTTCTTTTATTTAAATTCATAGAAATGCCTTATGGAATTAGAATAATTTGTGTCATCATAGCTACTAATGAAGATAAGCTTATCTCATTGGAAGAGAATGTACTTATTACTGTAGACAGTCTGACTTCAAAAAAAGGAGGTATGTCTGCTTATTGCCTAAGCTAAGAATTCAGACAAGGAGAGCACTCCCATGAAAATATGGCAAGAGATAGACACAAATACAAGAAATGGACAATGGTGCTAATTCCAATTTAGTTATGTAAAAGTTTAGCACTTAATTTAGCACTTTTACCTTATAAAGTTAAAAGTGTTTTATATTATTTATTTTTTTCTGCAGCTTTGGGTTTAACTCCTCTCTACTCATCATCTGCCATCATCTATGAATATTTTAGGCTCAAGATGTTCAGTTCAGAAGGCTTTGTAGACTTGTAGAGTTCAAGCCAGCAAAAAGGGTTAGTGGTGTAAAACAAGGACACACACACACACACACACACACACACACACACACACACACACACACACTCACACACATATATACACACTTACACACACACACACACCACTGTGCATTACTCCTAAGAACGAAATAGAAAGAAAAACAGGAAAGGAAAGGCTTTTATTAGTTAAACATCTCATTTCGTGCCAAATATGAAGCACATGTTCACCACATATACACTTTACAATATACAATACTCCAAGCATAATCCCTCACAGGAAAACCCTACTTCATCAGCAATCAGAAAGCAATCAGAAAATTTAACTATGAAATGGATGCTGCTATTTTATAATGACGTTTTTTTGCTTTTGAACATTGTCTTCCTTGCATGCATGCAAATGTTTTAACTGTACTAATATGTACGTCTGAAAAGTCACCCAATACAAATAATTTTTAGGAATTTTAGGATTTTGGACCATTAAAATTAAACTTTCTGTGAACATTGAGCAATCATTTATGAAGCAGGATTTGAACAATTTATTCATTACGCATTCATACAAGCATTTTATTAGGAAATTTGATAGTCATGAAAATCCCATAAATAATCATTTTAAAAACACTAATAATAATAAAATAATAAAGTGTTTAGATTGTGTGTAAATTTACATAGAAGATGACTAATAAAGCATTCCTGAAAATGGACAACTGCAGTACTGCACTTTAAATACAAAATATATCAAATGTACGGTCAAGTTTTAAATACTTGAATTTAAATACATATAGCAGAGTTTTATATCCAGAGTAAGGTATATAAGATCATTTTCAAAGGCATATAATGGCATAGTCATGCCAGTTCACTTGGTTAAGGATTATGAATACTATTCAGAATTTTTTGAAAAAAAATGTTTCATATTCTTGGCAGTTTTATGTGTGTCTTATGCAATGATTTAGACACTATAAATAGTGTAGTGATAAATAACTGATAGTTATAGAGTTATATAAATAACTGATAGATATAGTTATATTTTGCAAGTGAATTTTGCAAAAGACAAAGGAAAGCTCTGTTGTTATTACAAAGCATGGACTCAGGGAGCAGTGGTGTTTCTGCATTTTTCAGAGATCTTGTCTCATATCAATTCCCATTTGTTACCAATCTTTTGCAGTTTTTTGAGTACTTTAACCTATTACACCGATATTGATATTTGTAAATATTTTGTAAATATTGGTGAAACATATTTTGTAAATATTGGTGTAAATATTGGTGTAAATATTGACATTTGTAAATATTATAGATATAGATATTACATAATTATAAAATGTATTACGTGTTAACAAAAAAAATCTTTCTACAGTCTTTGTAATGTAATATAAATTATACATTTTATACATTTTTTAATTCTCAGATGGTAATTCATACACACACACACACACACACACACACACACACACACACACACACAAACATAATTCTCAAACAAATGTTTGAAAAAATGGTCATCAAATGCATGTTTTCTCTCTTTTACTCTTTGTATGCAATCCATGTTTTGTTATGCTATTCTGGAACCAGTTATTCCAACATATATAATCTTTTCTCTTCCTTTTGAAACTCCACAGAGACATTAACCTATATCTAGAAACAAACTGTGGACCCTGGAGCTGTGTCAGGGCAATGCTACCAACTGCACCCCTCTTGTTGCCCATGAAATGATGCAGAAATCAAACATACACACTAAAATCCTAACAAAACAATCACATCTAGAGATCAGCATTCCAAAAATCATGCATTGCTTAACCCCATCAAACACTAAACAACTTCAATAGAATTGGCATTATCTATTCGCAGCATCTACCACTGCAAATCATATTATTAATAAGGAAATAAGGCTGAATCCTTTAAGAATAACAGCAGTAGGAAATAGAGCATCTCAGTCCTTTGCTTAATATCTTTGTAGTTTGTCACTGTTGACATGTTTTTGGGTTGCTGTTTATAATGTCTCTGACCTGTGAAGTACAGGGGCTGGACCCAAAGGTCTCCAGATGTCTGCATGGAGCAGAGAAGCCAGACACTGGTGGAGAGAATGAGTCAGACTCAGCCCTGATAATCTACCACCTGCAGATGAGAGAACAAAAATCGGACATGTTAACAATTTGACACTAGGACTTTAGAGCTTTAGTGTACAGGGAGAGGCTCTATTATAATGAATGCAATGCATATAAAGTTATGTCTGCTGGGAACAAAATGAGGCGCCACAAAGAAGTCCCGAACTATTATCTTCACAATTTCACTGGTATTCACTAGTTAACAATGAAGATGGGGATTATATCAAATCTTTGTTGTTAGTAAAGTGTCCAGACTCCTAACATTACTTTTGTACTATTGTACCATTTCCTGTTTTTAACTCAACATTTTGCTTCCAATGAGTGTAACCAGAAAGACTCAAGATTATAAAAACCAATCTTCTTGCAAAGAGAAAACACATCACCCGTCACTGACATGTATTCAAAGGCCGCTGTCATATCAGACAGTGGGATGTTCCTAGACAGAGTATCTAATCTTTCCTTTAGCCTGAAGCAAGCATAGTTTCATCCAAAATGCATTTACTCTCTCGCTGAGAAGAAGTCCACTATTGTGCTCTTCAGGGGAGTGTTTCATATTAAATCACCCACAAGAGACACCTTTCTGCCTCATCGTTGAGTGTCATTTCTTAAATGTCTTTCCCCTCAAGAAGATGACAGTGCTGCATTGTTTTGAGGCCGACCTCATTTATATCAAAACAGTTTAATTAAAATGGAATTTCATTTAAAAAGGGCCAGACACAAATTACTATCTGCATGAAAGAGGCTCTGGTGTAAAAAAAAAAGAAAAAGTGAGACTTTTGCAATCTTCTTTTCTCAGGCTCAAATACACAAATGGGGTTTCTGGGTTCAAGTAAACATTTACATTTGCATTTATGGCATTTGGCAGATGCTGTTACCCAGAACACCTTGTTAAGGGTTAAGGGCCTTGTTAAAATGTCCAGCTTGGTGGTGCTAGGAAGTGGTGGATGAAGTACACAAGCCATGTACTTAAGTTAAAGTAGAGATACACTATTTAAATATTAATAAAATATTTCTCCAGTTAAAGTAAAAGTGCTCCCTTTAAACTTTCACTTCAGTAAAAACACAACTGTTTTTGCCTTCAAATGTACTTAAGTATTCAAAGTTATATGATTTATTATGGCTATAATGTTCCTATTATCATTTTTGTCACAAGACTCTTTCTTATTTACCTCAGTTTATTTGATAAGATTCTAGTGTTACTCTTAGCGCACCAATCTATTAATAGAATGATATTAATTCAATTCAATTCATTTTTATTTGTATAGCGCTTCTAACAATGAACATTGTCTCAAATCAGCTTTACACAGATAATGTGATCATAAAAATGAATAAGATGTTCTTTATAAGTGTAAGTTTATTCCTGATGAGCAAGCCGGTGGCAACTGTGGCAAGGAAAAACTCCCTGAGATGGCATAAGGAAGATCCTTGAGAAGAACCAGACTTAAGAGGGAACCCATCCTCATCTGGGTTGCACCGAATGTCCATTTATTACAGATAAACAATGTTTTAATGAGTATTAATGAGTCAAACACTGTACAGACAAGCAAAAAGCTACTTAAGTACAGTAACAAATTACATTCGTTTCTGATCAGAAGCCCATCTTAGCCTGAGCTCCCTCATCCCCTAGTAAGTAAACCAGGAAACGTGAATGGTTGAATGGACATTGGATTCCATCCAATTGAGGATGTGCAACTTTATACAAATTTATACCCTATTCTATGTAAAGCTTATTTGAGACAATGTAGATTGTAAAAAATTCAATATTGAATTAAATTAAATTAAATTTGTGTTAGATGCTCTAAACTACTTTGTTATAGAATCACACATTGTTTGTTTGTTTCATTGATGCATTTGCACCATGGCTGTGCAGGCTCATTGGCGGGTCTTCTATACAGACTTTTATTGAGAAGAAAAAATCTTGCTTGGCAGTGTATTTTTTTTAAGGTCACAGCAGACATTGATGCAATTAATTCAATATTTACATTAGACATTTTCTTAGTCATGACTCACAATAACAAGTGTATCATTCAATTCAATTCGAAGGCAAATGCATTAGACCATTATATGATCTTCCATCACCTCTACTTGCATTTTATGACTAATGTTCATAGGTGTGGATGATGTTTTAGCTCACTGTCTCCCAAGCAGACATGCAGGCACATGTATTTGTCTGCAACTGCTGCAGAATTGCACGTGTGCTTCCCTTGCTCACAGGTGTGTTTGACTGTGATAGATAGTCAAGCAAATGTGCTTTTCCTCATTTCAAGATTTGAGCAATTGGAGGGCAAAGTAAGCCTTCATATTGCCTAAAGTGTGGAGAAGCACTTCAGCAATACGTGATAAAAGATCTTACATCAACAGAGGAAGCTAAGTAGTGCTAGTCTAACTTGCACACTCTCATGGCTTCTGGTGTTGATTAGTTTTACCTATGGATTAGTTTTACTTGATGTAGATTATGTTTACCAATCACTAAAATAATCCATGAAATAATTTGCAGAGAAAATGTAGCATTGATGGTGTACAGAGTGTGAGATGAATGAGAGCCCTGTATCACAAGTAACACATAACTTTGTACATTAGTTGAATAGGCAACACATGTCATTTTAGGGGCTGTGGAATGATGTTAAAAGCTTCTCAAACTTATCTTCGTTATTTTCTATTTCTACGGTTAATATTATACCTTATTTGTCCCTTGTAGGTTTCATTTTGACTCCACTGCTGCTCAGCAGCAGTCATTTTGACAGTAATCACATCACGTACTGAAGCTATGCAACAGCTTGATTAAAGCATTACATTCACTTCATGACATAAGCATTCCTAACTAATTAAGTTAAGACATTATTTTTTTAAGCTTATACAGCAATGTTCTTTGCAGAAAGGATGCCTAGACAACATTTAAAAGTAAATCAATCTTTCCACAGTGTTTTGGTGAAATATATTTATGACTGCCTTTAGGCCATGTTGGCTGCTTGCTAGAATTCAGCCACAGTGAGATCTGTCAAGTTATTCCAGAACCCCCACACACGTACATAATTGAACCTAACTAGAATAAAGAGTTATTCACATTCATGAATAACAGTACTTTTTGTACAAAATCAATGTATTGTTTGCATAGGTTTGTTTTTTTTGCTTCATGTCCAGCCGAATCCAAAACTTCTATAATCTAAGAGGTAAACTGTGTGGTATGTAGGTCCATAACATTGTGTAAGTTGTTTGGCATGCAAAATAAAGCTTTGGACACTGGCCTACAAAATCAGCACATATCTGTTGTGGCATTATTTATAACTATGACTGTTATAATAAAATGCCATAGAGTCAGTTAGCACTTGGAGGGCAATAGGCACAGACAGTGTTTACATTTGTTTAATTGAGAATAAAACTCATAAGCCTAAAGTAAGAATGGGACAAATATTCTAATAGGGGAACATGGTGTCATTGTGCAGTATCACTTATTTTCCCAGCCAGCAACAACACATCTCGTGTTGCCGAGTAAGATAACTAGCTACTGTAACCAAAGCAAATTTGGCTTTCAGCATGTTACAGTGACACACATTTTTTTTTTTAAACCAATTATAACAAAATAATGTTTTATGCACACCGAAACTATGAACCAAGAAGAAGAAAATAGATTAAATCATAACAGAAAAGTAGGGTTTGGGGATTTAAAAAAAAATAAAAAAATGTTGAATTGCCACCATCCATTAATAAAATAGATGTTGGCAATTCAATCAGCACTTATACATTAAAGTCATAAATTCGTCTGATTTTATAAAAAAAAAAATAATAATTAGTTAGGAAAAAAGCATCTTAAACTGCATGTACTTGGTTACAGTAAAGAAATGAGTCAATTAAATGTACAAATTACTCTAACTTTTTTCCTTGGAAATTTATATTGCACCTCATTTCTTTACTGTGGATGCCAGGAGAATTGACCCAAAGCCTTGACCCATTTAATTTTGGAAAATAACTGCCACGATACCTGCCAAGATTATCTCTAAAATGCAATAATAGTGTGCTTTATTTTATTAGTGTTCGCCAAGCTCCACTGGGGATGTCAGGCAGGATGAACTTGAGCTCTGTCCCATTAAACTGTGGAACACTGAGCACCATTATACCTGCAATCCTGATCTTTAGCTGCCACTTCTTTTTTTTTTACAACTCTAGGAAGTTTAAGGTTGACCTTAATTGATTAAGGGCATTCTTGACCTTCCTCAGGAACTATTAATGGCATCTTGAAAATAAGAGAAGATATAGTAATTAAATCTTTTTTTAAAGCAGGTGTGTTATTTGGTAACATGAAGAATAAAATAAAGAACTCACTACAATTCCGCCATGTTCAAATGATACTGTCACAACGCAATGATACAGAGACCCAAATGTGGATTTTATATTTAGAGGCCTAATGTGCATTCCAAAAGTTAAAATAGCAAGCAAAAATTTCGGAATAATGGGATCATTACACTGTACTCCACTTTAATAGATTTTTACAATAAACTATAATTAGACTACAGTTAATCTATGGTACTAAACATGTTCCAAGGATAATGCATCACCTGATTTGTGTACTACATTGGAAATAGTCTCTCACCAAGCAGACTTTACAACCCAAACAATACAAAAGCACAGTATAAACATGTGACACTCTGACACTTATGACTCTAATGAGCGCCTCTCAATGAAATAACAATAACCCCATTGAGTACCTGGTTTGTGAAAGACTCATACGTGTATGAGCGCACACATCCCTACCTCAAAATGGACCACACAGAGATCAAGCTTTGACATTGCTAGCGGAAAGCAGCCATTATTATCATTGGCATCTGACAACATGTCACTGCATGGCTTATGCAGAGGGAGCATCTTGCTGACTTACATACCCTTCAGCGAAGCATAAAGAGACTGTCAAAGCACAATGAAGTATTAAACTTAAACACCACGCTCATCTTCGTTGTCTTTCATTGCACTTTAGCACAGATAAACAGCTGTAACATGGTAATAGGGGAGAGGGAAACAGAGGTTTATTGTGCAAAGTGTCTACGCATTGGATGGCTAATTTAATTTGATGAACATAATGTTAACTATTTAATCATTTTCTAGCACAACAATCATAATTAAAATCATAAAGAGCTCAACATTTAGTTCTGAGACAAAGTAAATAAAAAATTTACCCTGGTCTTTAAGGATAATATTCTGTCTTTGGTTAATTTGAAAAAATTCTAAGCATTTCAATTGCTTGTTGTAAAAATAGATTTTACCTACTTTGATGTTTTCCATAGATTTATTTCTTGAAATTGAATTATAAGGAATGCAGAATACTTTAAACAAACAGGAGGGTTAATGTGGGTTAAGGGCCTTACCCAGAGCTCAGCAGTGGCTCTCTGCCAGTGTGGATATAAAACCAAACCTTTTATTGGCAGTAACAGGTTTCCACCAAGCTACACTGCTTTAGCATAGCACATAATCTCATATTTCCTTTACATGCCATTCTATGATGGTGAATTTATCTGAATCCGTACAGTTGTGTCATGTCACAAAAGAGGAAGCCGGACATAAACGAAAAGGAAGAGACTCTGAACATGTGTCCTGCTGCTAAGATAAGGCCATAGAAGAAGATAATATGATGTCTGCCTCTTTTTCCTAAAACAAGATGCATATCTATGCAATTCACAAAGGCAAGAGGATAAAGTGTAACAGATCTCATCCTGAAGAAATTACTTTCTTTATCAGTTTTTTTTTTCTGTAGGACTGCCCTTTGTCTCTTATGTACAAGTATACTGTATGGTAGTGAAATAGACAATTGGATTTTGATACCTTTGTTATAATATGAGATAATATAAAGGAGATCAAGTAGAACGAGGTAAATAGCAAGAGGTAAATGATGCCTTTGTATTTCAATTTCAATTTTGATTTCATTAAATTATTTCACACAAGTTATTACTGACAGCATTTCTAAACTTTGCTGCACACAAGCTGCTTTTATAGCTTGCCCAGATATTACATATTATATATATATGACATATACTGACCATGAAATATATATTGTTTATCAACTTTAGTTCATGTTGAATGATTAAAGACAGGAAATATTTGGATTAAAGACTAGTGTTAGTGACTGTATAACACTGTCAGAGACAAAGGCTTTAGGCATGGACTTGACCTAGCATTGTTTTCAAGGGCTATTTTGGGGCAGGTGACATTGACCATTACCAAAAGCAATGAATCAAAAAAGAGGAAGGAAGTGGTTCAAAATAACCAAATGTAATTGAACTATTAATACATACACAATGGGATAAAGTAAATGCTTCCATTTGTTAATGTGTAGAAAGTTTCTGCTGCTTAATTTCTACTATTTTAACGTGAATAATTTTCAGTATTTCATTGAGCATCTGAGCACGAAAAATACAGTAGGTGAATCAATACAATTCGGGCAAATAAGGTGCCTGCCTCTCTTCTTTTTTATGAGATATTAAAATAGCTTATAATATATGCTTATAATGGTTTGAAAATCTGGATGTGTTTGTTTGTTTGAGTGAGAGAGAGAGACAGATAGATAGAGAAAGAGAGAGAGAGAGAGAGAGAGAGAGAGAGAGAGAGAGAGAAAGAGAGAGAGACATAGCGAGAGAGAGAGAAAGAAATGAGTCAGGGGTTGTGGTACTCATGGCCTTCTGTTTTTCTCTTTGGTTACTGTTGCTATGTTGGCCCCCATAAGCTTTACAGGACAGTACCTGACTACGCGTCTCCAAACATGCAGCATGATTTTATGCACAGCCCCTGAGGAGTCAAAGGGCAAAGATTACATAAACACACATGCACATGTGCACTCTCTGAACTGTGACTGCAAATTGTTAACCAGGTAGTGTGGTGCACAAGCAAATAAATACTGTAGACAAGTCTTAGAAGATAAAATACCTTTCTTTTATAGTAGTTTCTTAAAAAAAAAAAAAAACTTCTCATTGAAGTAGCTCAGTGGTTAAGGCTCTGGGCTACTGATCAGAAGGTCGTAGTGCCTTAATCCTTTGTGCTCTAGGGGAGCTGTATCAGGGCTAACCCCAGCTGCCTAACATTGCTGGGCTATGCAAAGAAATCATTTCAATGTGCTGTAATATATAAAAGCACCTTAAACTTTAACTTTTTCCCCTTTCCATAACGATTTGTATGTACTGTAGCACAAAGAACACAGTCAGTGCCTGAATTTAACTATAATGTTGACTATATAAATACAGATAAAAATATGAATGGATATTTGGTGCCACCAAGATGAGGATGGGTTCCCTATTGAGTCTGCTTCTTCTCAAGTTTCTTTCTCATACCATGTTGGGAGTTTTTCCTTGCCACTTTCACCACTGGCTCACTCATTAAGGATGAACTTATAAAGAACAAACTTATCAGCACAATACAAATAAAGATTAATTGATCCAGATTGAATTAACTTATCACTTAACTTGTTACTTAACTTATTCAAGACTGTGTACACATCTAACACTTGTGCAGTTATATGACAGCATGTACGATAAAATTTCTCTCCTAATTCCCCTCAATCTTCTGATGCAAAAAGGAGTGACACTGACTGGTTTGGAGGATACCTTCACTAAAGCAAATTGGTCTCTGCTATAACTGTGAGAATATGTGATGGCAGATGGATGCAACTTTCCAAGGAAGACAGTGTGGCAAGCCACAGGATGACTACCAGGGCACCTGGCATCATGGCTGCAGTATTTAACCAGAGGCTATTACAGTTTTTTACGATTGTTTACACACTAAAATTAAAATTTCCACACAATTAGCAAAATTTTACTCCAATGAGCAAAACACCTCCACAGATTTGCACAACATTACACACAATGTCTGCTTCACCCTTTTTGCAAAACATTACACACAGTGATTTGAAAAACACATTTTCACACCTTAGACACAGATAAGGATTGTGAGGTTACTTCCTTGTAATTACAAAGCACTGGATTGCCAATTACCACACTAATGAACGAATTGGATAAACACATCTACCAGGTGTGGATGCACACATGTGCTAATTTGAAAACGCAGCACTCAGGTGTGCTATAAAAGGCAGCAGGTGAGTTCACCTGCCTTCAACAAAAATGGAAGGAGTTAGAAGAAGAAGAAGAGTGAGAATGGGAGGGGGAGCTCAAAGAGGAGATGAAGGCGGTAGAGGAAGAGGAGAAGGAGGTAGAGGAAGAGGCATAGGTAGAGGAGAAGGAGGTAGAAGGAGGTAGAGGAAGAGGCAAAGGTAGAGAAGAAGGAGGTAGAGGAAGAGGAGAAGGAGGCATAGATAGAGGAGAAGAAGGTAGAGGAAGAGGCATAGGTAGAGGAGAAGAAGGTAGAGGAAGAGGAGAAGGAGGTAGAGGAAGACACCTAGGTAGAGGAAGAGGTAGAGAAGGACTTGAAGAGGTGATAGAACCTGAACAAAGAAGACGAGGACCAAATTTGACTCGAGAAATCCGTGCAACACTTATTGACCATGTTATCAACCATGGACTGACACTGATGGAAGCTGGACAAAGAGTTCAACCAAATCTCAGCAGAAATACTGTTGCGTCAGTAATTCGGACATTTCATCGAGAAAACAGGTAAGCTAACCACACAGTATACATTGAAACTGAAGCTTGTATAATCAATATTGTTTACTGTGACATTTGACAGTAGGCTGCATATATATATATATATTTATTTATTTTTATCTTTTTTTTTTTCTTACATAGGATTGAGGGTCGAGGACACCAAGGTGGAAGGGGCCCTATGTTTAGTCGTGCACAAGAGGCCGCCATTGTGAACATGGTTTTGGCCAATAATTGTATCAGGCTACGAGAAATCCAAGCCAATATCATCAATGATGACAATATTTTCAATAACATCCAACGAGTCTCTCTGTCAACATTAGGTCGAATCCTAAAGAAAAATCAAATATACATGAAGCAACTGTATCGGGTACCATTTGACAGAAATTCAGAGAGAGTGAAACATCTGCGCAATGAGTATGTGGAGGTATGCATTGTTCATCTGACTATGGTGTGGTATCATGCACTGCTCATAATGTTCTGTCACAAAAAAAAATACTGTGCTATAGATACTGAATAGCATCCTATTTTCTTTAATGTGTTTCGGAGAGTCTTGCAAATGGATGCTGCTGAAATTCAACATGAATTTATATATGTGGATGAGGCTGGATTTAACCTTGCAAAAACAAGAAGAAGAGGAGAAATGTAATTGGGCACAGGGCAATCACCAATGTGCCAGGGCAGCGAGGGAGGTAACATCACCCTTTGCGCTGCTATCACACAAAATGGGGTCCTCCACCACCATGCAAATCTGGGACCCTATAATGCAAATCTGATACTTGCATTTCTTGACCGATTGCATGAGATTGTCACAGCATTACACCAAGTGGACCAGATGCGGTACATTGTCGTTTGGGACAATGTCTCATTTCATCGGGCTGCTCTGGTCCAGAACTGGTTCCATGATCACCCTGATTTTGAAGTTTTATACCTTCCCCCATACTCCCCCTTCCTGAATCCTATAGAAGAATTTTTTTCAGCGTGGCGGTGGAAGGCATATGACCTGTGGCCTTATGACCGTTTGCCTCATTCAGGCCATGGAACAGGCGTGTGATCTTAATGAAGCAGCTTCAGTGCAGGGGTGGATTCGTCACACAAGGCGATTCTTCCAACGGTGCCTTGCCAATGAAGACATAGCCTGTGATGTGGATGAAATCTTATGGCCTGATCCAGCCAGACGGAGAGACGGATAGTTACAGTATTCTTGTTGCTTTTACAGTAGTTTTCTTTCATTTCTGTTTACTATTACTTTACTTTTCTTCAGAGTCAAAGTGTGTGTACTGTAATTCATGCAGTAATTTTTATTTGTCTCTAGATTTTTTTTTGTTTACAGTAATTGATATCATTGTTGGTTGATTACTGTAACTGATTATGGTAAGAAATACTGTAAGTATTGAAATAAATACTTGAAATATTCAGTCTGCAACATCAAGTGTTGTGGAGTGCTTGGTAAGGTTATAGTAGGCCTACAGTATTTGTCTACATTCTCCTTATATCTCAAAACAAATCATGAATAATGTTGTGAGTTTCTCACTATTTTTTTGTCACCTAAATTATCTCTTACATACAGTAAGAATGTCAGGCAAAAAAATCTATATATTTTTTTTTTTTACAAATGTGTTTTTTATTTATCACAGCAGTGTGAAACTGGCTGCAATAGTGTATTATCATTGATGACTGTGTTGGTTAAATGAAAACAAATAGCATTTTCACAAATATGTGTATATGTTTTGACGGAAGTGTTTTATGTTTTGACTGAAGTATGTCATTTTGCAAACAATCTAGGAATTTTGCTAATTGATTGTGGTGTTTGGATAATTGTGATTATATTTTGACAAAAAGAACTCTGTTTTCAAAATTGCGTGTAAACAATTGAAAAAAACTGTAATACACAAAGGTTTACATGCAAGCAGGCCAAGGATCTTTGACAATATGTGCAGTAAGTAATGTGTGAATTTATTCCACCTTAAAAAATGCATTGAATCCAAAAACTCTAAGCACCTATTACTGTATTCTGTGTGAATGTTTAAGATGTTTTTAAGTAAAGTAACTTTTTCACTTGTAACCATATTCCATAAATAAATTATAGTTAATCTAGCAAATTGCACGTAATACTATCAAATAGGCAAAATAGACATATTCCATGACAGTGAATTGTCCAATACCAAGCCTGATATTGCAGTGGTTTTAGTGCAGGCATAAACAATGGTGTGTGTGTGTGTGTGTGTGTGTGTGTGTGTGTGTGTGTGTGTGTGTGTGTGTGTGTGTGTGTGTGTGTGTGTGTGTGTGTCTGTGTGTGTGTATGCATTGTGAGTGCATAAGTGCAAGCCAGCTGGCCATTTTCAGTTAATCCGTTTGCTGTGGAAGCCAGTCTGACCATGGTGGTGAGAGTGGTGCAAAGAGAGAGAAGGCGAGAAAGAAATTAATCTACTTTATTTTGTCAGCCTCCATGATTTGGAGCCAGGACACAGCCTGTCACCAATCAGCCACAGGGCTCCCTCATGTACACAACACCCACCCACTTATTCACACACACACACACACACACACACACACACACACACACACACACACACACACACACACACACGTAAACAAGCACATCAGCACACCAGCACACAAACACAGGATTCACAGACTGCGCTTTGTTATTTGCAGCTCATGTCGATGAACAAAGTTTTTAAGCTCATTATCACCTGCAAAAGCATGTGCGCACACACACAAATACACACACAGACACACACACACACACACACACACACACACACACACACACACACACACACACACACACACTATATATATATATATATATATATATATATATATATATATATATATATATATATATATGTGTGTGTGTGTGTGTGTGTGTGTGTGTGTGTGTGTGTGTGTGTGTAATGCATAAACACTTTTGTTGTCCTAAATGCAGCCTATTTATATATTGATATGCTGCTGTAACTAATTTAACACGTGTTGTATTTTACATATCAATCTCCCAACACTCTAAGATGTGCACAATTTATTTTTTTCCTACACATTCGATCACTGAAATATCAATAATGAGTAAAGCACATCACTGTACACTATTATCCCACTGCTATTTTTGAACTATGCCCTCTCACTTTAACAGGTTTACTGGTCCACCTTAAATGTAGATTCTCCTTAAAGTGCTAATAACTGACTGTAAATCGTTTTCTTGATGGAATCAGACTGCCATCTAGAGAGCTTTCTTCAGCATTGCTTGCAGAATAGCTCTTAAGGTGGACCAGTGAAGTTGTCCCACAACTTTTCCACAGAATGCATGCTAATATTTATATATATATATACACAGGGTTATTCAAAACGAATGAACCGATTTCATTACGCAATATAACAACTGAATGTTTCCGGAAGAACGACGCAACTACATCGCCCCTGTGGCAGCCATTCAAAACTTAGATAACTCCTCTTTCAAATGGTCACTGACTCATTCCATGACGATGCTTGAGAACAGAAGCAATGCGTCATGATATTGGTTTATTCTTTTAGAATAACACTGTATATTACACCATTTTGTCCTGTAAACACAAACGGCATTTCCTTAAGTTTATATTAGCTGTCCTGCAAAATATCTAGGTATAACTGAGCACTAACATCTTGTAAAATACAATTAAAAGAACCCAATTTAATACCCACCAGAGGGCAGGTAGTTCAATAACAGGGTAGAAATGAACTTTAGTATAAAACACCAGAAAACACCAGAAACTATTGTACATTGTCAGTTAACTTCTTATTAGGGCAGGATCATGAACAAGCATAATACTAACTAATAAGATCAATACTAACTACACTGGCGATCAAAATTGGAGAACAATTTATAAACAATTTAACAATTCTGAAATAATGTCATCTTCAGTGCTCAACAGTTGAAGGA
Organism: Silurus meridionalis; assembly: GCF_014805685.1. Taxonomy (NCBI): domain Eukaryota; kingdom Metazoa; phylum Chordata; class Actinopteri; order Siluriformes; family Siluridae; genus Silurus; species Silurus meridionalis. Next base: position 15,728,356 of record NC_060907.1, read on the forward strand.
GTTTTTGTCCTGTCTATACCATGCTACCAGAACACCTTTTCCACAAATTAACTAAGGCATTTAAAAAAAAAACCATTATTTTGCAGTAAACACACTGATCGAAATTAAAGAACACTTTCAGATACCTCCCAGTTATTGGTGTTAATCTGGTACCTGGTGCTAATTTCCTTGATTATCTGTAAACCCCTATTTAACTGGCAGCCTAACTTCCAGTTTCACTGACTCTGCAAGATGGTGGGCCGTTCCAAAGTGACTGAAAGCCTCGGGCAGCAGGTTGTCCAGATGAAGGCCAAAGGGATGACCCTATCAGCCATAGCAAGACAAGTTGGTCATTCCAAATCTGTGATTTCAAGAATATTTAATCTTTACAACATCACAAACTCATTCAAGTCCGCCAAGAAGGCTGGTCGTCCACGGAAGACAAATACAAGAGAGGACAGGATACTGCAGAGGATCACAATGGGCAATTGTTTCCACACTGCAGCTGGAATTTCTCACCAGTTTAGCGCTAAACAGGGTAAGGATCTGTCTTGTCATACAGTGTCTCGACGTTTAAGAGCATTTGGACTGAAAGCCCACTCTGCAGTGACCCAACCTCTCATTAGCAGAAAGAATCAAAAGGCTAGACTATGTACCGCAACTTTGCATATATGCTTCAAATGGACATTTGGGGCAACCCAGATGAGGATGGGTTCCCTCTTGAGTCTGGTTCCTCTCAAGGTTTCTTCCTTTGCCATCTCGGGGAGTTTTTCCTTGCCACAGTTGCTCATCGGGGATAAACATACTTACAAAGAACATATTTACATTTAATCACCACATTATCTGTGTAAAGCTGCTTTGAGACAATGTTCATTGTTAAAAGCGCTATACAAATAAAAATGAATTGAATTGAATTGAATTGAATAGACTAAGCATGTTGTGTGGACAGAGGAGAACTGGTCCAAAGTTCACTTCAGTGATGAAAGCAAGTTTAATTTATTTGGGTCCGATGAGAAACATTATGTTTGGCGACAAACTGGAGAAAGTCAGTGAAAAGTGGAGAAGAAAGTGTCATGGTTTGGGGCATGTTTTCTGCAGCAGGAGTTGGGCCTCTTATACAGCTACATGGCAGAGTGAATGCAAATGTTTATCAGAACCTTCTTCAACAACATATGGTTCCTTTCATGCGTTCATCACCCAATCAGCCCGCAGTGTTCATGCAGGACAACGCTCCATGTCACACAGCAAAACGTGTAAAGCAGTTCCTTGAAACTGAAAACATTAAAATAATGACATGGCCTGCCCAGAGTCCTGATCTCAACCCAATAGAGAACCTCTGGAAAATCCTTGGCAACAAAGTTAAGGCCAAGAAACCCACTACAGTCACCGAACTGTGGGTAAGACTGGAAGAAGAGTGGACCAAAATCACACCAGAGCAGTGCATGGGCGTAAATTTCATTTAACAGTAGGGGGGGACAATTAATATAAAATTTCTCATGAGCAATTTTTGAGGGGGGACACAAATAATACAGTCAAATTGTACTTACTGTATAAAGACACAGTACATTATTATTGTAGCATGGAGACTGCGTCAATTACAATGGTAATTCAAACTGCTTTACATAAAGAAAGTAAAACTATCATTAAAAATAATCACAAAAATAAAAAGGAATTAAAAAAATGTTTAACATTTTATTTACAAATTAATGAAGACACTTAAGAACAGAATATAAATTGATTATAAAAATACAGTGGTGTCAGTTCAGATGTAGCACAGTGCTCATTTAGTAAATGCACAGATAAACAATATGCTAATTGTGTGTTATTGTTAAGTTATCATTATGCCAAGTCGTCCCAAATAAAACACTGCATGGGAAACGGCTTTGGTGTGTTAGTGTCAGTGCACTATGCTACAAGCTATTGTAAACAAGCTAACGTTTACTAGATAAGTCATATTTTAATCACTAATAGAGCAGATTCATGGAAAATTACATCCGTAATCAGCATTTTTACAGCAACTAATTTATGAATGAGTCTGCATCAACTACATTAAAGAGAATCGCTTTATTTAGTGAATAAAATAAGTGAATAAAATACCCTACTTAATGGAGTTAAACATTAATTGAGCCGCACACACACCTGACTCGTGTGTGTAGTGAAGGTGAGATAAACTAAGAAAGCAGGCAGTGGGTCAAACCACTGTGAGGAAGGGGAGGGGGAAACTCAACTGTTTCTAAATTAGTAGAGCATTTTCACATTTAGCTCCTAAACTCTGGAATAGTCTTCCTGACGGTGTTCGGGGCTCAGACACACTCACCCAATTTAAGTGTAGATTAAAAACGTATCTTTTTAGCAAAGCCTACACATAACACACATCACATCATAACCTTGTGCTCCAGAACATCTGATCACATGCACATTATCAACTTGTGCTGTTAATATCATGAACAGCAGCTACGCTAATTCCTCTCCACTGCTTCTCTTTCTCTCCCCATCCCGAGGCATCCTGAGGTTGCTCCAGCTCCAGTCACCTCCCACCTCGTGATGATTACGGACCTTTAAAGAAGTAGATGCCGAACTCACAAACATCCTGAACCATCTAGAGACGTACCAGTGCCATTTGGATCCCGCTACATGTGTGGAGTTTTGACATTGGACCTCCTGGAGTGTTTAAAGGCTCTGGCATGGAGAAGCTGATGCTGGATCTGTGGTGATCACAAATGCTGAGCTTATAAAACTCGGAGCTACTAACCATATAGACTGTTTAAGACTGCAGAAAGAACATTACTTATAATCTTATACTCCAGTAATCATGTTAGTTCTCACTCTCCAGTGTTCTGTATTGTTGAAAGATTTATGATCAAACTCTTGATGTCACCCAGATGAGGATGGGTTCCCCTTTTGAGTCTGGTTCCTCTCAAGGTTTCTTCCTCATAACATCTAAGGAGTTTTCCTTGCCACAGTCGCCACGGCTTGCTCATCAGGGACAAATGCACACCATTCACCATCACTGTTGATTTGTGTAAAGCTGCTTTGAGACAATGTCTGTTGTGAAAAGCGCTATACAAATAAACTTGACTTGACTTGACTTGACTTAAATGCATTTTTGCGGGGTTTTTTCTACTTACACAATTATTTTAGGTATACATACATATATTTTTCATATAATAGAGAATACATATAATAGAGAGTGCGATTTTTTAAAATATTTTTAATGGGGGGGACAACCCTTTGACGGGGGGGGACATGTCCACTCCGTCCCCCCCGGGATTTACGCCCATGGAGCAGTGTGAGAGACTAGTGCTGTCCTGTGGCTGCAGATGTGCTGAAGTCATTCAGAGCAGAGGCCTGTACACTTTCTACTAATTGCTGACTGTTGTAACCTTCAGGAAATTTTGTTGTAATCTTTTTCCATGCTACAGTCATTGTTGTTCTCTAATTTTGATCAGTGTGTTTTCTGCAAAATAATTGTTTTTTTTTTTTTTTTTAATGCCTTAGTTATTTTGTGAAAAAGGTGTTCTGGTAGCATGGTATAGACAGAACAAAAACCTTCAACTGTTGAGCAGTGAAGATGACATTATTTCAGAATTGTTCAATTGTTTATGTATTGTTCTCTAATTTTGATCGCCAGTGTAGGTAGGCATACAGACATACAGATGGCAACCAGCAAAAACACATTTAAAGCCTATTTAATGTTGAGAAGATCAAACGCAAAAACAGACCAGAGTTTGATAAGGATGAGGAGACTGCACACGTAGACAACAGAGTGAGCAACTGTGGGGTGTGGAAAGATACACTCTGCTTATCTCAGAAACATTCTAATGATCAAAGGGAAATAGATGTAATCGTTTTATTCTGCTATCTCTATAAGGAAAAAGAGAAAAAAAAAGAGAGAGAGAGAGCGAGAGCGAGAGAGAGAGAGAGAGAGAGAGAGAGAGACTGTGGCAGGGAAATAATGAGAGAATCTTTAGAGGTTTGAGAGTACAATGAGGAGATAGAGGCATACAGATTAGAAGCAAAGTAAACAGATTAGATAGATATAAAACACAAAAACACACAAGGAAATGTACTACCTGACAACCTACCATAAGTTACAGATGGGTCCTGCAAGATCTCCAGTGTATAGTTGATAAATATAAGACTTCTGTGTATGGACCTAGTACTTTCCTGAGAGATAACCTATCTTAGACTTCCTTGGATGAAGAAAAATCAGTTTTACAAATGCATTTGTATAGATTAAGGGTTAAGAAAATGTGCACAATGTTTGCAAAAGGATAGGTTACAAGACAGTTGACATGATATACATATTCTGTCAGTTTAAGTGTAACTATAGACACATTATTGGTCTAAGGAATATACCAGATTGACATAATTAAAAAAGATCATTTGTAATCAGAGAGATTTACAGAAAGTTACTTTAAGTTACATCATGCTGTGTTTTGAATATGTCTGGCATTCCATTACTGTCATTACACAAGATGAAACTTTGAATAAAAATCACTGTGGAAAAGTACACATGACGGGCTGTTCCAACCTAAACATTACCGCTGCTGCTATAGTGGAGTTGACGTTTCCCCAATTATTTAATTAAAGTATATTGTGTGCTCAGACAAGGGCGCAAGCAGAAAGGTTGTGGATATAGTTCCTTTATAGTTGATCAACTTGTTTTTGGCATTGGCTCAAAGTAGACTTTTCAGAGACATTATAAATATGTTTAAACAGTCTGGAATGGAACGGAAAATATTCCAAAGTCTGTACAAAATGTGTGCCAGTCTGCTGATAAAAAGGTAGCTACTGTGTAATGTGAATTCTAATTTGTGAGTCAAATATATATGACCACAAAAAATGTTTTTTAGTTAAATTTCATATATATATATATATATATATATATATATATATATATATATATATATATATATATATATATATATATATTTAATCCATTAATTAATTCCAGTCTATATAATACATTTTAAAAAGTATATTTCATTTACTCTATTTATTTCTGTTTTCACCAAATAATGGACATTTTCTTTTTCCTTTATTTTATTATTTTTTTAGTTCCTCCCATTTTCTATTTTATTTTTCAACACATGTCTAGTCATTTCCTTCCTATTTAACTTACACATTACACTATTTAACTATTTAACTTAAACATTCCTTATCTCCTTTAACCAAACATATACAGGCATTAAATTGTTCCAGATGGTCAACAGGTCAAGAGTAATTAAGTAATCACTAAGGTCACTGGTAATTAATTAAGTAATTTAGCCACATTTATCATTCCTAATTACTTAAATGTATATTTATATACTTAATTAGACTTGCTTAGCATCTTCCTGGTAATTGTAACCATGAATTGCAACCACTTGCAAATGGTAACCTCCAAAATTGGATCTCCTTTTATTGTTAAGGAGATCCAATACAAACTAGAACAGAACCAAGTTTGATAAGAATCAAACCTATACAGCCATTAAAATCAAATGGTTTTGACTTGGGATCAAATATATCCTTAAAGTCTTCAACCTAATTTAAAATGTCATAACATGAAAAGGTTCACCTTTTTGTTTTGCTTAAATATTCACTACTGTTTTGCAAACAAACAAAGGAACTAAACAGCCAGTGGTCGGAGTAATAACTTTTCATTTTAATGAAAATAAGCATCTGTATCTGTATGTGTATATCAGTGACAGTCATTTATGAATGCTCTGAGCTCTATACCTACTTCACATAACCATTCATGCAAAACTAGAGTGCTGACAGGAATATGTAGAGAACTTGTACATTCATTCATGTTCAGTAGCTGCTTTTATCTCGGTCAGGGTTGTTGAGAACCATGTGCACTCACTCTGGGTGAAACACAAGTCTTTCTCCTACCCAGCATGCTTTTAGGGGGTTTGAGGAAAAAGAACACCATTACATGGTGCCCATTACATCCCTCTGCATCACGTGTGCACTAAAATATCAGATTATCACCCTAATATCACCCTAACCCTTCACCACTATAATCTCCTGAGGTACACAATCAGTGCCCGTGGAGTACAAACAATGGTGGGAGGTCTTTTCTCCAGGCAGATGTGAATTATAATGGTAAAATAATCAATGCCATCGTGGTGTGATGCAGACCGAAAGTCTTACTCTACAGCAATTTCCTATACCTAAACTTTTTTTACTTTTTGCCATTCATACTCATTTAATTTTGTGGAACATTCGCTAAGCAACAATTTCCTGTTCTCACCTATGATTTTTTCAGCATTCTTGTTTTTCTCTTTTGATTTTAATAAAACAATTTTTGTGTCTTGAAGATGTTACCAGGTCTGAACTGCTTAACCTGAAACTGTTAAAGCTCTCACTCATTTCCTTAAAATAAATATCTCCTTACAGAAAGCTTCATTACTGCACATTTTATAAGGTTTTTTTTATTTTTTAATGTGGAGTGCATGATCCTATAGAAACAGTGATATAATAAAAGAATTGCAAGCTACAGTATGGAGCCATGTTGACCAATACTAATTAATGATCTCAGGTTTATCACTTATCACCTATTCCTGGCCTTTCTTTCCAGCTGCATTTTTCCAAGATTGGGCTGTGACCTGTTTGACTCAGTGCTGATTACTGTCATTAAAAAAAGAGACATTTTGTCATGAGCTGTATCGATATTGTAAGTAGGCCAGCTGTGAAGAACAAGGGGAATCACAGCTTGTAGACATAAGCAGTCAAGTCGAATTCCACATATGCGGTCGCATGGCATGCCGAACCTCAAGAGCTGGTTAAGCAATTTTGTGTCTCGACATTGCTTTGTCTCATATTTGACCACTGGCTGTTTAGTTCCTTTCTTTGCTGTGTAGGCTTAAAACTTCATGGTTCATTTTATCAAAACCTTCCAGTGACTTTTAGAATGTGTGAATAGTGATTAACATGTTATACTGATATTAAGTGTCCTGCAGAAGCCTAGATTTCAAGGGTGTGAGAATGAATAGATAAGGGATCTAGTGAACAGTAGAATAAAGTATTCACTTGCCACTATAGAGTAATCACCCAGTCTCTGTGGTGACAGCTAATACTAAGGGCAATTTTGGGCCGTTTAAAATGACTAATCCTCAAAGAATTAAGTATTGCCATCGAATATGAGGATATCGTAACATAAGCTAATACCCTTACAGCAGAAACGAGGAAGAGAAGACGGATAAGGAAAATTAAAAAAGGGAAAAAAAAACTGAAAATTCTGTGCTCCTGGATCACAGGTACAGAAGATCAAAGCATTTAAGAGTCTGTAAAACAAGGACCATTGGGTCCAGACTCCTTTAGGCTTCCTCAGAGGGTCTTTTCTTATAAGAGGGGCACCTGAGAGGAAGCTGTTTGTGCTGTGGCAGTGGTTCAGGAGGGTTCGAGAAAGTGGTGCTGTTGTCACTGCCTCCTCCTGTGTCCATTAGAGTGATAAGACTTCCATTGAAGCACTGCCAGGAGGAGATAATAGAAGTTCTGACAGGAAGGCTCTGTGTATCAGGCTCATGGTGAGCCCTCACTCTGCCTGCCACTCAACCTGTTCCTGTAACTGTTACTAAACCCCATAGACTTCTTGTTCTTATCTCAGCTGGGTACCCCCACCCCCAGGACCAGGGCCTTTTATCCACCGCCAACACATGCTGGAGTACCTGCTTCTTGCTTAGCCATTCACAGCATCAAGCGTTGTTTCTGCATAAAATAATTTATAACTTGCTTTAAAAAGTTCAGTGGAAAAACAGCGATGAGACAACCTACCTACAGGGGATTAAAAACTTGGAGAGATGGTGCTAGGAGAACAATTTTCTCGTGAATGTCAGAAAGACTAAGGAGTTAATAGGAGACTTTAGCACAAAGCAACAAGACCCCAGTCTTAACAGTTGATTTTTAGATTATATAAATTCATCACAAACTGATATATTTCAAGTGTTTATTATTTTTAATTTTGATGATTTTGGCTCACATTTAAAAAAATCCACCAATCTCAGAAAATTTGAATAGAAAATTAGAAAATTAGAATAAGAATAAGACCATAAGACCATAACACCTTCGAAAAAGTATGTTTATTTACTATATATGTACTCAACACTTGGTAGGGGCTCCTTTGCTTTAATTACTGCCTCAATTTGGTGTGGCATGAAGGTGATCAGTCTATGGCACTGCTGAGGTGGTATGGAATACCAGGTTTCTTTGACAGTGGCCTTCAGCTCATTTGGATTTTTTGGTCTTTTGTTTCTCATTTTCCTCTTGACAATATCCCATAGATTCTCCATGGGGTTGACCTCGGACTTGGTAAAACACAGTGGACCAACACTGGCTGATGACATGACTCCCCAAACCACCACTAACTTTACACTGGACCTCAAGCAACCTGAAATGCTACATTTTATTTACTTTCATCTGAAAAGATGACTTTGGCCCACTGAGCAACAGTCCAGTCCTTTTTGTCCTTTGCCCAGGTAAGACACCTCTGATGATTTATTTGGTACAGGAGTTACTTGACACAAGGAATGCGTCAGTTGTAGTCCATGTATGCGTCTGTGCATGGTGGCTCTTGAACATTGACTCCAGCTGCAGTCCACTCTTTGTGAATCTCCCACAAATTCTTTAATGGGCTTCGTTTCACCTTTTTCTACCACATATTTTTCTTCCATTCATCTTTCCATTAATGTGCTTGGATACAGCACTCTGTGAACAGCCAGCTTCTTTAGCGATGACCTTTTGTGTCTTACCCTCCATGTGCAGAGGGGTCAATGATCATCTTCTGGTCAACTGTCAAGTCAGCAGTCTTCCCCCATGATTGTGTAGCCTGAACCAGACTGAGAAACCATTTAAGGGCTCAGGAAACCTTTGCAGTTGTTTGGATTTAATTAGCTGATTAGAGATTTTTTAATTTTCTGAAATACTGAATTTTGGGTTTTCATTAGCCGTAAGCCATAATCATCAAAATTTAAAAAAATTAAATATATGTTCATTTATTACAGATAAACAATGTTAAGGAGTGCCGTGATGGTGATTAGATGCAAACTCTAGTCCTGTGTCAATGTAGACTGTTGACATTAACTAAAGTCCAAATCCATCCTTAAAGCTGGTGTTACTTAATTTCATGGATTCCCAAGGTGTTGATGTAAAACATCCCCAGCTGCACAGTGGCCTCCAATTAAAGAAATCACCATCCAGAGGCAGGCCTGGATGAACCAAACAGATCTGAGGAGAAGAGGGGGGACAGTGGTACCTCAAGAGCATGTTTAACTCAACAGGAAGAGAGAGAGAGCGAGAGAGAGAGAGAGAGAGAGAGAGAGAGAGAGAGAGAGAGAGAGAGAAGAGAGGTGTCAGGGAGAGAAAGATTTGGATTATTAAGCATACTTATTGTTGTATAAAAGTTAAGTACACTGTGCATTTGGGGACTCCGGCGAGACTATGGCAGCATAACTAAAAGGGAGAGCCAGAAGGTAACACAGGCATGAGGGATCTCTGGGATAAGAGATGACCCACCACACCACTGTCAACATACCTGAGTGAACGTGTGAGAGTGAGGGGACCACAGCAAATATCCCAATTCACCTAACACCCCATATCTATGATTGCTCCAGATCTGCTCGTTTACCTAAGAAAAACCTACTGAAAAAAGGCTTGACTAAAAAAAAATATTTTCAGCCTCAACTTAAACACTGAGACTGAGTCCCAAACACTAATTTGAACAAATTAGTGTTTGGGACTCAGTCTCAGTGTTTAAGTTGAGGCTGAAAATAATTTTTTTTAGTCAAGCCTTTTTTCAGTAGGTTTTTCTTAGGTAAACGAAGGTACCAACAAATAGCCTGCACCTTTTGATCTATGTAGGCGATGGGGATCATAATGGTACAGAAGTTCACTCAGATACTGCAGCATGAGACCGTTAAGTGCTTTATACCCCTGAGCTTCTGATCAACAGCCTAAAAATAACATCTTGTCCATTGAGCTACCACTACCCAGATAAATACATAGATATACACCTATCAGGCATAATATTATGACACTATAACATTATGACAGGTGAGGTAAAAAAACACTGATTATCTTGCCATCATGGCACCTACTAGTAAGATATATTATGCGGCAAGTGAAAATTTAGTCACAACTAACAAAGTTGATGTGTTAGACGCAGGAAAAATGGATAAGGATTTGAGCGAGTTTGATGAGGGCCAAACTGTGATGGCTAGACAACTGGGTCAGAGCAATTCCAACCGTGCAGCTCTTCTGGTGTGTTCTTGGTCTGCAGTGACCAGTATCTATAAAAAAATAGTCCAAGGAAGAAACAGTGGTGAACCGGCAAGAGGGTCATGGGTGGCCAAGCCTCATTGATGCACATGGGATATAAAAGCTGGCCCGTGTGGTCCGGTCCATCAGATGAGTTCTTGTAGGAAAACTATACTCTGTCATTGATATTGTTCTGAGCTTTATTTTTGTGCTACTGTGACAAATGTCAGTAGTCTGTGGACTGGGATGCTGCTATGGGTAGCATAATCCAAAACATATCAGACTTTGCTTAAATACATTTATGGATTAATAGATAGATAGACAAATGAATGATGTGAAAAATCTGAAGAAGATGTCTATAATAGTTTCATCTTCCCCAGTATCTACTTTGTTTAGCTGCTCCCATTAGGGGTCACCACAGCGGATCATCCATCTCTATTTCACGCTATCCTGCATGTCTTCCCTCACCACATCCATAAACCTCCTCCTTGGCCTTCCTCTTTTCCTTCTGCCGGGTGGCTCCATCCTCAGCTTTTTTCTACCGATGACTATTCTTTGCACATGACCAAATCAATCAATCAATCACACCTCTCTTACCAAAATGTCGTACCTGCACGGTCCCTCGAATAAACTCATTTATAATCCTTCCCCTTCCCATCACTTGTAGTGAATATCCCAGCATCTTCAACTCATCCTCCTTCAGCTCCAGTTCCTGTTTTTTTTGTCAGTGCCTATTACTCTGGCATAGAGACATCCAGGTTGTGAAAGGCCCAGGCAATGTTGAACTTAAATCTATGGGAAAATTTGATCAGTCAATGTAATCAAATAAATTCATAGTCATTTTATTTTCAGTAACCACAGTGGATTTAGGGGTTTTTGTGAAAACTCATGGCACAAAGCAGGACCACAAATTAGATGGAATATCAGTCCATTGCACAATCAGTGTAACACCATGTATCTTTTTATAAATAAAATACTTTTCTAACACATAGATGTTCAGTTTTACATGTCTGACATACTTCTTGGAGTTAAATGATTATTTATATAATTTATTTTACACATATTTAATGTGTTTTAAGGGAAAATGGTAAAATAAAATAAAAGAACAGTTACACTACACACCTTGAGGCAAATAGTATGATCAACAAGTAATAAAATAACCCTAAGAGCTCTGAAATAAAATCCCTTATTCAAATCCACATCTCTAGCAACAACTACGCACCCAACTAAACACACTTCAACCGCAGGACATTTTGATCTGTGGTTTAGGGCATGCAGAGACATTGATTATCTGTTTGTGCTGTTAACTGCACACAGTGCTGGATGTCTGGGCATTTTAGATGCTTGGCATTTTAGGCATGACCATTTTGTTTATTTTTTCCGTAATAGATCCAGGTAACACATATGCTTGATCCACAAGAAATAATGAAGGACTAATGTCCTCCAGGCTAAGATGTTCATCTTTTTTTCCAAAACAGAATTGGAGAAATTCAGCAGGGTCTAAGTGCTTGGCAGCATATTATATCTGGCATCTTCTTTCTTTGTTCAATTTCAGGAATTGAATTTCTGAGACACCAGGTGACGTGGGCAGCTAAACAAAAGGGATGTTCCTACTTATAAATGCTGAATGAGTTGCATTCATTTTCATTTCTCAGAGTGTTTAAGATAATAAGGCCTTTTGATTTCACATTTATGGCATTTGGCAGATGCCCTTATCCAGACGACACACATTTTTATCTAATTTTTTCAACTAAGCAGGTATTTGGTTAAGGGCCTTACTAAGGGGCCCAGGAGTGGAAAGTTGTTGTAGCTGGGATTTTGAACTCATCACCTTCAGATAAAAAGTCCAGTGACTTAACCACTAAGCTACCACCTCATGTTTCTTTTAGGTTTCTGCCCTACTGTACCAGTGGGAACACATTTTCTGGAAGAATTTATCAGCAGGTTTGTTCTTTCACAGTGCTTGTAAAAGAAGCAGTGAAAGAAAACTCACAGGTAACATTATATCATATTAATGCAATATTGTACAACTGCTCAAAATACCACTAATACCATGTGCCACTCTTTGACACCTCGATCTCTACCAATTAACAAACCTCAGTTTGTTTGACCAACCTTCCCAGCCTACTTGTAGCCACACGAACATTAAACAGATCATGAGGTAAACTTGTCTAGAGTACTATGATGAAAAGTTGTAATTAAATCTAGATGACATGCTTCTGTGTCCCCTCATATGGCAGCTATCTGGTTTAATTGCACAGGGCTTCTATCCCTCTTAGCAGTTTAATCATGTTCTTGCTCAGGTCTTTTTGGTGTGTGAGGCCATCTGGAAATGATGTGCTCTCAATTAACTCTTCTCTTCTCTATTTGTGGTTTTACATGCCTTTCTAGTCCTCCTTAAGTCTTTGAAGTGTTCTCCAGGTCTACAGCAAAGCAAAAGTACATCCAATACTGACTTATTCCATAGCCTATTTACTTTCTTCATATATACAGGTAACATTTCGGTCTATATTTTGTTAAAAGAATGGAGAAATTGCAAATGTGAAACCAGATCATCTTCTTCACCATTCTACATTACTTCTCATCCCATTTTTATGATGATGTGTGTGTGGTGCCAGGTCTCTTTTCAAAATCTGTTATAGGAATATATATATATATATATATATATATATATATATATATATATATATATATATATATATATATATATATAATATACAATTTAATGTATATTAGGTGGTATCGAAAAGTTTTGAATCTAGCTTTGTTTACAAGAAAGTACTTAATTTATTTGTGTTAACTTACTATCACCTTCAAAATATTCCTCCCTCCTTTGTCCAGAGAGACGTACAAAGTTTTATTTTGTAAAAGACAAATCAAACCTGTTTAAGTGTTTCAGGAAGAGGTAGTTCTTCACCTATCATTTAAAAAATAGCCAGGGACTTCGCTGTTCGGACATCTAGGGGAAGTTCATTCCACCACCTCAGTGCCAGAACAGAGAAGAGCCTTGAGGTATACTTACCTCTTAGCCGGAGAGTGATGAGGTAACTACCTGAGGTAACAAGGTGCTGGTCCATTTTTGGCTTTCTAGGCAAGAATCAGTGTTTTGAATCTGATGTGTGCAGCGACCGGAATAGGGTGGTGTGAGAGAACTTTGGCAGGTTGAACACAAGTCACATAGCTGTGTTTTGGATCACGTGAAGTGGATGAATAGCATTGCAGTAGTCCAGTCTCGAAATGAAAAGAGACTGAACAAGCACCTGAGCATCCTGTGTAAACAGAAATGGTCAAATCCTTCTGTTATATTGTAAAGGAGGAACCAACAAGCACTCATCACTTTAGCAACATGTGAGGAGAAGGACATCTGATTGTCCATAGTTCCCCAAGGTTGCGAGCGGTGGCTCAGTGGCAGAGAGTTATGAAGAGTTATTCTAAAATCCTGGTCTAGAGATGAATCACCTGGGATTTGGTTTTGCTGGGGTTGAGTTTTAGTGGATAGTTTGTGGAATGTGCTGCTTTGAAGCCAGACTGGTTTGGATCTTGGAGAGTGTTAATGAGAAGTAGACACACAGTTTGTTGAAGTGATTCCTGTCTGTAGTTGTTGATGTCTGTTCAATCCAGAGCAGGTTTCTTCAAGATGGGAATAACCCATTCCTTTCTTGAAGGTAGTGCATAGCAATACAGAGCTTCTACCATGTCTGGAATGTGTCCTAGAAGTCTTCTTTGCGAAGCATGTCAAGCACCTTCTACAATTTGCACTGGATCTCCTCAACAATGTCAAAACGGTGAACTTTGTGCTGAATCTTCATTTTCTTGAAGAGGGCGAAATCTATCGATGCATAGATATATAATGAATTATGTGTTATATATATATATATATATATATATATATATATATATATATATATATATATATATATATATATATATATATATGTAAAGTAATGTAAAGTTTGGGGATACGTAGTGTACAGTAGTGATAGAGAGAGTAGCAAAAAACAAGTTTTCCCCCCGCCTTCGTTAATCGCCTCTAACGAACACCTACAGTACACACCTGTACCTTTATCAAAACAGCTAATAATATGGCAGCAACACAATGAAGAAAGTCATGCAGATATGGGAGCTTCAGTTAAAGTTAGCAAATAGCAGACAGTATTTTTGAAAATGCTACACATTGCTCTGTAGAGTTTAATGAGAGTTATGCAAAAATAAATAACATCCATGGTCATTAACTGGCTATTGACTGCCAAAAAAGGGCTGACAAAACTAGTTCTAGCTGAAAGAAAGTTTACAGTAATCCAATACAAATAGGAAGCTGAAAAGCATCTCAGAATGCACACTGTCCAAAACTTGGAAAGCTAGGCCAGTAGAACACCAAACTGGATTACAGTTTTTCACCCAATAACCAGAATTCAGACTGGGAACAGGCTTTTCACCAGATTTTGAAAGATTGGAAAAATGACCAAGCAATGTTGCTGCTCAGTGGATGTTGTTTTTTATTTGTCAACACCAATTGACTGAGACATAATATTAGTATTGCTAATTGCTATGTGTGTTTTGATTTTTAAATGTGTTATACAAATAAAAAAATTAAAAAGAAAAAAAGACTGGTGAGATAGGATTTCAGAATAAATCATCATGAGAGAGTGAGTGGAAGAAGCAACTTTCTCACCTAATTTTTTTGGAACCTTTAAAAAGGGACGAGTGGTATTGGTGCTGAGGATTGAAAAATTCACCATTTCATTTGTGCTGGATTTTACTCTAGCCCACTTGGATCATATAAGTTGACAAGAATGTATAGAGCATAGTCAAAAGTAAGGTTTTTTTTATATTGGCAACGAACTAGCAAACAAACAAACAGATATTAGTGCCTTCACTCAGTCATAAGAATACAGTTACATACAAAAACATCCACCGTTTTTACAAAACTTGTACATTTCCTGAAATGAAATGATGCATGTTAAATTCTAGTTCCCTTTATGACTTTAAACACATTACTTTCAAACAGGATGTTTTTTAAAACTTATAATTAACTCTAATATACAAAATAATTTAAATTTTCATCATGTACAGCTTGAAGGTGGAATTTAAAAGTATGTATCATGCTGAGGTTTTTAGGACAAATTAAACTTTATGTGATCCTACATTTACCATTAAGCTTCATAGTTTGCAAATTCATAATTGTAAATTACAATCAAATTAAGTCAGACATAAGGTCAATTATGCAACGATATAAACAACTTCATTTTCTTTTTCTTTTTTTTGTTAATTTGCTTTTCATTGTTACAGTCAGTGCAGTAAATTTATATAAATTTCTCATAACATTTCAAAGTTAGTTATGGATTTTGACATTGAAGATATGATGTCATAGCTGGGGAATTTTTTTTACATAAACATTAGGTTACGTCAATGTACTTGCGTTTCTATTAGCTGGTTCAAAAGGAATTTAGAAGTGTTTTAGGTTCTGCAGGGTTCAAACATTGGCAACTATAGTATGTACTTCACAGACCCAATCTTCTTTTCTGACTCTGAGGTGACTCTTTCTGTGAACATTTTCTTCTGAAAATGGGATATTCTACCTTTTTAGCCTTTCTCATTAAGGTTTTGAATGCACCACGTCACTAAACAGCATTTTTTAGGAAAGTGCTGTGTTCAGGCAGGTGATCTTATTTAGGCTCCAATAAATAAAAAAATAAAAAGAATTCCTCTTTTTTCAGTCAACCCCCATCCCACCCACCACCCTCAATTTTGAAGGCCATGTATCCCCACCAATCAGCCTTTGGGTTCACCATTGCCTCTTTACGTCTTTGCACGTCCCACCCTGATCCCCTCCTGTCTAACTCTTTCTGTTTAATCAGGGCTCTTCTCTTCAGTGCTCCCTCCCTCATCTCTGATCTTTGCCATCTTTTGCTCCAACTTTGTTTGCTTGCACTGTCACTCTCCATCAATCTCCTGCTATTCTGGGTCAAAAGCAGGAGCATGGCCTCTTTCTGCTTTTTGTGGAGGCTTTTTCTATTTTGTGATGCTACATCACTCCTCCATTCTTTTATTACAGCCTCTATGTTTTAGTTTAAATCTTTTCTATTTTTTACCCCTACTTTTAAAAGAGAGCTTTTTAATTGAAACATTGTGATTTAAAGACTATACAAACTTATTAAACTTAACCAGAGCTCTGCATTTACTGGAAACATATTTAGACAATGTATATTTCTGCAATGTATATTTGTCTATGACTAATTGCAATGAAGGGAGTTGAATAAAACATGACATTGATTTGACAAATCTGGCCTGCAATACATTAAGTAGTTCTTATGAATGAAATGCAGTGACCACAGAGCTTTCCTTGTTTGAGCAAATCTGTGTGCATCAGCTCTTTTACTGCAGGCCAAAATTCCTCAAGGAGGCCTCTGCACTTAATTGTGTGATGTGTGTTCTGTCAAGGAAAGAAAGCCATGGTCAGAACTCAATGAATAAACGAACAATTTTTATCATTTTTTTGTTCTTTTGTAGTACGTGTTATTTCCTAATACTTTTACTGCCATTCCTACTGGGTCTCCAAAGTGGTTTTGCTGAGTTTTCCTGCTGTCTTTCTCTTTGGGGTAGCAGTGACACCAAAAGTGCAATACACAAAGTAGACCAAGTTGTGCTATGTGGAGAAACAACCTCAAGTGAGAGCCATTGCTGGACACCTGGATGGTGATGATGCCACCCCTCCATTAATGTACAAACTGAACTCTATTAAACTATTTATCAGACTATTCTTCATAGTGAGTGTTCCCAACACAGAGACCAGGATAAATAACTATTCTGAATATTTTTATGCTCTGTAATATATATATATATATATATATATATATATATATATATATATATATATATATATATATATATATATATATATTTTTTTTTAATCAACTAATCGTGTCATTAGTCATAATTCATTTAGTTTAATTTAAAATAAAATTATTTTCATTTTATAGTGCTTTTAACAATGGAAATTGTCTCAAATTAGCTTTTCAGTGATAAAGCACTTATAAAAGTATGCATAAGGTAAACATCTCTAATAATTTACATTTTTTCCCTAATCAGCAAAGCCAATGGGGATTGTGGCAGGAAGAAAATTCCCTGAGTTAATATGAGGATGAAACCTTGAGAGGAACCAGACTCAAATTAATTAATAAATTATTAAATTGCTTAATAAAATAAAATACAATCAAATAAAATCCGTCTCCATACCCCCCTGTCCACTACATCTGCCTCTTTCAAACCAACTACCTGCATGTCTTCCCTCACCACATCCATAAACCTGCTCTTTGGTCTTCTTATTTTCTTTCTTTCTGGTGGCTCCATCCTCAGCATTCTCCTACCGATGTACCCTATGTCCCTCCTCTGCACATGTCCAATTATCTTATTTAGGCTTTTCCCCAAAAACGTCCTACATGCAGTGTCCCTCTTATGAACGCGTTTCTAATCTTGTCCATCATCGTCACTCCCAATGAAAATCTCAACATCTTCAGCTCTGCTACCTCCAGCTCCACCTGTTATTTAGTCAATGCCACTGTCTCTAAACCATACAACATCGCAGGTCTCACCACAGTCCTATAAACTTACCCTTTCACTCTTGCAGATACTCTTCTATCACAAATCACTCCTGCCACTCTTTTTTACCCACTCCACCCTGCCTGCACTCTTTTCTTCACTTCTCTAACACGCTCTTCATTACTTTGTACTGTTGACCCCAGGTACCTGAACTCCTCCAACTTCTCCACCTCTTCTCCCTGCAACCGCACCACTCCACTGCCCTCCCTCTCATTCACACACATGTACTCTGTTTTACTCCTACTGACTTTCATTCCCCTTCTCTCTAGTGCATACCTCCACCTCTCCAGGCTCTTCTCCACCTGCTCCCTACTCTCACCACGAATCACAATATTATCCACAAACATCATAGTGCATCCTGTCCATCATCACTGCAAACAAGAAATGGCTCAAAGTTGATCCTTGATGCAATCCAACCTCCACCTTAAACCAGTCTGTTGTTCCTACTGCACACTTCTCTGCTGTCACACTGTCCTGTACCACCCTCACATACTTCTCTTACTCACCTGACTTCCTCATACAATACGACAACTCCTCTCTCGTCACGCTTTCTCTAAATCTACAAACACACAGTGTAACTTGTTCTGACCTTCTCTGTACTTCTCCATCAACATTCTCAAAGCAAATAATGCTTCTGTGGTGCTCTTCCTCAGCATGAATCCATACTGCTGCTCACAGATGAAAGCTGTTTTGAAAAAATGTTCATTGTTAAACGTGCTATACAAATAAAAATAAATTGAATTGAATTAACAGACTTGAAGGAAAACACTTTCTGCCCTGTTTTGCATATAGATTGGTTCGATGTTTTGTTTATAGATTGGTTAGTGTATTGACAAGGGACAGAGAGTAGGATATGCCTTCCACCTAGATAGTGTCATGGAAAATCCCGAACTCATTAAGTCAGATTTAGGCTTAATGCATCTGTAGTGAAACAATATTGTTGCTCACAAATGGTCAACTTTTCTCTTAGCCTGGCTTCCACTACTCTTTCCCATAACTTCATGGTGTGACTGATCAACTTTATTCCCCTGTAGTTACTGCTGCTCTGCACATCTCCCTTATTCTTAAAAATCAGTATAATAATAATAATAATAATAATAATAATAATAATAATACAATAAATATAATAAAAAAGTAATAAATAAAATAAAATAATAAAATGTATATTTAAATAAAATGAAATTTATAATTTGCAACATTTTGCCTTTCAAATCCTATCACATTGCCTTTTAAATTAATAAAAATGTATGATTATATTAAACAAACCACATATGTTCCTCTGTGACAGGCATCAGGGAAAGTATTTTAAACTTGCTTGTAAACAAAACCTTTTTAGTTCTGCTCTGTAATAAGAATCAATTCCATTCCTGAGCATATTGCAATTTTCAATTTTGCCCCCATTGTTTTAGAACAAAGCCTCCTTTCACCAAGCAAATATTGTGTCTGGAAAGGTCCCAGGACAATTTACATGTAATCTTGTCTCAACCATTGGTTTAATCTTCATATGGGGCTATTTAGCATTCATTAACCAGCTCCCCATTCAGTTTTAACGAACACAAGTTGTCTTCTTCAAATTCCCGGATTTTGTTAGTAACCTGTGCTATAAATCCAGATGTAATTCATTTGCTGCCAACCACTGTGAGACATATTATGTGGGTTTCAGAACAGGGGGTAAAGAACACCTCGCATGCTGCATATGTTTCCTTGTGAACTCCTGCTTCATCCATCACAAATCATTGTGGGACTGGATAGTCGAAAAGTGCTGAGGTACTACGGCCAATGTTAATCCCACATGGAAACCCACACAGCTCATTCAGGTGGGCCTCTTGAGGTCACACTTACATCAGGTGACAGTGAACGAAGCCCATGTTTTCTTAAGGCCTGCTGAAATGGTGGATTGGTGGCCAGGTTGTAATTATGCAGCTGGTTTTTAACAAGCCTGTCATTTTCAGAGGAATGGAGCCATAAATGGGTTGTGCATAAATTCAGTTTAAATGAGTACTGTACGTGGCTTGACTTGTCTCAGTTTCTGTTTTTTTTTTTTTCAACCCCCACATAAATTTAGATATCACAATCCTTGTATTGTTAAAGCAAGGCTCTAGTTTCACATTCTTAAACATAATGGGTTTATTTCAGCCAGTGTTAAAAGAAAATAGACACAGAAGCGTATGTCCTTCAGTAGATGTATCTAATATCACAAGGGAAAAAATTAATTCCTTCTGTGTGTATGTAGAGAACATGTACGTACGTATGTGTGCGTGCATTCTCTCATTCTCTCATTTCCGTTTATGTTTATTCTAGCATGTTGTTTTGTTATTGTCTGTAAAGAAAACTAATGCCTTGATACTTTTCATTTACATTTTTTTCAACAAAAAACATGTACGGCAATCAACCATCAAAAACAATGTTAACGGGAAACCTCATATATATCAAGTAACAGGAGTGTAGTACTGCTTAGTCTTTATGTTTTATGATACAAATTTGGGTTGATTTGAGTTAGTAATTTTGAACATCATAACTCTTTGGCAGACTTTTAGAATAATAACTTCATTTTGGGCATGCCAGATGTGTGTGTGTGTGTGTGTGTGTGTGTGTGTGTGTGTGTGTGTGTGTGTGTGTGTGTGTGTGCGCGTGTGCGTTTACCTGAGCACAAAAAAACTGAATCTGATTTGATATGAAATTAAATTTATTTGTGAGGAATTTGACTTTATAACAGTTGTCACAATGTAAGAAGAAAAGGACTACAAATACAAGTGCATATGAAATTTTGTACAAGGTGTTTTTTTTCTGGAAACAAATAATAAACTGTATAATACACATCATAACACAAATATACCTTATACACTATATGGACAAAGTTTGTGAACACACACTGACCATAAAATTCATGTGCTTTTTAAACTCAATCCATCTATTTTATTTGTACAGCACTTTTACCAGAGGATATTGTCCCAAAGCTGCTTTACAGATATAAATAGATTAGGAATATACATTTTTCATTTATTATTTGGTCCCTATAGTTTATCACTAATGTGAGCCAGTAGCAAAAATGGCAATGAAAACGTCTCTAGGTCTCTAAGTCCCCTTCAGGAAATCTAGCTGCAACAACACTTATGGAACAAGTGTACAATACCACCAGACTGATCAATCCCTGCCTAGTGTGGATGGGCACAGCTAGGTCAAAGGACAGATGAGCGGGAAGTGGCACTAACTGGCAAATCTCAGTGGGGTAGACCAGCCCGCAGCGTTGCAAATGTCTTGGAGAGACACTCCAGAGGAAAAGGCCTTAGAGGCCACCACACTTTGGGTATAATTGAGCTCTGACCACGAAAGGGGTGGGGAGACAAGAAGACTCATAAGAGGAGTGAATAGCTTCCACAATCAAACTGCTGAGGGTCTGCTTATTCTCAGGGAGACCCTTCTTATACAGACCATAGCAGACAAACAGCTGGTCTGACTTTATCCACAAGGCAGTTCTGTGGACGTGTGTGTCTGGTGCTCACACCGGACACACCTGTTTAAGCTTCTCCTGGATGGGGGCCTGAAAAGGAATAGGATAAAATGCCTGGAGCATGACTGATTGGGGGGCAACCGAGGGCGTGCCTGGGGTAGAGGAGGGCACTGGCCATGCCTGGGGTGAGCTCCAAACAGGAGGGGCTCACGGAAAGAGTGTGGAGGTCTTCAACTGTCTTTCAAGATTAGATGGCCAGTAGAAAAAAGTCTTCACTGTTAGAAATCTCAAAGGCACCTCAGGCAAGGGCTCGAAGGGAGGCTTGGACCAGGCCTCCAGAACTACCGCCAGGTCCCACAAAGGCACTCTGGGTCGCACCTGAGGCCTCAGCCTCAGGGTACCACAGAGGAAACGTGTCATCAGCAAGTTTTTCCCTAGCGACTGTTTAGCAAGCGGAGCATGATAAGCCGCAATAGCAGACACGTAAACCTTTAGGCTGGAAGGAGACAACCCTTTGGCAAACTGTTCCTGAAAAGATTCCAGCACTGGGACAACCAGGTTTTGACCTTTTGGAACCAGAGGGGACAAAGTGAGGTCTCTTGAGGTCTCTTGAGTCGCAAAGAGGTCCACTTGTGCTCTGTAAAACTTCCATATTTGCTTCACCACATCCGGGTGGAGTGTCCACTTCCTGGGCCTTGGCTTTTGCATAGAAAGTGCGTCTGCTCCTTGGTTCAAGCGCTCTTGGATGTATACTGCCCTCAGTGAGAGGCCCACAGGAGGATCAGTCATGCCGGCTTGTAAAGGAGGCAAGAGTGCAGACCTCCCTGGTGGTTAATGTAAGAGATGTGTCGAGAACGACATCTCGATGCCAGGTCACCAAATGATCTGATTGAGCCAATCTCTAACAATTGTTGATATAGTTTTTTATGCAGATGCCCTGAAATCTCAGAAGAGCTTCTTGAATGTGCGGGGTAAGGGTGCAAGGCCAAACCAAGAGACCTGTTATTGGTAAGCATCAGCCCTGAAAGCAAAACTCAGGGACTTACTGTCTAAAGAAATAATGTATACGTGGAGGTGCTATTGTGACAAACCAGTCCTCCAGACTGATTTGAGACACGATTTGTTTGACAGAGGCATCCAGGAGAATGCGAGGTCCAGGTCTGTAGCCTACTTACCGATCCTCATCTGATCTATATAAGAGGCAAACAAACACACACAGAGCACTTCCTGAACAGACCGAAGCTAGTGCCTTCTTCACGGCATCTGCTTTTATAGCTACCTTGTCAGGACTTCACCCCACCAGTGACATCACGCTCTTTCATTGGAGTGTGGTCATGCAAAGGTGTTCCCAAAGCATTGTAGATGCAGCTTGAGTTCCTGAAGGGGAAACTCAGTGAAATGGTATGAGGAAGAAACCTTAAGAGGAACCATACTCACACACCAAATGTCCATTCATTAGTGTTCCATCACTGTTTAGGTACACAGGTTATCAACTGTTCAATGATAGGTGGTAAAATGTAAAACTTTTTTGGTGATTGCATATAAATTAGAAGAATATTTATATTAAATCCAAATCCAAATCCATCCACAATTTGTGGTAACAGTTTGGGGCTGTAAACTCAGGTGTCCCAATATTTTTGTCCATATAGTGTACGTCAAATATCATCAGAATATAACAATAGGCAAAAATAAAGTCTGATTCCATGCTGACATGTGAAAGCCGAACAAGCAAAGGAGGTGTAAGAATGAACACACCAAACTGGAGTCTGCATTTAAAAAAGTCACTATAATAGTATAGATGATTTTTTTCCCCTGTTGTACAGGTGCAAGGCATTTATTTGTTTATATTTATTTGACACATATTCCATATTACCTAAATTCAGGAATACCATTGATCTTTATACATGTAACCATCAATGTGAAATACATATTTGCAGTTTTAGATTAATTAGATCAACCCATTCAAATAACCGCGCCAAGTCTTTACTGAAATCACACACATTTATTTTCACTCTACAGTGTATAACACAATAGAAAACAATTAAGTTTTTGTTGTCTGTGTTTACTATGGTATTTTGTGTAATTGCATGTATTATTCTTTGTCCTATTACACACCCTTTTAGTGAGACATTCAGCTGTTAATATATTCACTTAGAGCTTTTATGCATGCTTTTGTTTTTCTGTTGACACAATTTATCCTCAAAGTCTAAATCAGGAGTGTAAGGTCTGTAGTTAAGATTATCGGATTATTATGTAACTCAGTCACCTCTACTGTGACATTGTTGCCTGCGTAATATTTAAACCCTGTTAAAACAATGTCACATTTATTATCAGATGGAGCTGATGTCATTTATCATTAATCTGTTGCAAGTCCCAGCTCCGGAGACCTGACAGCCAGATTACTGTGAATACAGGAAACAAACAAAATCGCGTGTATTCTCTGCCAGCTCCTCTGTATGAATATTTATTGACAAATATTCAATATTCACAAACAATTGTCTCTTTCTTTCATCCTTTCAACCATGTATCTTTTGCATTTAGTCTATCTCTAACATTAAACAATCCCTCATCCATGTTCTTTCCTACACGACACAGTTATATCTAGTAGTAGTCTACTCAGATTATGTATATATATATACAAACTTAAATGCTGTTCACAATTTGAAACATTTAAAACATTCATGGCACTTCTATTATATTGTCAGGGATCCCCTTGCCACGCCCCCCTTGGTAGCTGTCAGGAAACCACCTGCCACGCCGCCCTCAGTAGCAGTCGCACGGCCTTGTTATGCCGCGCCGGCTTTGATTCCCAACAGCTGTGGCTCATTAAGGAGATGACTATATAAACTTACGTTCTCGAGTTACAGGCTGTCGGTTCTTGAATGTCATGCTGGTGATTCCCGTGGCTCCTTGACCGCCAGCAGTTCCGTCTCCTGATTCCGTCTTGTTTGTGGATTACATTTTAGCCATCTGAGTTTACGCGTTCTCAACCGCGATGTATCGGCAGCCGAACCCAGCTTCAGATTTTCCCCGGAAGCTCCGTGCCGCTCCTTGTGGTTCAGACTCACCGAAGCTGGATCATGCGAGCGTGGCTGTGCCACGCCCCTCCGAGAGCACGAGTGGATTCCCGGCTCGTTTCTCCGGTGAGATAATTTAATTGGGCGGGTTTCTATGGAGCGTCGGCAAGTATGTGAAAATACATTTTTCCCGGTTTTCCTTTAAACGAGCCAAGGTTGCCTTCTGCATCTCCCTGCTGTCTGGTGATGCTCTCACCAAAGCCAGCGCACTATGGAGCGCCCAAAGAGGCGATTTTGGCTCATTCACCGACTTCATCGGGCTTCTCTTGGGGATGTTTGGGATGGAGGTGGCGGATCTACACTACAGCCCCCCCGAGTCTGAGATGGCTGTCACAGTGCCTCCAAGAGCGCGCGGCTCCATCACAGTACCTCCAAGAGCGCGCAGCACAGTCACAGCGCTTCCACGAGCATGTGGCTCCTTCCCAGAGATCCTCCAAATGCGCTGCTCAGTCCCAAAGATCCTCTGAGTGCGAGGCTCCGAGTCCTTCTCCAGGCGACGTCACGCCGCTGAGTCCCTCTCCAGGCAACGTCTCTTCTCCGAGTCCCTCTCCAGGCAACGTCTCCACCGGGGATGTTGCACGGCCTCTGGACTCCCCCGTGGGCGTCACTCGGCCTCTGATCTCCGCCGTGGCCGTTGCTCGGCCTCTGGACTCTGCCGTGGGTGTCCCTCAGCCTCCGGTCTCCGCCGTGGGCGTCGCACGGCCTCTGGTCCCTGCCAAAGACGTCGCTCTGCCTCCGATCTTAGCCCCGGGGGTTGTCCAGCCTGCAAGCTCCGCCGAGGACGTCGCTCAGCCCATGATCTCCGCCGAGGGCGTCTCTTCTCCAAATCCCTCTCCAGGCGACGTCTCTCATCAAAGTCCCTCAGAGGATAACAGTGCACTCCTGAGTTCCTATGAGGGCATTGTTACGGCTCAAAGCCCCGCCGAAGGTGTCACCGTGTTCCTGAACTTAGCCGTGGGCGTCGCACGGCCGCTGATCTCCGCCGGATGCCCCTGCCATGCCCCCCTCAGTTGCTGTCAGGGGTCCCCCTGCCATGCCCCCCTCGGTAGCTGTCAGGGTTTCACCTGCCATGCCCCCCTCGGTAGCAGTCACGCTTCTGCGTCATGTTCGCCACCCTGACATACATTCAGTTTCCCATGAATGAACAATGAATAGTATTAACATCTATAAGGGCGACCATTACCAACCCCTCTGCACGAGCTGATCACGTGATCAATAAAGGCACCAAGAGTGAGTCCAGAGTGAGTCTTACATAAAACATTTACCTTAAACTTTTTAACTTTTCAACATAAACAGACATTTACCTCGGTTTTACAAAATAATATGTTAAACTTCAATAGACAACAAGATATATGCAGCGTTTTCACCACCGCACAGTACTCACAGCACGACCTTCCCGTACCAAAATAAGAGTCTCTGTTTGTGTTGTTTTGTGTAAATTTTCTGTGGGCACCACAAATATGTTAATGAATAATATAGGAAACATTATTCTACATATAACAATGTTATTGTTCTGTTAAGACAGCATATATACTAAAGTTCAAAATGTTGTTTTTTCGTCATTTAAAGACAGCGAAACCTTTGACAGTAAAAAAATGAAATAGTAAAATCATGTGCAAGAATTAAAAATCCCACTTTGAGTACATTGTGTCTTGGAAACCAGGAACCCAATAATTTGTTAATGGTCCACATTACCTATGCAGTACCTTTAAGCTATTTCTAAAACAAATGTGACTTGAGCATCTGTGCTCAGGAGTATGGATTGTGGTTTAACTAAAATGCAATTTTAAAGACTGTAACTTATATCAGAAACGCTTTAATTGAAACAAATCCGGAGATGTTTGTATCCAGTAAGTGCAAGTGATGGCCCTACAGGTTACTGAATTGTTTACCAAATGTTGCTGGGTGCTGTAAACATGTATATTGGTGGGCAGTTAAGTGTATTTCATCCATTAAAAAAACAGATTTGATTTATATATGAGCCACGAAAAACATGTTTTTTCCAATTTGGTGGTAATGTGAATACAGCTTGAGGTTAGGGGAAAGCAAGAGAGTATGAGGGAAAGCGAGAGAGAGAGAGAGAGAGAGAGAGAGAGAGAGAGAGAGAGAGAGTCTTAAATAAGCAAAACATTTTGCATTAATCAGCATTTTTTACTTAATGATAGACAAAATTTATTATATTAATTTCAGGTATACACATATTATTTGAAGGGCTATAGAAAAGCAACTCATAGAAAGGGCTTGATCCAAAAATCTTTCTGAAAATGTAATCAAGAGGAAATTTAATTTATACATTTATTTATTTGTGTCAGATTTTTGAATGAAGTAATCTGGGTCAGTGTGTACATCCCCTTTACTATAATGTAATATTCCTAGGGGGAAATACCTATTCTAAAACAAATCATCATGACAGAAGAAAAGACATCCGAAGTTAACTAAGAACAGCATACAACCCACTTCCTTATCATATCCAATTATATTTACACATAGCCAAAGGGTAAAAAAACTTAGACCTATCTTTCCCCAAATGACCTCTGTGGGAACATCATCTGGGAATGCAGGCTTAGTCATGCCTTGTAAACTATTCCCACCATGCAAGAACACTCACTTTGCCAGACACTGTCACCCACTCGAAAGCGTGTTTGTTGCCCAAACTATTTACCACATGTTCATAATATCATAATACTCATTTTAAAAAAGTTTTTTTCCTAGTGTATGAACGGAAGTGAGTAAATATTCACTCATTGGTCAACAGAAATCCGTACGTAAGAAATGACGTGCATGGTGCGTATGAGCAGAAGTGTGTCTTCAAGTCATCAAGAAAACAAAAATAATCTCAAAAGAAACTCGGATTTCCACTTAAACTCATAAAACGCCACTACACATTATACACAATTTTCAGATAAAATGTACTACACACACTTGGTTAATGTTTTAGTTTGTGCGACATAATTTGTGACTGTTAGTACTATCCATTGATTTTTTTCAGCTGTAATATCCTATTAGTGCTTTACTTGTTGGAAAAAGTTCAACTTTGGATGTTTTCATATATCTGATTAATTATGCTGGTTGCTTGTTAGCTTCAGTTTTCCTGGTAAAGTAAAAATGAGACCCAATCAGAAGGCATCTGTTTAAGGTGCCCAAACCTATGAAGAACTGTAATCTCTTCTACTTGTGACATAAATCTTTGATTACTACCAACACTGCCCATGGCAGTAGTAGTGTCCATTAAATTGCTGAAGCATATGAACATAGCATACATTTTTGTTAATAATGTTATTAAAAAGGCTTATTGTTTCATCTTCAAATAAAATTTGACTTGAATTTGATCTTTAAACATGAAAATGTTGCTTACAATAATATTTTATTTGTTTTTGCTTCAAACATAACATATCTTATTATATACAAGTATATACATTTTGCTAAACTAGAAAAAGACAATTATGGAATGTGTACAAGAACAGAACAGGAGAAAGCAAATAATGGGACTCTCCAGACATTCAGTGTGTTAATAGTATTTATACAAACATTCTCAATCTGAAGATAAATGACTTAGTTTAAGGGAGCGAGTCTGTTTTGCACTTGCATGTCAAAGGCTTTTTACGTAAGCAGGCTGAGAGAAAAGCCAGCGGTCGGAGAAATCAGAGAACTAGAGAAGGAGAGTAGAGACATCTGGGTTTTCAGTTGACGAGAAGTGATGAAAGATGCTCCTGCTAGTCCTCTGTAAATGTGCTTTATCCTTTGCAGAAAACTTAAGCCTTGACATGGCTGACGTCATTTGGCAGGCTTTGCTGGATTATGGACACACACTGTATCTGCAGCTACGTCTTGTACACTTCATGAAACTGATACACTACCCAAACTTTGAAAAACAGTAAGATAAGCATAAACAGTGGTGCTCATAATTTTCAGGGACAAAGAGTTTTAGTTTGTGACACAAAACATTAATCGAAACTGAGCACATTAAGATAACAAACTTTTATTATGATTTATTTGCCCATAGCAAAATAGAAGGAAAAAATAAAAACACAAATCAGCAAATAAATACATGCATGCATATATACATAAGTAAATATTTTAATCCATTAACTTATTTTTTAATTTTTAATTTTTAATTTTAATTTATTTCTTAAGTATTCATTTATTTTTTAATATATTACTTTTAAATAACATTTTTATTTTATTTTTAATATTTATTTTTTGCTTTACTGGAAAGCGCCTTGTGCTCCTGTTGGTGGTTCTAATTTGCTTTATAAATAAAGTTTGATTGATTTATTGATTGATTAACTAATTAAATAATTAATATTTTTAATTAATAATTTTCACAGCTTGAGCATACAATAGAATTCAAATATAATTCAAAATAAAAAATAATGCTGTACTAAAATCTTGTATAGATTAAACTTTAGCTGAAATATATATTGAATATATATATATATATATATATATATATATATATATATATATATATATATATATATTGAAAACTGATAAGCTGCTAAGCTCAAGTATTTCTCTTAGAAGTTTTTCTGACACAGCATGTTTCATAGATTTATATTCAAGATTCTTTAACACTGTACACTACAGTAATACAACTTTTTTTTAATTATGTCCGTCTTCCGTAATTCCATAATTAATTACCGTCTTCTTCAGGAAAATACACTATCCGTATCAATTGTCCCAAGCATATCCTAAGCACATACCACAGGTCTCCAGCATTCTGTGACCTCATTTTCTCCTGTCAATAAGTTTTCTTTTTTATTTAGTTCCCTCACCTTCCTAGAATTTAGATAGATAGATAGATAGATAGATAGATAGATAGATAGATAGATAGATAGATAGATAGATAGATAGACAGACAGACAGACAGACAGACAGACAGACAGACAGACAGACAGACAGACAGACTTTAAATCCTACCTTTCTGATCATTACCTTTTAGTAGATTTAAATGAAGAGCTATCCAGATTTATGCAAGTAAATAGTCCAGACTGGACTATTGTAATGCATTACTAGGTGGTCGCCCTGCATCATTATTAAACAAGCTACAGTTAGTCTAGAATGCAGCAGCCAGAGTTCTCACAAGGTCGAGAAAATATGACCATATATCCCCAATCTTATCATTCCTACACTGGCTACCTGTTAAGTTTCAAATCGACTACAAACTACTGCTACTTACCTACAAAACACTAAATGGTTTAACTCCCATTTAACTTTTTATAATCTTCTAACATGCTACAATCCATCACGCTCCTTGAGAGCTCAAAACTCCAGACTTCTAGTACTTCATAGAATAGCAAAGTCCACTAAAGGTGGTAGAGCATTCTCACATTTAGCTCCTAAATTTTGGAATAGTCTTCCTGACAGTGTTCGGGTGCTCAGACACACTCTCCCTGTTTAAGTGCAGATTAAAGATGTTTTTTTAGCACGGCCTACACATAACACACATCACATATCATAACCTTGTGCTCCAGTACATTTGATCACATGCACATTATAAACTTGTGCTTGGACCTTTAAAGAAGTAGATGCCGACCCCGCAAACATCCCGAACCATCTAGAGACATACCAGCGCCAATTGGATCCCACTTCATGTGGAGTTTGGACATTGGACCTCTTTGAGTGTTTAAAGGCTCTGGCATGGAGAAGCTGGTGTTGGATCTGTGATGATTGCAAATGTTAAGCTATTTTATGAGTTGCTAAGTAGCTCCTGGTTCCATAATCTCAAAAGACTGTAGAAGACTGTAGAAAGGACATTATTCTTAATTTTACATTCCAGTGTTCTGTATTGTTTGAAGACTATAATTACACTCTTGATATCACCCAAATGAGGATGGGTTCCCCTTTTGAGTCTGGTTCCTCTCAAGGTTTCTTCCTCATAACATTTAAGGGAGTTTTTCCTTGCCACAGTCTCCATGGCTTGCTCATCAGGGATAAATACACATTGTTCACCTTAACTGTTAAATTCTGTAAAGCTGCTTTGAGACAATATCTGTTGTAAAAAGCGCTATAGAAATAAACTTGACTTGACAGACAGACAGACAGACAGACAGACACAAAAAAATCAGGTAAGCGCTTTGTGTGTGAATCTGTGCAGCCATGAGCTTTTAATGCAAGCATAATTCCGATGTGTTGCTTGCTTAGCTTAGGAGCATGCTTAGTCGGCTTAGTCAACTGTTAGCATTTTTAGTCGTGTGGCACTCTCCGAGAGGAGCGCTCTCCCTCGCGGCTCAGGTCTGCTCTCGCCGAGGCGAAGCGGCGCTGAAGGTTGTGGGGCTAGCAGGCTGACCTAGCAGAAGGCATGTAGATGGATGAGTCCTCCCCAGCCTCTCCTGCTGGGCCGAGCTCCCGTTCCCCGGGGAAAGCACTCACTTTCGCGGTTCCTTTTTCCGGTGCATGTAACGCAGAGCTCCGTATTTCTTCCTTCGAGGAGGGAGAATTTTTGGATGCTAGCGAGCCCACGGACTTCTCACACCATGGGCTGTTCGATGAGCTCTGGGAGGTAGTGACCTGGGCCGTCAATAAGCTAGAGATGAAAAGCGAAAGCAACTCGTTCCCATCAAACTGGATGAGCATTCTCAGTGTCCCCGGCCCCGGGGACTACCATTCTTTCCCAACCTACACACTGAGGTGTCTAGGTAATGGGAGACCCCTTTTGCGTGGGCCGTCGCTAAGTACCTCCTAAGTACCTCCTCGTACCTTTGCCCCGCATTTGCTATACGCGAATATAGTAGGGTTCAGGGAGTGCGGCTATGGGGAGATGCTCTGGGTTGAAGAGACGCTAGCTGGCTATCTCTCCCTATGTGATGCATCGGGACATGCTCCGGTATTGCCTACAAAAGCCACTTCGGCTCTAGTAGGTAGGGTTTACGTGGCGACAGGTCAGGCCAGGGGTTGCCTCAACACGATGAGTGTGTTGCAGGCATACTTTAGACTCTAGATTATAACAAAGATATTGTAAAAGCTTATCATTAGTCAAGCAAACGCTGGAGCGGGAATTTTAAAAATTATAAAAAATTACAAACTGATTTCTAATGTATTTTGACAATTAACTAATTTATTTTGTGTTAGAAACAATAACACAGAATAAGCATAATGTGGGAAAAAAGAAGCTACAATGCTGTAAACTAAAAGTAGAATACATAGGAAGAGGCACAAAGCCATAAAATAGATAGATAGATAGATACAACTTTATTGTCATTGCATTGTACAGGTACACAGCAACGAAATGCAGTTTGGCATCTACCAGAAGTGCAAAATGTAGCAGTTGTGCAAAAAGTGCAGATAAATATCTAGCATATTTACAGTGCAGATAACTATCTGGCATATTTACAGCAGTGGTATATATATGAAGTATATACAGTGAATAAATATAAAGGCTATGAAGGTTACAGATCACAGGATTATGGCAGTAAGGAGTAGCAAGCTGAATAAACAGTCTACTATATATAAATATATATATATAATATATACACATACATTATATACACAGATTAATGTGAAATGTTGGGCAGAATGTACAGTGATGATAAATATACATACAGATATAAAAAGTGCAGATGTACTGAGGAGTGAAAAAGATATAATATGAAGTATGTACATGTATTGTACAGAGGTTATATGCAGTCTTTTGTTTATGTTTGTTTTGTAGTGATTTAGCGGTGTAGTGTTGAGTTCAGTAGTGTGATGGTGGATGGAAAAAAACTGTCCCTGAACCTACTGGTTCTGGTACGTAAGTTCCTGTATCTTCTTCTTGATGGAAGGAGGTTAAACAGTTTATGACTGGGATGTGAAGAGTCCTTGATGATGCTGTGAGCTCTGCGCAGACATCTGCTGTGGTGAAGGTGTTCAATGGCAGGTAGTGTAGTGCCAGTGATGCGTTGGGCGGTTTTGACCACCCTTTGCAGTGCTTTACGTTCACACACAGTGCAGCCTCCGTACCATACAGTGATGGAGTTGGTCAGGATGCTCTCAATGATGCAGCGGTAGAAGCTCGTTAAAATCCCCGGGGACAGATGAGATTTCTTGAGACTTCTCAAGAAGTACAGGCGTTGTTGTGCTTTTTTAACCAGAGCTGACGTGTTCTGCTGCCAGGACAGATCCTCAGAGATGTGAACTCCCAGGAACTTAAAGCTGGAGACTCGCTCTACCTCGGTTCCATTGATGTTGACTGGTAGATGTCTCCTGCTGTTGGATTTCGGAAGTCCACAATGAGCTCTTTGGTCTTTGTGGCGTTGAGAGTCAGGTTGTTGATGGCACACCATGCTGCCAGATTACGGATCTCTTCCCTGTAGGCCGATTCGTCGTCGTTGTCGATCTGGCCGACCACGGTGGTGTCATCTGCATACTTGATGAAGATGTTGGAGTTATACAGAGGAGCACAATCGTGGGTGAACAGGGAGTAGAGCAGTGGGCTCAGAACACAGCCCTGCGGTATGCCAGTGTTCAGAATTAGGGTTGAGGATACCTGGTTTCCCAACCTGACAGATTGAGGTCTGTTGGTGAGAAAGTCCAGAATCCATCTGCAAGTGGAGGTGCAGATACCCAGTTCACTGAGCTTAGTGATCAGTACAGTGGGGAGGACTGTATTGAACGCAGAGCTAAAGTCAATGAACAGCATTCTGATGTACGTGTTGCTTTTATCCAGGTGGGTGAGAGCAGAATGAAGAGCTGTGGAAACTGCATCCTCTGTTGACCTGTTCGGGCGATAGGCAAACTGGTATGGGTCCAGTGTAGGTGGTAGGCCCGCAGTGAGGTGATTCAGGACCAGTTTCTCAAAGCACTTCATAGCAATGGGGGTGAGTGCAACCGGGCGAAAGTCATTCAGGCATTTAGCAGCTGAGTGCTTAGGCACTGGTACGATAGTAGTGGTCTTCAGGCATGTTGGTACCGTGGCTTGGGCCAGTGACAGGTTGAAAATGTCAGTAAAAACCTGTGCCAGTTGTCCAGCGCATGCTCTGAGAACACGTCCCGGTATGCCGTCTGGGCCAGCTGCCTTACGTGCATCCACTCTGCTGAACACTGAATAGACGTCCGTTGTTGAGATTGAAAGTGGGCTGTAAGCAGTAGCAGAGTCCGTGGTTGGTGTAAAATGTTCTGTGCTTTGGTCAAAACGAGCAAAAAAGTGATTAAGTTCGTTCGGTTGGAAGGCACTGCTGGTTGGTTGAGCTGTGGGTTTGTAGTCCGTGATTGACTGGATGCCTTTCCACATGAGTCTGGGGTCAGAGTTGTGGAAGTGCTCTTCTAAAATATTGTTAGCCCTTGTAAATACTATTTCGGAAAGCATCAAAACCATAAACCTAAGAACAAATGCTGTCATTCCTTGGCATAGTAGGTCAGTTGACCATGAATATGTGACTTTGCATAAAAAACACATGATAAAACCAACTGATCATTTCAATTCAAGTGTTACACTAACTAATTTTATATAGTATTTACGGATAGTACAGATAAATAAGATTATCCAACTTTGTCTCTGAAAGAAATAGATTTGCTTTGGCTGTGTTGATGCAGCAACCACAGGAATAGAAAAAACAATTAATTACATACATTAGAATTGCACTTGATAAGGTGGAGAAGGGCACGCATGCCACCATGTTATCGAGCAATAACAGCAGCTGCCTTCACAAATCAGAAGGCATCGACAATCACAATGGGACACCCAGCAACCCTATATACTTTGGCCAGTCAATTACTTGTCATGTCAAATTTCATAAAAATAACTATAGTGTGATACTATCTGCACCAGAGCTAACAAATAAAAGATGTAACATGATAAATAGAGTAATAAACCCAGTAGATAGAGCAGTACAGAAGACACCCGACACAAGTGCTCGGAAAAATCTAAGAAATTTTGAAAAAGTAGGAACGAATTTGGAGACACAACTTTTTTAATGAATGCTAATGGTATCATTGAAATTAAGAAGATAAAGCAGGTTATGCAGATATTAATTGTGAAGCGAACTCAGATTAATTTACAACACACATATTTAATGCAGAAATGTTTGGCCAACAATATAAGATAGATAAAGAAATATACTAGCCATTTGGTCGCACAAAATAAAGGGTTCCATGGTTACAAAAGGTAATATAATAGCAGATAAGTTGTACTAGAGTACCTTAAAACTGAAAAATCAAGTGATGTAGCACATCTGGCTACATGTGCATCGCATCCCTATGATGAAGGTTATAGCCTGGACGTCCGCCCTAATTGCTACAAGTGCACCACTTGCTGGGAAACGCTTGATACCCTGAAAATTGCGTGTGAAGCCTGTAAACTACTAAACAACGAACGCTGAACGCAATTGCCTAGCTGGTTGCACTGCTTCGCCAAGACCCACCATTAGTGGTGGCACTGAACTTTTCGAACACTTTCTTAACTTTACTACCTATGTTGGAACTTTTTTGTAAACTATATGTTTTTGGATTGATTTATGTTTTGTGAAACTGTTAACCATCCATTGTTTTCATATCTATGGAAAATTTTAAGGTGACCTGGTGTTCACGATCACTGTCGCACACAAAGTGGGCAGAATGGGAATTTTCCTCAGAATTGGTCGAGGAGGTTTTTTCGCCCACTCCTGGTACACCTAGTTTTTAAAAATAAGACATGCTTTGCAGTCAAAGTTAGATAAAAAGAAATATGAAGGCAGGGGGAGTATGTTAAGATTCTATAATTTGTTACATTTATATAGCGCTTTTCTGCAGCACTCAAAGCACTTTACATATGAAAGGGGGATTCTCCTCAACCACCACTAATGTGCAGCATCCACCTGGATAATGCGACGGCAGCCATATTGCGCCAGAATGCCCACCACACACCAGCATATTAGTGGAGAAGAGATAGAGTGATATAGCCAATTAATATGAGGGGATGATTAAGTAGGCCAGCGGGCAAGTTTTTTGGCCAGGATGCCGGGGCACACCCCTACTCATTTTCGAAAGACATCCTGGGATTTTTTAATGACCACAGAGAGTCAGGACCTCGGTTTAACGTCTCATCCGAAGGACGGTGCTTTTTTTTTTTTTTTTTTTTTTTTCTAGGAAGCAATTTGATTTGATAAAATAATTTGGAAAAAGAAAACGGCAGATTATATTTTATGCAACTTTCAAGTTGCAAAAGGGGGGAGTATGTTGAGAAATTTAGCTAGTTCGGTTTATAATATAATATAAATATATATATAATATATATGATATAAAATAATAATAACAGCAATAATAGTAGAAAAATAAGGGGGAAAATGTAGAGGTGCCATGAGTATGAACCGGAAGAGATATTCAAGGTGGAAAATAGAGACGCATATGAGGACCAATAGTCACTCC
The DNA here is from genome assembly GCF_014805685.1 of Silurus meridionalis. Classification (NCBI taxonomy): domain Eukaryota; kingdom Metazoa; phylum Chordata; class Actinopteri; order Siluriformes; family Siluridae; genus Silurus; species Silurus meridionalis. Next base: position 15,764,023 of record NC_060907.1, read on the forward strand.
AGAAAACAGACCAGTAAAAGTGGTGACCACGTACACCAGGCAAAGGGTGTCAGCCGGAAGAAAAAGATAGGAAAATATAATGTAAAATAAAAATAGTAAAATAAGCAAGCAGCATGCAGGCAACATGCCTTTACTATACTCAAACAGCATATGCACATATATAAACAAAGCACAAATAGAAACTTGAAAAAATCATATAAAAATACAATGGCCAAAACACACAGGAAGTAAGATCTTTCTATGAGAGCATGAGCTTAAGATGCAGGCAGAATGAGAGTAGGACAAGAAATGTTATATAAAGAAGTATTATGGCATAAAAATATATTTTAAGAAGATTTTAAGAAAAACAAAGTAAAAGACGAGAGCTTTGAAAAACAGGAAAAGCATTTGGAGAAAAGTGCTGGTGTGTTAAATCTAAAGCCCTGTTTTGCAAAACTATAAAAAAAAAAAACAAGTTTATATACGAAGTCTACACAAAACAAAACAAAGGATGATTTGCAGACATAGGAAAAAAACCTAGACGAGATTTTAAAAAAGGTGTGAATATTGCGGTAAACAATCTGTTGCATTACATGCAAAAGTGCATGATCAGGGGATTTTTTTTTAAGACAAGGTCACTATCAAGAGATGTTTCTTGTAAATTTAAATCGTATGGAGGTGAACGAGGCCTCCTGGAAATGGGTGGACTTTTACTAAGAATAGGTAGAAACTTACCAGAAAACACGTAAGCAAAAGGTGGGATATGCAAAGCCCCGAAAAATGATTGGTGTATGTAAATTGTTAAGGAGGAGATTTTAGACAAAATATGTAAATTTTACTAGGTGTGAGATATAAAAATTAAGGACTGTTTATATCAAATTTGCACTCACATGTAAAGGCTCATGGGTGCCATTGCTGTCAGGATGGTTCTCTCCTGAGAGCGCCATTGGACGGGCCTGAATTGATTGCAATAAAGCTGATTAGCTCCTTCTCATTCGTGACTGGAAGATATCTTAATTTGGTTTCTTTGTGTATTATTTGAAGTTTTAAAACTTATCGATAATTGATTAGGGAATAGCTAAAACTAATTTGAGTATTGAGCCACTTAAATGTAATGTCTACTCGGACATGGGGTCTGAATTACGACACCAGGCTGACCCGCTATGAGATATGGATGAGGGATTCAGCTCTGGGGCTGACTATTTAGGAGTTACGGTGCACTGCGACCTAACCCTCAGGGCCACCAAAGTGGTACTTCCCCGCCACTCTCATGGGACTGCTCGGCGGGCGCAGGCAACGTGAAGCCCAAAAGCATAGGCCCAGATCAAAAAAGTCAGCCAACCTAACAAGGTCCTCTCCTCGTACAAATGGGCAGTGGAGAAGCGGCCCTGACAATCAGAGCGCCCTACATCAAGAAGCGCGTTGTACACCTTGCACGGTGCCCGTAACTCCTCGTCACCACCAGGAGGCCAGGCTGGTAGCTTCACCACAGGATGTGCCTTGGAGCCAGCCTCCCTCTGGCGGGTGTTTTCCCAATCTCCGCCCGAGAGATCGCTGTGGATGTTGGGGACCCACCGCCTCTCAGGAAGCTCCAACGGCTGCAGGGCATTGCTCCAGCCACTCTGGGAGAGTCAAAGGCCAGCCTCGAGAGGATGGTTCCCCTAAGAGATTTCCTGGCAGATTGGGAAGATCTGCCAGACGTATCTCGTTGGGTCCTGTGTATAATAAAGAGGGGCTACTCGATTCAATTTGGGTCCTCTCCTCCCCAGTTCAACATGATGTGTCCCACCCTGGTGGGCGGCGGATTGTGGCTGATCCTAGATCTACGCTCCTTGAACCGCTCGCTCATGAGGCTCAGGTTCAGGATGCTCACCCTCAAAGAGGTTGTGTCTCAGATTAATTCCAAGGACTGGTTTGTCACGACAGATCTAAAAAACGCCTATTTCCACATACCCATCACAGGAGGTTCCTGAGGTTTGCTTTCAGGGATGAAGCTTACCAATACCGGGTCCTCCCCTTTGGCCTAGCACTCCACAAAGTGCATAAATGTGGCTTTAGCCCCACTACAGCTTAAGGGCATCCCCATTCTGAACTATATCGACGACTGGTCTGGCATTGAGATGTCATTCTTGCCTGCATGAAGGAGCTGGGGTTAAGACTAAACACAGGGAAGAGTGTGCTTTCTCCATACACCATCGGTGGAAGGAGCTACATCGTTCATGATGGCCGTGCTTTTAGCACTAAAACACTTCCTCCAAGACCTGAGAGATCGTCATGTGCTGGTCTGTGCGGACAACACGTCGGTGGACATATACATTGAAAGCAGACGCAAGACAAGAGCCAAGACTTGGGGATTGGAGGCTTCACCCCGAGGTGGTGGAGCAGATAGGGCAGAGATATTACAGAGCCCCGTTTGATCTGTTTGCGACTCAGGAGACTTTGCACTGTCCCCTCTGGTTCTCTCTCTCTCTCACACAGCCCCACTAGGGCTGAACGCCATGGTGCAGACGTGGCCGAGGCTACGTCTGTACGCCTTCTCCTCTATTGCGCTGCTCCTGTGAGTTCTGGAGAGAATCTGCCAGGAAGGAGTACGTCTCCTTCTGGTGGCACCTCCTTGAGAAATTCGAGAAGGGTCGTATGCCGCTAGATGGCATCTGTTTACCACATGGTGTGAGCACCACCAGTTAGACCCAGTCAACTGCCCGGTTGGTTCATGGTTATGGTGTCTTTCTCTACCCTAAACCTGGGTATGTGCTTAAGGTGCCTACGGCTCCCTTACAACCTGTTGTCCCGCAGGCATTCTGCCCAGACCAGGAGAAGCAAAATCAACTGTGTCCAGTGCGAGCACTGGATACATATCTCCACAGAATGAGTCTGTGAAGAAAGTCGGAGCGGCTGTTTGTCTGCTATGGCCCAAATAGGAAAGGTTTTTCTGCCAATAAGTAGAATCTCAGCAGATGGATAGTGGATGCCATTACCCCATCTTATGAGTCCTCTGGTCTTCCCACTTCTTTCGGAGTCCCTGCGGGACATATGCAACACTGCGGGCTGGTCCACCCCTTTGACCTTTGTCAGGTTTCACAACCTCGACATCAGAGCCACTCCTGGCTCCTCTGTCCTGAATGCTGGTGGTGTTCAGACAAAGTAGGCAGGGACTTGGACAATTGTTCCCAAAGCATTTCGATGCAGCTCGAGTTCCTGAAAGGGAACATCTCTAGGTTACGTTTGTAACCCTGGTTCCCTAAAGCGAGAAAACAGCATGTCAACAGGCCATACTCCCTGCATCCCTGCGGTGCTTACCTTCTCTCTTTCAGGAGCTACTGTCGCTACCATTACTCAGCTATTTTGTAGCTTCCTGGATTGTCCAACGTCGCAGATGACATCACAACTTGCCTATTGGCCGGATTTCACACGTGATTCAGAGTGTGGACAACGCGAGGCGTTCTCAAAGCGTTTTGACGCAGCGTCTCATTCCCTCAGGGAATTAGGGTTACATACGTAACCTAGAGACTTTAATACAGCAGACATGAGCTTAGTTAAATAGCTGTGCAGTGTAAACAGAGTGAAAGTGAAAATAGTAAACAGCACAAAAGTGAATGCCATTAAAGTGGCAGTGCATATGGTTGTGAATAGTGGATGGTAAGCAAATCCTAAAAAAGATTGTCTCCCAACACAATGATGAACTCTCAATTTGGTCACTACAAACAACATCCTGCATTGCTCCTTTCTACTAAGCTGAACAAGTCTTCTGCTAAAAGAGTTCTGATGCTTTATAAGTAGGTCATGAAGGGGAAGCTGTTTATTGTCCAGAATGGCTGTGAGTTCAGTGTGGCAATCAAGAAATTGTGGGTTTTAAATAAATGGTTTTCTTGATCAAGTGGGCTTACCCTGTATGCGCACCATTCTGTGTTTAATATTTAATGATTTCCATTTTGAAGAAAAGTAAATAGAGAACCAAACAAATAATAGCTTAAAAAACAACTGAGCAAAGTCTGGAAAACCATCGCAAAAGAAGATTAGTAAGGTTTTCTCACACCTAAAGTATGCTTTTAAGCATATTAAGCATATGTATGTAAATATCAGGAAATAAAAGCTGAAATTCTGATCTATAGACATGTATTTATTCATGTATCTATTTTTTTTACATATACACATTAAAAACATGTAGTGTGCCATATCAACATAATTTAATCTATAGGACAAACTTGTTGCATTTTATCCAATAGTATACAAAATAACCCCCCAAAACACGCACACACACACACACACACACACACACACACACACACACACACACACACACACACACACACACACACACACAAAACTACTATACTGGATTATTGGACTTTGATATTTAACTATTTAATTATCTTAAAAGTGAAAATTGTAAATCAGGGAGGCCACAATTTGTACATTTGATTTTAATCGTTGCATACAACTTGAATCAGTTGAACTGTTATGAAATTATGTGTGGCTGTTGATGTACTTTAAGGAGTTACTGAAGAAATGACAGTGACCAAACAATGAACTTATGAAGTGTTCCACTCCTGCTAAATTTATCTGGGAACACAACTGTCTAGCTGCTGATTAAGCAGCAAAGGTCCAGAATGATCTTTATTATACCACATTATACTGTATTTATTTGAATAGGCCTTCTCTAATTTGATTTTAATTAACCCTCAGATATAATTTTTGAAAGTTTTTCTAAAGGAATTATTGTTCCAGGGTTATGTACTAGAAGAAATCAGTCCATTGTGCCAGTCTATATTGCAGCCTTCAACCAATTCAGAATGATATTATATGCAAACCTATTTCCCTATCTCCCTATATCATCTGTTTGGTATTTTTTCACAGACATACTGTAATAATGTCTAATTCCCATTCCTTAAGTTTTTGGAGCTGTTGAGAAGTATTGTAGGGATTGAAAGCTCCAATTCCAGTAAGTCATACAGGTCTCTTGGCTCTGGACCTTGCTCCCCGCTCTAGGAATGTTAGATGCAAGGCCAGCAATTTTATATAGCAGACATTCACCTTAACATAGTGCACATGGAGACCCTTATTATAGTTAATAACATTACTGTACAGTATGTATATGACAGCATGTCATATTACAGTTGAGTGAAAAGCGAAACTGACATATTGCCATCATTTCTTTTATTAAACATCTATTAGTAAAAAAAGAATAAATCAACAGATTACCCAAATAAACAAATGTATATAGTAATTGGTTATCAAAAGTTTGATTTGGATGCTTTTGTAAAATAATGTATTTTCAACTGCATATTTCTATTTTGTGAAAATCCAGAATATGTGGTTACATATCTTACATTCCCTTGGCTTTTTGGCAGCCAAAATCAAGCTCTGTCAATATTCTGAGTATTATTTAGACCTTAAGACAAAAACATGAAATGGGTCTCTGCTAAAACTGCTGTGTAAGCATTCAGACTCAGTAGGCTACTTGCATTCAGTTCTATGACACATTTCCATTTTTTGCACTCAAAAATTTCTGGCAGCATTTTTTATATTTTTTAGTAAAGTGAAGCAGAAAAAAAGAAAAATTTCATTATAAGCTATTTTTTACAGCAGGTTTTTCGAAACATGTATTTTGAGCACTGTTTAAGTCTCTCACAGTCAGAGTAAAAATATAACAGCTTGTTAAGCTTTCCTAACTTCCCAGTTGGTATTGTAGTATTATTAAATTATTACTGTTATTATTTAATGTATAATGTGTTAGCAATATTTGCTTATATGGCACAAAACATATGAAATATATAATAAATCTCCAAAATAAAATCCCCCACATAATTAATGTACATGTACAGAAAATGTATGTTGTATACATATGTAGAGTATATGTATATGCAGTTTAGCCTGAAAAAGGCTAAAGAGAGGACACCAAAAATTGTGAGGAAGGGGAAGTATAGCTAAATAAGTGGCTACCATTCATTGACTTCTCCTTATTTCACACCATTGACTAGGCTACCTCAGATTGTGAATAACTACCAGGCTTGAACTCAGGGACCACCACATTTTGGGAGTTTTTTATTTATTTATTTATTTTTTATGAACTCCAGACACATGAGTTCTACACATGGTTTGAAGCAAGAAACAATGTGCTGGCAAGGCAGAGTAACCCAATTTAGGGGAATAAAAACTCACTTTCCTTTGCCTTCCAGAGTTTTGCAGACACTGAGAGTAAAATTTAGCCATTGTGAGTATAGTCAATGAACCAGAAATGCAGGAGCAGTGGTAAAAACTACACATAAGAGATTGTGCAAAGTAGCCCATTGAACCCTCACAATCAAATACTATTTTTAAAATGGGAGCACAATGAACAAATTTCATCTCATAACATTTCTGTATACTTTCTTAAATCAAAGTTTTCAATAAAATTCAGCACATATGGCTGTATTCTTTTTGTCACAGTATCATGTTGATTTGTTTCTTCAGCTGGTGAAATATAACTATAACAGGGGTCTACTTTCAAAGATAACAGCAAAACACAATTAACCCGTGTGTCACTCGAGAATCCCCACCTGAGGCTCGTTCACCACAGCCATGAGGGAGGGGACTGGAAAATTGCATGTTTGTTTTGGATCGAATGTTCTTATGTTCATCCCTACATGCACATGCATACTTATTCAACTACAGAAGTGTAGAATGTGCATGTTAAATGTCTTTCCAACATCAAATTATTCTTAAAATGTAAAGCAATTAACATTTATGTTGCAAATTTATAAAATGTCACATTAATTATTGATATGGAGTATAAAAATGTCAATAATTTGTGTCGATATTCAATCATGCAATCAACCCAGAAGCTGATATATTTGGTTAATTGTTGTTCAAACTGCATTCACAAGCTAAGCTGATGCATTTATTTGCCAACCAACAAACAGAAGCATTTACAGTTTGCCATGCATACCTCAATATTGAGTTTCGTATTTGTTAAAACCTGTGTGATTCGTGATAATAGCTCAATTCAGTAATTTCAGCTAGAAATATTTCTATGTATATAATTACATATTGTTTGCATTACTGAAAAAATTGCAGCAGAATCATTTAAATTATGACAGAACCTCAGTTAAATGTTTTCTATTTTGGTTTTTATTTCTTTTTCATTCTAACGTCATGTGCAACTAATATTATAAGACTATAAGATAATAAGACTATTCATGCTAGGAGCTCTAGCTGGAGTTATGCTTTTCATCAGTGTCTCCGAGTTCATTGTTCTTCTGCTGTTTACATTCCATTCTCTCTTGAAATAAATCTTGCTAAAAAATGATAATCATGTGCTTCCTTTTTTAAAATATTGGAATATAATACCATTACTTTTAAGAATTCTATGTAATCTGATTCTAATTTTATTGATTTAGGAGTTCAATTGATGGATGCATTACAAACCCTCGTTTTAAGAGCAACATCTATGTTTATTTATTTGCATGAGTGTCAGTCAGAGGATATCTGCTTTCAATCAGTTTTTTCCACCACTGCTTAGAGGTTTTTCCACATCCTTTCTTTCGGGTGCAGTCTTCTATCATTTGTATGTATTTACAATGCATCATTGATGCATGCTCTGTGTGCCATGATTACGTACGTTTACACGTTTACACGTGCATATTGCAAGCACAAATATTCACCTTTTTTACTAATTTAGAAATGTTTAAATTACTTTATATTATTATTATCATTATGTTTCCTGGTGGTCTAGTGGTTAGGATGCAGCGCTCTCACCGCTGCGGCCCGGGTTCGATTCCCGGTCAGGGAACCAAACCCAGACACTCTTAGTGCCGGTCCCAAGCCCGGATAAATGGGCAGGGTTGCGTTAGGAAAGGCATCCAGCATAAAAACATGTGCCAAATCAAACATGCGGAGGATCTGCTGTGGCGACCTCTAACGGGAGAAGCCGAAAGAAAGTTTTATTGACAAATTATATCTATTACTTACCAACAATCTGCCCTATGACTACATATAACTGAAAGTGTAGGGTTTTTCTAATCATAATTGGGAGTCATTGTATCCTTAACCAGAAACTGAGGGATCCCTTACCCAATTCTCTTTTGAGGAATTGAGCATATCTCAGCAATTTTGCATGATATATACTGTATGTATACACATGATATCAATATATGTATGTGTGTTCCTGAACACTTTTTCAAGTGTGGCATGGAACAGGAGCTGCTAAAAGAGACAACTTTTGCCCTACATTTAGTACATTTAGTCTGCAAGAATGTAGGAAGGTGGTACATGTTGCCATCTCTTCCAAGGAAAGTCATGCACACACACCTGGCCATCCAAATATTCGAAGAGGAAATGTGATTCATCAGAACAAGGAGTCTTTTTCCATTGCTTTTTAATCCAGTTCTGATGCTTACATCACACTGTAGACACTTTCACCAGTGGACAGGGGCCAGCATCGGCAGTGTGACTGGTGGTTTGCTACACAGCCACATGCATAGTCTGCTATAATACCAGTGGCAGGCAGTCAAGGCCAGCAAAGCGTTCGCTGCTGGCCTAAACACTATCAGAAGCAGTGATCCACATTTACAACCTAAATTCTAATATTTGTTCCATGAAATTGTATAAATATACAAACAGTTTATTTTCTTCATTTCGTAGCGTGTCTCTTGGCCGCACTGTTTCCAGTGCGTGTATGTGAATGTTAGATTTTTTGTCCAATCAAATTTCAGCCTCTATGTGCTTCCATGTCAATTTAATCTTCCCAGGGCCTGCAAAGTCATTTCTGCTGGCCTTTTTACCATGGAGAATATTATCAATTAATCTGTTGATTTACCCAATCAAATTTCTATTTCAAACACAGAATAGCATTAGCATTTTTGCGTCCTTTGATTGGTTGGTCAGAGAGAAACTGTTACAGCCAAGTTCGACTGGCAAAACACGTATGTAGCTCTGCACAATTTAATACATCCGAGTTAGACTTTTTTATGCCTACGGAGGAAGAGAATTTGATTTGGTATTGGACATATTTAAAAATCAATTTTCAAGAAAAGCTAGACATCTTGAGGAGAGGTCGGCCAACCCCAAAGCTAACTAGCTTATCTCAGCCTGAGAAAGGGTTTGTTCTCCACTTCTAGACCAGTGAATATGAGCTGTACCACTGGTTTACAGCCTCTGAGGAGCAGTGCAAATTATAAGTCTGCATCTCTGTTGAGTAGGTTGTATTTTATTTACATTTTAATGTTTTTGTCATGTTATTAGAGAAAAATTTATTCTGAACTGCCACAGATGATGTAGGAGCACAGTTGCAGTGGTAGTCCAGAGGTTTGGAGTTGTCTTAACTGGGTTTCTTGCTTTAGTAAAATAGTATTTACCTTCCATATGTGAAATGTCTTTCTCTCTCTATAATGTCACGCATTGCTATGTTGCGTTTTTGTATAGTATTGATGGTTTCTATAATTGTGACGTGATGTAAGTACAGTGGTGTGAAAAAGTGTTTGCCCCTTCCTAATTTTTCTTATTCTTTTTGCATGTTTGTCACACTCTAATGTTTCAGATCATCAAACTAATTTAAATATTAGCAAAAGATAACACAAGTGAAAACAACATGCAGTTTTTAAATTAAGGTTTTTATTATTGAGGGAAAACAAAATCCAAAACTACATGGCCCTGTGTGAAAATGTGTTTGACCCCTAAACCTAATAACTCGTTGGGCCACCCTTAGCAGCAACAACTGCAATCATGTGTTTGCGATAACTTGCAATGAGTCTGTTACAGGGCTGTGGAGGAATTTTGGTCCACTGATCTACACTTGCAATCAGAAATATTCAACCCACCTCAATAGACAATACAGTGATGTTGATGAAAAATAATAAAAAAATAAATAAATAAAAAACACATGAAATAACAAACAATATTTATTGATACATATTTGAGTTATTTTGACAAAAGAAGTTGACTTAACTTTGAAGTTCAAATGAAAATTGTAAGTCTTGTAACACATAAGCATGTGCAGTATTATTCAACCCCCAGCTTCAGTACCTTGTGGAGCGCCCTTTAGTTTTTATAACTTCTAACAAGCGTTTTTGATAAGTGCTGACAAGCTTCTTACACCTCTTAATTTGCCCATTCTTCACATGCAAAAGCCTCTAACTCAGTGATGTTTGAATGCTTCCGTGCTGCAACTTCCTTCTTCAAATCCCACCAAAGATTTTCAATTGGATTTAAATCTGGTGACTGAGAAGGCCACTCCAGGACACTCCAGCATCTTTTCCCCAACCAAGCTTTGGTTGATTTGGAGGTGTGCTTGGGATCATTGTCTTGCTGGAAGATCCAATGATCACCAAGGTTAAATTTGTCAACAGAAGGCATCACATTCTTCTTCAAAATGACCTGGTATTTATGGGAATCCATGGTGCCAGGTACACAATCAAGATTGCCAGTTCCTGCCACAGAAAAACAGCCCCACATCATTATTGACCCACCTCCGTGCTTGACCGTGGGGATGGTATTCTTCTGGTCATAACCTTTTGCACACCAGACATACCGCTGGTCCATATGTCCAAAAAGTTCCAGTTTGGATTCATCAGTCCATAGAACTGTCTCCCAGAACTCTGTAGTTTTATTCAAATGACTCCTGGCATATTCTAATCGACTCCTGATGTTCCTTGAGGTCAAGAGTGGAGTGCGTCTTGGGGTCCGGCCATGAAGTCCTTGATTATTCAGTGCACGTCGTATAGTTGCCACTGAAGCACTTGTACCATCCTTCATCATGTCATCCTGTACCTGTCTTGCAGTCACACAGGGTTTTTTTTATAGCTGTCCTGACTAAGTTGCTAAGGGCCCTTGATGAAATTGTGAGCTTTCTTCCACGGCCAGGCAGGTTTGCAGCTGTTCCATAGGTTTTAAACTTCCTTATAATGCTCCCAATGGTGTCTCTTGGAATGTTAAATCTTTTGAAATCTTTTTATACCCGAGGCTCTTCAGATGTGATGAAATCATCTCCTCTCTCAGCTTTTGTGGAAGCTCCTTTGTCTTTCCCATGATTGCAAATCACCTTTAACACCTTCATGGTCGGGGTTTATATATGCATCACAGCTGAAGCAAATGAAGGATCGTTATAGAGTTCCCAAAGGCTAAATAATGTTTGAGCTCCAATTCAGGCCATGAAAACTGTCAGAAAGCCTTAAAAACAACAATAATATATAGGGGTTGAATAATTGTGACATGGCGATCTTAACAAAATATACTGTTACACACATATACTACATCATACATTTTCTGTGTTGATTTTATCTATCACTAAACTCATTAAGAAGATATCCAAAGCAGAATTCTGCACTTGGAAAAGATTTTTATTTATAAATCCCTAAAACTCTTTAGGGGTTGAATATTTCTTATTGCAAGTGTAGGCAGAATTGTTGTAATTCAGCCACATCATGAACCGCCTTTTTGAGGTCATGCCACAGCATCTCAATAAGATTCAGGTCAGGACTTTGACTAGGCCAATCCAAAGTCTTCATTTTGTTTTTCTTCAGCCATTCAGAGGTGGACTTGCTGGTGTGTTTTGGATCATTGTCCTGCTGCAGAACCCAAGTTCGCTTCAGCTTGAGGTCACGTACAGATGGCCGGACATTTTTCTTTAGGATTTTTTGGTAAATAGCAGAATTCATGGTTCCATTTATCACAGCAAGTCATCCAGGTCCTAAAGCAGCAAAACAGCCCCAGACCATCACACTACCATCACTATATTTTACTGTTGGTATGATGATGTTTTTCTGAAATTCCATGTAGTTTTGGATTTTGTTTTCCCTCAATAATAAAACCTTCATTTAAAAATGCATGTTGTGTTCACTTGTGTTATTTTTTACTAATATTTACATTTGTTTGATGATCTAAAACATTAAAGTGTGACAAACATGCAAAACAAAACAAGAAATCAGGAAGGGAAAACACTTTTTTCACACCGCTTTACATGACAAAGAAAAACGAGACAGATGCAGGCTTGGAACAACAAGAAAGGGGGCTCTTTATAATGTTACTATGTTCCATTTTTCCTTTTGTTTTCAGCTACTTTATTTTACTGCGGACATAAACAGCCACACACACCACTTGTTGTTGCTCTTTCCCTTTTTATCCTTGCTGGCACTCAATGAAACATAGAACACACATTAGCCAAATTCCGCATAGGCATGACATCCATTCGACTCACTGTCCACCTGCAATCAACCATGCCCCTCTGTCACATAACCCCTCTGCTAAACTCAGCCTGGGGAGCCATCCTGCAGCCAAGGAACGAAGAGTCACAAATTGGTGTAATTGGAATGAACATGGAAAAAGCAGAAAGATGTGTGTGTCAGATCGAGTGTTGAAAAAGAAGTGAGTCACACCTACCCGGTTGAGTTGTTCAAAGTGTGGGGAATGTGTCAAAATGCATACACTGCATTTACTTTTCTTAAGTCCACACAGAACCAGAATGCACTGAACCAGACTAGACCAATCACTGAACCACCAATACTTGCTGGTAAACAGTACATCCCAGCTATAATTGGGATGGCCCACACAGAATTGGGGCCCTTAACCAATACCCCCATCTCCATTACACAGCATTAGTCCTAGAAATGCCTGGTGTCCACTTAATGCAAGGACACCAGCCCATGACTTTCTCATGTGGCTCTGGAGGCCCCAACCTGAGAAAAAAGAGACATACACAGGGAAAGGGGAATATATAACACAGGTTTGGTAATATGGTTTTAGAGGAAATAGCCCTGTTTCTGTGGTTCAGAGAGAAAGAGGTCAAGCCTGCAGATATGCCACCAAGTGGTAGATTCATACAGCATAGCCTTACAGTGCATTGGACATTCTACTGTGCCCTTGATAGTCAAGTGGCGAATTGAACTAGCACCACAAGTTCTATTATTTCTTGGGTGCTTTGCCTCTCTGGCCGTAGCCAATGTTGACAGGTGTTTTGGAGCGGTTGTGCGAATACAAACAGACAAGCTGAACATCAACAAAATGGAAGTACTGGCAGTGCTTTTCAGGGGTGCTGCCGACTCAGTGCAATCACCTGCTGTGAAACCTGGGTTGGCGCATGGCCTGGAAGCACCGCTCATGCTCTGCGAGTGCTGTTAGCTGTAACTTTTATGGTGATGGCTGATTTAGTATATTCCTGTAAAGCCAGATAAGAAACATCATCTTAATAAATTGATGAATGTGTAAAAGACATTAAACACTGGATGCTTATTAATGTCCTCCTACTTAATTTAATTCTAGCAAATATATATATATATATATATATATATATATAAAGCTGATTTATGGCAATTTAAAGCACTTTGTTAAAGCACTTTAGAGATATATACTTTTATTGAATTGAGCAACTTATTGCTACCTGATTCTACATGATCCAAGATGGCGGCGCGTGCACAACGCGAGGCCCAGCGTCTCTCCAGATTTTGCGATTCAGTAGCAATTTCTCCATCAACAGCAAGTTTATTCACGCAGAACAGGCTTGCACACATCTCATACAGCCGAGAAGCATTACTAAACATCGGCAACACTCACAGATACGGGCTTTCAACGGACTTTGAACTCCCTCGGGAAATTGCCCGAACACCGCGGAACGCTGATCCAGCTCGGCCGACAGTGAGACCACAGCGCCGGCGGCGAGACCGTAAACAAAGGAGGGGGAAGCGAGGCGGCATCAGGGCTAAGCTAAGGCTAAACCCGCATCAACCAGCGATTCCAAGCGTCTTCCTTGCCAATGTACGGTCTCTTGCTAATAAAATGGATGAGTTGCTGCTCGGATATCATCACACAAACGGATTAAGGAATGTAATGTCATGATTTTCACGGAAACATGGCTCAACAACAACATTCCCAGCAGCGCCATTGAGCTCGGGGTCGCAGTGTTTATCGGGCGGACAGGACGGCAGAGGACTCTGGTAAGCGAGAGGTGGAGGTCTGTGCATTTATGTTAACAACTCATGGTGCACGGACTCTACTGTTACTGAAAGTCATTGCTCTGTTCATTTAGAGTATTTGATGATTAAGTGCAGACCCTTTTATTTACCGAGAGAATTCTCAGCCATTGTTGTGACTGCTGTGTACATTCCACCGGATGCTAATGCTAAGCTAGCTATGGAGGAACTGCATGCAGCTATCAGCAAACAGCAGTCTGCACATCCTGAAGGAGCTATCATTGTCGCTGGAGATTTCAACCACTCCAACCTGAAATCTGTCTTACCAAAATTTCACCGCAATGTCTCCTGCTCTACTAGAGGGGACAAAACACTGGACCAGGTATACACAAACATACCTGGGGCATACACAGCCATTTCCCTCCCCCACCTGGGTCAGTCTGATCACCTCTCTTTGTTCATGCTACCCAAATACACACCACTAATCAAACGTGTGAAACCAGCTGTGAGGACAGTAAAGGTGTGGCCAGAGGGGGCCATTTCTTCTCTACAACAACAGTTTCAGGATACTGACTGGAACATGTTCGCTTCACAGGCCACACTGGACTTTCACACAGACATGGACAGTTACACATCATCTGTTTTGGACCATATTAACACGTGCATTGACGATGTCACTACTGTCAAACACGTGAAATGCTTTCCTAACCAGAAGCCGTGGATGAACTCTGAAGTCCGTCTCCTGTTGAAAGCAAGAGATGCTGCCTTTAAATCTGGCAGTGCAGAGGACTACAACAGAGCCAGGGCCAACCTGAAAAGAGGCATCAGGAAAGCAAAGCTCACATTTAACCGCCACATAGAGGAGCACTTCCACAACTCTGACCCCAGACGCATGTGGAAAGGCATCCAGTCAATCACGGACTACAAACCCACAGCTCAACCAACCAGCAGTGCCTTCCAAACGAACGAACTTAATCACTTTTTTGCTCGTTTTGACCAAAGCACAGGACATTTTACACCAACCACGGACTCTGCTACTGCTTACAGCCCACTTTCAATCTCAACAACGGACGTCTATTCAGTGTTCAGCAGAGTGGATGCACGTAAGGCAGCTGGCCCGGACGGCATACGTGTTCTCAGAGCATGCGCTGGACAACTGGCACAGGTTTTTACTGACATTTTCAACCTGTCACTGGCCCAAGCCACGGTACCAACATGCCTGAAGACCACTACTATCGTACCAGTGCCTAAGCACTCAGCTGCTAAATGCCTAAATGACTTTCGCCCGGTTGCACTCACCCCCATTGCTATGAAGTGCTTTGAGAAACTGGTCCTGAATCACCTCACTGCGGGCCTACCACCTACACTGGACCCATACCAGTTTGCCTATCGCCCGAACAGGTCAACAGAGGATGCAGTTTCCACAGCTCTTCATTCTGCTCTCACCCACCTGGATAAAAGCAACACATACATCAGAATGCTGTTCATTGACTTTAGCTCTGCGTTCAATACAGTCCTCCCCACTGTACTGATCACTAAGCTCAGTGAACTGGGTATCTGCACCTCCACTTGCAGATGGATTCTGGACTTTCTCACCAACAGACCTCAATCTGTCAGGTTGGGAAACCAGGTATCCTCAACCCTAATTCTGAACACTGGCATACCGCAGGGCTGTGTTCTGAGCCCACTGCTCTACTCCCTGTTCACCCACGATTGTGCTCCTCTGCATAACTCCAACATCTTCATCAAGTATGCAGATGACACCACCGTGGGCGGCCAGATCGACAACAATCGGCCTACAGGGAAGAGATCCGTAATCTGGCAGCATGGTGTGCCAACAACAACCTGACTCTCAACGCCACAAAGACCAAAGAGCTCATTGTGGACTTCCGGAAATCCAACAGCAGGAGACATCTACCAGTCAACATCAATGGAACCGAGGTAGAGCGAGTCTCCAGCTTTAAGTTCCTGGGAGTTCACATCTCTGAGGATCTGACATGGCAGCAGAACACGTCAGCTCTGGTTAAAAAAGCACAACAACGCCTGTACTTCTTGAGAAGTCTCAAGAAATCTCATCTGTCTCCGGGGATTTTAACGAGCTTCTACCGCTGCATCATTGAGAGCATCCTGACCAACTCCATCACTGTATGGTACGGAGGCTCCACTGTGTGTGAACGTAAAGCACTGCAAAGGGTGGTCAAAACCGCCCAACGCATCACTGGCACTACACTACCTGCCATTGAACACCTTCACCACAGCAGATGTCTGCGCAGAGCTCACAGCATCAAGGACTCTTCACATCCCAGTCATAAACTGTTTAACCTCCTTCCATCAAGAAGGAGATACAGGAACTTACGCACCAGAACCAGCAGGTTCAGGGACAGCTTTTTTCCATCCACCATCACACTACTGAACTCAACACTACACCGCTAATCACTACACAACATCCACCATCACACTACTGAACTCTACACTACACCGCTAAATCACTACAAAACAAACATAAACAAAAGACTGTATATAACCTCTGTACAATACATGTACATACTTCATATTATATCTTTTTCACTCCTCAGTACATCTGCACTTTTATATCTGTATGTATACTTATCATCACTGTACATTCTGCCCAACATTTCACATCAATCTGTGTACATAATGTATGTGTATATATTTATATATATATATATTTTTTTATATATAGTAGACTGTTTATTCAGCTTGCTACTCCTTACTGCCATAACCCTGTGATCTGTAACCTTCATAGCCTTTATATTTATTCACTGTATATACCTCATATATATACCACTGCTGTAAATATGCCAGATAGTTATCTGCACTGTAAATATGCTAGATATTTATCTGCAATTTTTGCACAACTGCTACATTTTGCACTTCTGGTAGATGCCAAACTGCATTTCGTTGCTGTGTACCTGTACAATGCAATGACAATAAAGTTGTATCTATCTATCTATCTATCTTCTAACAGGGCAGAAGTAATTCTCTTAAAGGCACCTAAAATTAATTTTTGTAATGTACTGTAATATACTGTAAACTTTGTTACAGTACATCATGTGCATCTGGTCCATTTTGGCCATTAAGGGAATCTAAAAAAAAAAATCTTGATGGCCTGGCCTGTTTTGTGACTGTTTTATGAAATTCAGCCTGTATGGGTTTTTTTCTGCAATGCTACAAATTGTCTGCCAAAACCTAAGAATTTCTGATCAGAGAGTTTATTGTTTCTGTAAATTAAGCAATTTAAAACAGAAAGCACTGTAGATGTACTGAAGAACAGGTAAGAAGCAGCCAAGTGGGGCAGAAAGGGTAATAGAATAGAATAGAATAGAATAGAATAGAATAGAATAGAATAGAATAGAATAGAATACTGCAAAATGCAAAAAAATACCAGGCATTTATTTTTTTATAGGTTCATGTGTAGGTCAGTCTTTTCGGCAAACTTCGATTCAGGTTTGTAGATCAATTTACTACAAGGTATATATTTGCTGGGGCTGGACGCCATGGCTCATGCATGGCCGAGGCTGCGTCTGCATGCTTTTCTCCTCCTGGTAGCTCCAAGGTGGCCGAGCAAACTATGCTTCACGGACCTGGTAGCGCTCCTCAAGCACCCTCCTTGTGGGATTCCTCTGAGGGATCTCCTTTCCCAGTTCGGGGGTGCCATATTTCACACCCATTCAGAGCTGTGGAGTCTGTGACTGTGGCTCCGAAGGGGCACAGTTTCAAGGTTCTGGTGGACCATTCTCCACTCCAGCGCTCCTTCCACAAGCAGGTCGTATGCCGCCAGGTGGCATCTGTTCTGCTCATGATGTGAGTACCACCAGTTAGATACTGTCCACTGCCACTGTCACTTGGTTCAGTGCTGGATTTCCTCCAGGGACAGTTCCCCAAGAGGTTGGCTCCTTCCACCCTAAAAGTCTACGCATTTGCCATTTCGGCTTATCATGCCCCGTGGCTGGGCAATCTCTGGCAGAGACCCGATGGTAACACATTTTCTCCACTGCACCTGGAGGTTGAGGCCCCCAGTACGACCTAGAGTGTCTGGGTGGGGACCTGGCTGTCATTTTGAGCCTCTAGCTGAGGCATCTTGGAGGCCCCTTTCAATCAAGACCGCATTTTTGTTGGCCATCTGCTCTTTCAAGAGAGTTGTGGACCTGCAGGCCCTTTCTGTGGCCCCTGGAGTTGACCCCGGGTATGGCTAGTGCCTTCCTGTACCCTCGTAAGGGTTACAGCCCCAAGGTGCCCTCAGTCGTCCCACGCGGGTGTACCAACCCGCTGACCTTTGTGCAGTTCTATAACCTGGACCTCAGTGCCACTCCTGGCCCCTCAGTATTCCTCTAGCTGTGTTGAAAGACACACACTAGGCAGGGATTAGTCAATCTGGCGTGATTGGGCACTCGTTCCCAAAGCCCTTCAACGCAGCTCGAGTTCCTGAAAGGGAACGTCTCTAGGTTACGTATGTAACCCTAGTTCCCTGACGGAACGAGATGCTGCGTCTTTATGCCACACCTCCGGCGTCCCTGCAGTGCTTCCTTCTCCCTTACAGAAGCTGCCGCTGCTTTCACTCGATATGCGTTTTATACCCCTAGTTGTGACGTCACCCCGCCGGTGACGGCCAGTATCCAATTTTTGACTGATTACACACATTATTTTAGATCGTGAACACTCGGACGCTTTCCCAAAGCGTTTCGATGCAGCATCTTGTTCCCTCAGGGAAATAGGGTTTCATACGTAACCTAAAGACATTCTTTCTACTAACATAACATATGTAACCAGTAAAAATCAGTTTCTATCAGTTTCAGTAATTATTCAATTCAATTAATTTTTATTTGTATAGCACTTTCATTTATTATCCCAAATTATTACCTTAAAAGATGTGTTAGTTATATTATATGCACTTTACTATGCTTTCAAGTCATATGCTTATGTCAGCTACTGCATATATGTATCAGTAATCTCCAAGAGTGGAAAACTCTTAATTTTAAATTAAAGCCATATAGTTTATCAATTGACAATGTAGATGACAATATAACCACATTAGACCAGCAATTAAAATATCCTAATAAAAATCAACAACCTGTGTACTAGATCCCTTACCTACGCATTTCTTCAAACAGATACCAGAATCTCTTCTAAAAACAATCTGTTCTTCTTTAAGCAATGGTTATTCATTATACTAGCACTCATCAAACCGGCCGGTATCAAACCTCTCTTTATGTCCATGATCTCTGAGACGAAGCACAGCAGCTGTTCATACTGTTCATACCTGCATATTAATTAAATATATTAGCCAGAACTAAGGGCCACTTACAGTACTGCTTAAAGTGGTTAATTACATACTACTGTCCTCTGAACAGTGTTGAATCCACTTGTTGTTGTTGCTTTAGTGTAGCTGTTGACATGACATTGTTCTTCACTGAATAGAAGATTATGTGGGACTTAAGGGACTGGCCATTTTCAGGCTCAGGTCCTACACTGAGAAAAAACTTGCAAACCTTTGTCTTAATTTGTAAATGTAAATGTTATTAAATACATTTCCAGACTCTCAGGATTAAAATAATGTACATCTCAAATGTTATTAAAATATAAAGTGACAGAAAACCAAAAAACAAGCAATCGCTGTGCTTATAGTATAGTATAGTGCCTGTTAGGGATGTGATTCACACCTTGATGCATAGCCAACAATACGATACAATAAAGATACATATGAAGCAGCTACTGATGCAATGCGATACGATTCACCCCTATTAAGATGCAGTGTGATCCGATTTCGATTTAATTCAACTCGATGCGATTTAATACAATACTAAGCAATGGAAAAATATATGATGCATTCCAATGTATTTTATTTCTTTGGTTTAGACAAATAGTAAATCATACATTTACTTAAGTTTACTTAAGCTACTAATTTCTAAACACATGGCCCTTTCACAAACAGGCCTTTTTTTGGTGCAAAAAAAAGGTAAAAGTTGAAATAAAACCACACTTTCTCCACAACCATGTTAATTCTATATTCTCAGGACACGCCTCGGTCTCTGTAGTGTTGATTATGTCATATTCACATAGCATCAGTGGTGCTGAGAGAACGCACTTGATAAACAGTTTAACAAGGATAAATCAATCTACTGTACATATAAAATATTGTTTTCGAATTTTTGGTCATTTTCTAAATAATAAAATAAAAGCATAGCACTATATCTACTAAAAATTATAAATAAAAAAAAATTACTAATGCAAATATGACATTGTCTACATTACTTGAACCACTCTCTCACACTTTCTTTTATCCCCTTTTCATTTGCTGTCTGAGAAGAGCTGCAGTGTGGGAGGAAGGTGTGTTGACAGAGGCCTTTGTAACTTGCATTCCTTTTTGCACACAAACACTTGGGCCCTTAACTCACACAAGGGCCTCATTCTTATGTAAGGCATGAACCTATCTTGACCTCACACCTTTTGCCTCTTACGTATGTGACCATAAAACCCACTTTTCTTGCCTATCATTACTGCAGGTTGTTGCAGACTCAGCTTGAAATATGGCCAAAATAAGAATTTTAGACCTTAGGATATACAAAATCTTGTATGATGGATCTTTGGGTAACCCAAAAAAAAGAGCTTAAATGAACTTTAAACAGAGGAAGGGGGTAAGAGAAAGCAGCTGTGTTAATATTGAAAGAAAAAAAAATGATGTCATCTTCATTTTCAGTGCAGCCTGTTAATTAGTTGGTTATGGATGTTGGCCAATACTGAATCTTTTAATTTTTAACATAAAGCTCAGAACTGCAATATAAAAAATAAACACACTAAATCCAGTGACTTTATAATTAATTCTATACACTGCTGATCATCACATGTGGCACTGTGAAATAACATGATGAATTGATCAGACACCAACACACAGCCAGCTAGGCAATTTAGCTCGCATGCTCTGTCCCCAGTTTCAGGCAGACAGAGTAAGACAGGCGGCTACATGTCAGGCAGTCTAATAAAATAGTCCCTGTTCCTCCCACTGCAGACAATCTCTCTATCCTGCCTGTTCTTTCAGCTCACCCAAAATAAGTTGACGTGTTTCCAAGAGGAAGACAGAGCATAAACATGTAAGATTTTAGTCAAACATAACAAAAATACATGAGTGTGAGAGATCATGTTCTTCTGACAGAATTGAAGAAGTGCAGTGTTATGTGCAGCACTATGTCTACACACCCTAAAAGATAAATTGCACTTAAAAATATTTCTCTTATTATGCACATTCATATACCACGTTGCTGATAAGATCAGACTTTAATAATGTGTCTAGTACTGTAAGATATATTCACAAAGCCTTGTGTTTTGCTCAAGCAGTTTCTAATCGCCATCCTTATAGTCAACTGTAGGATGTGTTGACATTCTATCCAGATTTTACCACCTAGTTTTTGCGCATATATGGAACAGGCCACAGTAAATTTAGCAGAATCGCAGCTAAGAGTTGCATGTGTCAAAACCTTGCATAAACTGCATAACCACAGAGAACCAGAGAGCGAGAGAGCGCGAGAGAGAGCGAGAGAGAGAGAAAGAGAGAGAGAGAGAGAGAGAGACTTTAGCCCGCTTTCTTGAGAAGATACACATACATGAACATGAAGAGCCATACTGCCCCCTATGGATAATATGAAAGAATTTACTCAATTTTACCTTTAGAATCGATTCATAAGAAAATATTTATTTATTACAAACAGATAATTAAACCTTAAGCTGGATCCACACACAACTGTAGAAGATGTTAAAATGTGTCACTGAGCACTGCACCAAAATATATGTTATTGTGTTATATTGTCTGTTAAGTCTATAACTGTCCCTTTCCAATCATGGCATGCGTTTGCTTCTAATCACCATCACTGTACCCCGCAACATAATTTATCTGTAATAAATGGACATTTAGTGCAACCCAGATGAGGAGGGGGGTTCCCTCTTGAGTCTGGTTCCTCTCAAGGTTTCTTCCTTATGCCATCTCAGGGGTTTTTTCCATGCCACAGTCGCCACTGGCTCGCTCATTAGTGACAAACTTACACCTATATAGAACATCCTATTTAATTGTATCACCACATTATCTGTGTAAAGCTGCTTTGAAACAATGTTCATTGTTAAAAGCGCTATACAAATTGAATTGAATGCATGTGTTGCCCACACCACAAGGGAAAGTCTAAAGGAAGGAAAGGAATCCAATTATGTATACGGTACAGTAAAGTACTTTAAGTGCTTTAACCTAATAATTCACCCAGTGAAGTGCAAGGAAGAGAAATGGTCTTAAATATTATTATAATATATTATAATGTTAAATATAAATCTGTTTGGAATTCTTTTTTTTCTTTTCTTTAGAATCATCCTCTGTTTGGCCTCTTAAGACACAATATTCCTGAGAATGCTGCACTCCAAATGTAGTTTCAACATTGAAGTGTGTAAAAACTAATGAAAACACAAACCCAAATGCATAACTGTACATTAATTTCAAAATTAATGTATTTGTCAACATTTTCTAGTACTGTATTTCTAGAATTTTTTCATGGTTATTTTATTTTATTTTTTATTTTTTTTTTATGAAACACAAACCCATTGTTATCAAAGTTTTTATACTGTTCCAACAGTTTAATTAAATTGGATTCATCCAAACTTCAATAACTCATAAAATAAGTAGGCCTATAAGTAGGCCTTTCCATGTGTTGGAAAGTTCTATGGCACCAGATAAATTGTGAAATTGTATTGTATCATTTAACTGATGTGCCTAATGTTTAAATATATGAATTTTCTTTATCAAATATGTCTGTATTAAGGGGAATTATTGGATTTTTTTCAGATAGTTAAAGAAGTAAAACGTTAGAGAATCCAGGCTCTAGCATGCATAGGCTTGCCTTGCACTTTTGGTAAAAACAAAACTGCAGTGTGAGCTTAAATGACTAGGAGCAATCTTCTAACCAGGGTTCATGTTGGCTCCTGAGTTTGTTCTGGAAGCACTGGGTGTGATGTGAGAGGATGCAGCAATAATATCATAGAATGCCAGATACATGCACACACTCACTCTTAGAGACAATTTATAGAAATCGATATACCTGCATGGCTTATTTGAGTGGTGGGATCAAACACAGACACTGAATCCCAGGCTCTAACACAACATGCATGCATTTTATGCTGCTACATATACAGACAGAGATTAGACTTATGTATGTAGGTTTAAGAACAAGATAAGATATCTGTATCTTATTTCATAATTCAGCAATCTCTAGAGTCTGGCACAATCAAAAATTCGAGGCCAAAACTCTCACTTAAATCTACAGTTCAAGAGTTGTTCTGTGTAAGACATGCTTCAATTGTTTGGCAGACAATTCTTAATCTCTACTGCACCACCAGCTCTGTAGTTTCCTTTTCCGCCTTCTGATGGTGATGTACTAGCAAGTATTATGACGTTAAAGTGACACAAGAATCAGATCAACTCTAGGCCAGAGCAAGCAGGCTTGGGCATGGACTGATGGTGCGAGAGAGAGCTCTTCAGAAGTAATGTGAGTCCCTGCACAGCTAACTTCCTTCCTGCAGGAAACCCTGCCCACCCCCTCTGTCAACAGCCACTAATGATCTCAGCAGACCTGGAGCAGAAAGGGAGCCCTGCACTGCAGTGATCATGGACTTAGTTCCACCTGCTTCAGATATCTTAAACTCACAACTTAGCACCTTGATGCCAACTGATGACAGATAGGCTTCTTTGTGTCTCTCAGTAGTCTACATCTGAAAGGAGCAGACACGTCAGGGATTGTGCCAGGAATGCAGAGGGATCCTTGGGCAAGCTGTTACATGACAAATATTTCACAATTAGCTTGGTTACTGCACCAACCCTGTGGGTTCTGCATCACCTACCAAGATAAACTGTTGTTCAAAGCTGACAGGCCAGAAAAGTCCCAACCAAAGCTGATGGCACCACAGATTGATCAGCAGCCAATCTCAGTTTCAGCCAAATGTGTGGTCTTGTCTGTGCATTGAAACAAGTCATAGTGAATCCAGACCCTATCCTAGGTACTGGAAGCCTGAAGGTTAGAATTTATCTTGAATGGGACATTTCCAGCAGCACTGGCCACTAAAACGTAAAATTGCTCCTCTTTCTGGGTGTGAAGGATGGCAATATTCTACTAGATGTTTTATGTTTTAGATGTATCAGGTTATTCACAAAAAACAGAATCAAGAGTGTGTACCACCCAACTGATGGACTTTAATAGACCAAACTTATTTTGCAGTATATTGCAGTAAGTTATATACAAATAAAGACCAGGACACACTTTGCTTTGGCTAGCAGATGACAGAACGTATACAGATTTATCAAAACACACATACAGTAATTTTGTCTCACAGATTTGTGTTCTTATAATTACTTATTTATTTGATCTTTTTAGTGCAGGAAAGGTCTTCTACATTCAAAGGATTTTTTTTGTATTCAAAACATATAAACTGGTTAAATTCAAATCAATCAATCAAAACCTTCTTGTTAAAAAAGAGTATACTTCAATATTACATTGCATACTTTGGTAGAGTGAAATAAGTGAGCGAAATATATAGGCCTGGCTGAGAAATCATTGTTTAGAAGGTAAAATAATTACAGGACGCATAAAGCTTTATTTCGAAAGAAATGAAGAAGAGCCTCGATTTGTCACAAATACTGCACAGTAAAATTATTTTCTTTGCATATGCCAGCGATTTTTTTTTTTAGGAAGCTGGGGTAAGAGCACAGGGTCAGCCAATTTTACAGCGCCCTTGGAGTTTAAAGGGGTTAAGGGCCTTGCTTAAGGGCCCAAGAGAGGCAGCTTGGCAATAATTGCCTGAATTCCTGAACATCCGAATCGGTAACCCAGAGCCTTAACTACTAAGCTACCACCAAACTCCCAATCCCGTTTTTTTGTTAAATTATTTTATTAATGTATGATTATATAATATATATCGCATGATTTGTTTTAATAAGTTTAATAAAACTGTTTGATTTATATAAGCATTGAATTAGGCTGTCCAACTTTATGATTTTATATTTTATAGCTTTTCACAAATTGGATTTGACACCAGATAGTTTTACACCTGATGCCCTTCCTTCCTGACGCAACTTTCTTATATGAACCAGCCTTGGACTGGAATTATGGGTACACTGGCTTGTTTAAACCCCTCCCTAGTGCCTGGATTGGTTCTCTGCCTGGGAATTGACCTGGGCTGCAAAAATAAATGCATGGGATCCTTACCCTAAGCCATAAATAGCTACTATGGCTAAACATACAAAAATGTTTATATTTATGGGCTGTTAACTATAAAAACTCCCTAAGGTCAATAGTTGTGACTATACTTTTGCTTACAGCAAACGTTCGCAAGTGATACATTTTCATTGTAGTTTCACTGCATTCTACTCTCAGGCAACAAAAACGTACTAAACTGTACTGCTACAGGCCACTGTCATCTTGTTTTCATGTAGAATCTTTTGACCTTATTGTAGTTAGTTAAATTATACTCAGCTTAAATTCAGTGGATTTACTACCATAAAGAGCTTGATATTTGCCCTAATTATTATACTGCACACATGATACAAATGATCACTTGATTATTAAGGCAACGCTGATTTAGGGACTTGAGTTGCCTTACTTAAAATCTACATTAAAGTTAAAATTTGAGGTAAAACCACTCCAACTGTAGCAAAAGATTTAGACAGCAAGCTTTCAGTAGCACTACTTATTCTTTTCTTTTCAATATACAGTATGTTAAAAAAATAAACTGTTTGAGTCATTGAAAATATTAAGGTGAAGTAACTCACTAAATTCACATTCATAATACCACGGTTTTATTCCATAATAACCTAATTGGAATTCCCAAACACTTAAATCTGAACCTGAAACCAAAAGAATTTGTAATAATTCTCTACCTACCCAAACTAAAAACAGATGCTTGCAACCAGCAATTTCTTTGAATCTTGCATGACAGGATCAGTTGGTGGGAAAGTTTGACAGAGTTAAAAAGACACAGTCATAGTCGCATTACATAAGAGGAACTTTTTTTTTTTTTTTTAAAAACTAAAGTACATTGAAACTGTCACTTCCTGCAGTCAAATTGTATAGTAATGCTGATTCACTAGGGTTAGGGGTGTTGCTTACTTCCTGTGACGTTGACATTTTTACTGTTGTGACATAACTGTGATTTCCTTACTTTGATGCTTCTTAGGTTTGCACTTCCTGGTTTAGGAAGTACTTTTGACATTTACAGGAATAATGGCTAGCCAGGCCCATTCTAGAAATAGAAACACCTAGAACGCCTTGTCTGCCACAATTCATTTCCAGTCATTGTCATTCATGCTAAAATCCAGTATATGGGCTGTAATCTGTCGGGGCTTTTCAATATTAGGAGAATATGGGAATATGTTTGAAAAAATTAAACAGTAATGTCATTTTGAAAAACCAGAAGAAAAGGAGGGCTTAGTGTCATGCAGCACCATGGAGATTTCTATATCACAGTATAAGCTAGTAATATTTGTGTTGAAACCCAAATTTTGTGTATGCGACAGCCAGTGTGAGAATCAGAGGTGTAAAGAGTACCTAAAAATCATACTTGGGTAAATGTATAGATACCTTACTGCAAAACTTACTCCATTACAAGTCACTAATACTAATATTAATTGAGTAAAAGCCTTAGAGTATCTGATTTGAACAGTACTTAAGTATTTGACTCACGTTGAATGTAGGCTAAAAAGGCGCAACATCACAGGTGGGGTGGCGTCACAACCAGAAAGCTGAAAACGCGCATGCAGTGGAGCCGGTGCAAGATTCTGTTTGTTCAGGAAGCGCTCTGTGTGTGTCTGTTCTACAGGTAAGGTGCGGTGAAAAAAAAAATGGATAGCAAGCAATCCTTCCGAATGTTGCACTGCCAACCAGGCAGTTAACTGGATCCAAACGGCTGTGTTGCTTGCTTGGGTGTGGAGCATGCCACTTTCGAGAAAGCTGACTACTCGCATTGCTCCTGCATGTCCATGCAGACGATCCAATCCCAGAGAGCGCTCTTCAAAAAGGGAGCTTTTGCTTTCATGTACCATCCTGCCCTCACACAGGAAGTCCCTGAGGTTCGCTTTCGGGGCCGAAGCTTACCAATATCGTGTCCTTCCGTTTGATCTTGCCTTCTCAACCCATACCTTCACAAAATGGTACACTTGGAGTGGTCTGGTCACTCCGCCTAAGGTCTTTGGAAGGGGCCCCATTTACTGTGGAACATCAATTGTCTGGAGATGCTGGCCGTACTTCAGGCTCTGGAACATTTCCTTTTAGATCTGTGAGGCCAACTGATCTATACCTACAACACTTCTGTGGTCTCTTATATCAACCACCAGGGCGGTCTGTGATCTCACCTCCTGTACAAGCTGGATTGTCCTGTGATTCTCATGTTGGCCCAAGGGAACCTGCTTTCATTGTTGCGTACATCCCAGAGCTCTTGATCACACATGACATCCACCTAAGTGGTAGAGCAGATTTAAGAAAGACTCTGCAGAGCACAAGTGGATCTGTTTGCGACTTAAGAGACATCACACTGTCCCCTCTGGTTTTCTCTCACTTACCCAGCCCCTATTGGGCTGGACATCCTGGGCCCGCCGTTGTGAGTTCTGGAGAGAGTTTGAATCTACTGAAAGTTCTGGAGAAGTCCATCTCCAGCTGATGGCCCCCTGGTGGCCGGGCAGGACATGGTTTGTGGATCTCGTAGTCTTTCTCAAGCATCTCCTCTCTAATGCAGGGACTTGCTTCACGCCTGCCCAGAGCTTTGTCGACTGTGGCCCCTGAGGGGGATATAGCTCCAAGCCTCTGGTCTCTCCGCCGAGGCGGTAGAGACTATCCTCCAATCCAGAGCTCCCTCCATGAGGAGGTCGTATGCTGCAAGATGGAATCTGTTCACAGTGTGGTGCGAGCACCATTGTTTGGATCTAGTTAACTGCCCGGTTGGATCAGTGCTGGAGTTACTGCAGGAACAGTCGTCTTCCTCTACTCTGAAGGTTTACGTGTCATGTTACCTCCATGGCGCCCAAAGGCTGAGGCCTCCCGTGCGACCTAGAGTGCCTGTCTGAGTCTCCCTTCGAGCCTGTGCCCGGGGTGCCTTTGAGGTTTCTTACAGTTAAGACTTTGCTGTGTTTCTTCTGGCCATCTCCTCTCTCAAGAGAGTAGGGGCTCTTCAGGCCCTCTCCGTGGCCCCTTCTTTCCTATAATTTACTCCTGGCATGGCCAGAAGCAGTTTTCCCAAAGCGTTGTTGACGCAGCTCAGGTTTCTTAAGGGGAACAACTCTAGGTTACATATGTAACCCTGGTTTCCCAAGGGTCCTGAGTCATACTGCCTGCATCCCCGCTCAACCCCATGCACATTTATAGCTTATCACCCTGCCAGTGACGTCACACCTCTGCATTGGACTGATTACTTATGTGGTTCAGAGCGTGAACACGTAGAAGCGTTCCCAAAGCATTGTTCCAAGCAAATTGTACACCTTAACACAATGAACCATCAACACAACAGCATCTACAACTTGCCAGAATTAAACAAAGATCAAACAAGTTGGTTTGAAAAAAAAAGCATTAAAGCAATCTTTCAAAAGGTTCTTTTAAAATCTTTCAAAATCTTCAAATAACAAATAAAATGACAGTATCATGTCACAATGAAGAAGAACCATTAGTATTCACTGGACAAATACAATTTGAGAAAGTCATTTTAGATAAATTAAAACCAAATATTCAGAGCTGACTGACTAATTGCAAAATGTAATTGGTAATGGTCAATGTCAATTAAAATACAAATGGAGTAAAAAGTACATGAATACTGAATCATAAATGTAGTTGAGTAGAAAAAGTTGTAAAAGTTGTTTATATCTTTAATATTTAGTAAAACTATAAAGTAGCCAAAAAATTACTTAAATACAGTAACAAAGTACATTTACTCAAATATTTTACACCACTGGTCTAAATGTGGAAAGAAGTAGCTCAGTGGTAGCCAATCCGAACATTGTAAGTTTAAATCCCAGCATCACTAAGCAGCCAGCTGAGTAAAGCCCTTAAACCTCAACTTTAATTTGTATAAATGTGTATTGTAAGTTTCTCTGAATAAGGTTGTGTGCAGACGCCATAAATGTATAACGAGAAGGATAGAAAAAAATACTAGAATCTCTTTCTGGTAGTGTAACTGCAAGGTTGTGTTTTCTGTATGTGTTTTCTGCTAAGAAAAAAGTTGTGTCTGAGCTCACAGCCTTGTTTGAGTTAGGTGCACACATTTACAAGAAAGAATAATGCTGAAGGCTGAAGCTAAGTGAGCCAATGTGGTTATGTATGGCAGCTGACTGTTGACGCGCAAACCTGGCCTTTTTTAACGTCATTAACTTTCCAGTAAATATTGCTGTCTAATAGTGGCTTTAAAGGCCAGCAGTAACCAAGAGTCATATTGTCCTTAGGATCTGCTCTGGCATGAATCAAATCGTGTATACCTCATTCTAATGTTTATTCATTGTTAAAGTAAAAAAAATAATAATAATAATTATTTGTTGCCTCAGCATTGCTTTTATTTTTCCTTTCAAATTATACCCCAAACTCCCCATAGGTTCATTAACAATTAAATCAAATACTTTTATTTCTAAATAAATACAATGACACTTCTGCAGCAAGAGATCCACCCACATCAAGTGTCTGCTAGATTAAACAGCTATTGAATAAGCCTCTTGTGAAAAGTAATTCAAATCCAATTTAATCACATGAGCAGACGTGACATTGGAAGTCTAAATCTCAATAACCTGCGCCTCTCAAGTTATTGTTGAAGTTCTTTTCCTGCCATCTCAGGACCTGAAATACAGCTTGGGATAACGAGATATTACAGTGAGTTGAGTGTGTTCACAGTGTGGAGATGGTGGGCGAAGCAATGCTGTCTCCCTGACCTCTATCCACTCTATGATGGTTCCCTTATGCTGTGTGTGCTGGTCTCTTCCCCTGAGACAAGTCGAGGAATCCTTTCTTTGAGATGAGGGTAGCAGCTGTGCTAGTTGCTTCTCCTTCAGTTTATGGATCTTTTCTTGACATTTTTCCTTTGCTTCCACTCCTACATGTAAGGTTAGGTAATACTGGAGCCAAGAACAAAATATGAGCTGCTTTTGGGAAATGGCAGTCACTACAGCCTTTGTTACTTTTATGGTTTTGTGCCAGTTCTTGACTGGACTGGTCCCTACTTTTCTTGCCAATTGACACTTTGTGCCATACCCACCTATGGGGTTTGACTCAGATTGCTTCCTGTTTCATTTGTATTTAAGAGTTGGGGATTGGGTGGGAAGTGGGTGATCAGGCAAGGCCTTTTCCTTCCTGTGGTTTTATGACCCAGTTACCGGTGACTCACTATCATCCATGCAGGGTAGAAATCTTGGCCAGATTTGCTTCCGACATTGTGCTCAGATCATGAAAAGTCCACTCAGAGCTTCTGTTTTAATTGCTTAAGTGATTTAGATGCAGATGCAGCTAACTGGCAAACTAAGAGATATGCACCATTTCAGAAAGTAATATGAAATATACTTTATACTCTAAAAGAAAACAAAGGAAAAGGGGAGTGGGTTAAAATGTACTCATGCAAACATGATGTGGGTTTTTGGAAGAGTTCCATTATACCACAAGAAGAAAACCTCATTTTCACAAGAGAAGACAAGAACAATTAAACTCGACGCCATTGGCCATGCATATAGAAATAATGGTTGTTTTGGGGTTGTTGTTGTGGTGAAACAGAAGGCTTGCAGATCAGAGGGTGTGATGAATGAGTAACAGTGTCAAAAATAAAAGAGAGGTTCATGGGGTTCAAAGCTAAGTTTTCACCTAGGAGGATAAAGCCCATCATGGGCCAAATGACAAGAGAGCAGGGCCTTCAACAAAGTGTGAAACGTTTCCAAATTGTAGAATGGCGATCAAAGCAATTAAAAGAAGGTTATGGCTAGACATTTTTGTATGTTCTGTTAAGAGCACAATGTTGCCTGGGGCCTGTGTATTTGCGCATAAATGATCAGTCTATAACTATAGACTTATTCCACACACATACGCATGCATACTAATGAACACATGAAGGAAATTTATTCAAATCATGCCACCTACATTGCAAATATTTACATGACAGCAAATGCAAATAATCAAATGAATTAGTATTTTCTGTTTTAAGATTTTAAAGCCTATATTGCTAGACTTTTTTTATTAAACTAATTAAAGGCATTAATTAGTTTTTCTAATGGCCGAATTTTGTGTTTAGCTCTAGAAAAAAGCCAGAAGAAAAGTATAGATTTTGTAACAAATAAAATTGTCTAGAAATAAGTTTTATAATTAAATTAATTAAGCTGGAGCAAGGCCAAATAGAGGTAGAAAAAATCATCAATAGAAACTCTGCACAGATAAATTTATATGAATTTATTTTGGACCTGTTAGTCCACATACACCAATCAGGCATAACATTATGATCACCTGTCTAATATTGTGTTGGTACCCCTTTTCCTGCCAAAACAGTTCTGACCCATCAAGCATTAACATCATTAACTTCTTCAGCAATTTGAGCTACAGAAGCTCATCTGTTGGATGGGACCACACGGGTCAGCCTTCGCTTCCCACATGCATCACTGAGCCTTGGCTGCCCATGACCCTGTCGCTGGTTCACCACTGTTCCTTCCTTAAAACAATTTTGATAGATATTGACCAGGAGGCTACAGGAGCTAATTACTTAGTGTTTATAAGGTTGTATCTTATAGTATTAAGTTAATCCCTAATGAGCTAGCCAGTGGTGACTGTGGCAAGGAAAAACTCTGAAATGGCATGTGGAAGAAACCCTGAGGGGAAAAAACTCAAAAGGGAACCCTTTTATGGACATAAACAAAATAGACACTTTGGCTTGCAAAATCTTGTGTACTCTAGTACTGATCTTGTGTACCATTCTACTGATTCTTTAAAAGAGTGACTTACAGTATTAACTGTGGTGTAAAAAGCCAAGGCCAATAAGAGCTTGTCCTCATCAACATCTGTGATGTTGGACCAAAAACCAGCTGCGAACCCCAAGGGTCACAGATTGTGGGTGGCTTAACTGTTTCCTAGAAGGCCAACATAAATTAACAGTGCTAAGCCAATGAATAAACAGACATACGGTCACTTTACTGAGTCTGCAGTTTCGTTGGACCAGGAAACTTTAATGGATTTCATTCTGTTTTCATAGATCTTTTTATTTATTCACAATTTTTTCTGAAGTTTATATGCAACAGATGAACCTATCTGTCTGCCATTTCATATTGTGCTTTGCAGTGTCACATGTCTGCACACAGCTACACTGGATAACACTATAGCATTGAAGTAATTAAAAGTAATGAATTAAGAATTCAGTACAATAACCACAAAAACATAATAGCCCTGCTAACAGCAGGATTGTCTTTTGAAGTCTGTGTTAAGCGGACCTGTAAATAAACGTTGTATGTTCTAGCTGTTTGCGTGTTTTAGCTGTTTTTTATGTGGAAATTGCTAACCATAAGTCATTATTTTCGATTATAGTCATGCTAACACATCAGGTTTTGTTTTCTGTAACAAATCACCAATTTTTCAAACACTACACATGGAAAATTCCTTTTGACTGGTCGAGCCAGGAAAAAAGTCCTTGACTATTTTTTACAAAGCATATAATTATTTATTGGCATTGTAGATTGCCCTTATTTAATAATAAAATGCAATTATTTTGCAGCGTATTGGTTATCAAAGCTTTTAAGAATCCCTTTTAAAGCAGGATGAAAGGCCAGTAGGAGGAGGATGCATTTTAAGTAGTGCTTTCAGAACCTGCTACAAGACCAATTAATAGAGAAGATCTAGAGTTTAAAAGATTCCTTTTAAGAATATTTTTCCAAAATATATTAAAACAATTGCAAAACTTTATTATTGCTAACATGCACTTGTAATTGGGAAATTTGCTGCGATTTCAACCGTACCCAACACTGTTTTTTTACTTACAACTGGCTGTTTAATAGATTTCCGGGTCCTCCAATAAAAAACAACATTTTGGTTCTCGGAAGAGTCTCCTACGTCAAAACGTTAGTCATTATTTTCATACAGCAAACAAGTGGAGTGTGTGTGTGTGTGTGTGTGTGTGTGTGTAGGCATGTGTGTATATGTGTGTAAGAGGGAGAGAGTGAGAATCAAAGATACAGTACATCTGTTTCAATGTGCAACTTTTCTATCCTGTGCAGTTTACTCTATTGCCAGGGGATTTCCACCTTTTAGATGGTGATGGAAGTAAAGTTAGGGCTGTTTTGGCTACTGGCATGGTCAGAGCCTGCCAAAACAGAACTTTTGATGATAATAAAATAAACAAATGTCACACAAATGTGCCTGAATTTTCACAGAGGGATTTGCAGAAGGATCTAAGTATGTGGGTTGAAAACGACGATGAGAGAACCCTTTGGAAAGCATACAAAACAGCATAATAGGTTCAGTTGCAGTTGACCTACTTTAAAAATGGAGATGTTCATAAAGATACACACACACATATATATATATATATATATATATATATATATATTACACACATTTTTAGAGAGAGAGAGAGAGAGAGAGAGTGTTATATATAGATTTTTTGTCTGCATGTGGAAATATATTTGAATATACTGAACAATCATCAAAATATGCATTTCCTAAGCATTCAGATGGCCATAATTTGTTACATGAGCTAGTTGTTACGGTTCTAAAGACATATCTGTATGACGCATTTCTTGCAGTGACTCCTCTATCCAGCTGTGTTATGTAAATCTGACTACTAGGTCTTGTTTACCAGAAGTTCAGGCTCGCACGTGTGGTCTAATGTCTTAATAGTGTTAAATTACACATTCTTTCTTAACCTCAGACATGGAAGAGTGGAGTTCCAGCAACACATTGTACGTCATTTCCTCCTTTGGGCATGATTGAATTAACTCAGTAATTGAACTACAGCAAAACAGTACTACAGATGAAGAACACTGAAAAAAATGTCTGTGTCTGGCTCACCTGCAATACAACCACAAAGCATGTAAACACTGTGCATTTAAGAGCTTTGATGATTACATGACCACATCCACAACAGTGGATCATCTGAAGAGAGAGCCGCCATGAAGAGGAGACAAATTAGATGTCTTAGGTAGAAATTTCGAGTCAAGTCGTTTTATTGTCATTTTCAGTGGTGGGTGGTCAGGGCCAGCAAAGCGTTCTCTGCTGGCCTAAAGACTATCAGAAGCGCTGACCTACATTTACAACCTAAATTCTAATATTTGTTCCATGAAATTGTATTAATTTATTAACAACAGTTTATTCTCTTCATTTCGTAGCATTTATCTTGGCTGCACTGCTTCCATGTATGTGGATGTTAGATTTTTTTGTCCAATTAGATTTCAGCCTTTATGTGCTGCCATGTCAATCTTATCTGCCCAGGGCCTTCAAAGGGAATACTGCTGGCCGTTTTACTTCAGTCTCTATTATTAATGGGTCTGTTCCTTTAACCAATCAGATTTCAAATTCGCCTCACAGGGCCAGCTAGCTGCCCCAGAATAGCATCAACATTTTTCCATCCTCTGATTGGTTGGTCAGAGGGAAACTGTTACAGCCAAGTTCGACTGGCAAAACACGTGTGTAGCGAGCTGCACAAATTAATACATCTGAGTTAGACATTTTTATGCCTACCGAGGAAGAGAAATTGATTTGGCCACTGACATTCTTAAAAATCCATTTTCAAGAAAAGCTAGACATTGTGAGAAGGTCGGTCAACCCCGAAGCTAGCTAGCTTGTCTCAGCCAGAGAAAGGATTTGTTCGCCACTTCCAGACCATTGAATACGAGCGGTACCACTGGATTACAGCCTCTGAGGAGCGGTGCAAATTATAAGTCTGCATCTCTCGTCAGTAGGTTGTATTTTAATTACATTTTTTATGTTTTTGTCATTTTATTAGACAAATATTGATTCTGAACTGCTCCAAATAATGTAGGTGGCACAGTTGCGGTTGTAGTGTAGCAGTTTGGAGTCTAGCTCTTTTAAATATAGAGCCATTTGTTAAAGTTAAACATGCTCCTGAAGTACCAGTGAACACTTTTCCTGCACCTCTTCCTACCTTAGATCTGCTTGCTTCATCCTGGGCTGCCTCTAGATGGTGTTCTCTTTGATTGGAGGCCACTCTGTGCGGCTGGGTATGGTTTCTCATCAACTGCCTGTGAATCCATGAAATTACAGAGTAAGACAGTAGCTCTCAGGATGGATTTGGACTGTGTCAGCAGTCTGCCACACTGACACAGGACTACAATTTAAAATTGTTTACCATCACTGCACACCTCAACATTGTTTAGCTGTAAGAAATGTAATTATTTCTTACCACATTATGTGTGTGTAGCAACTATGCCACCCCTTCGAAACGAACTCGAAGGAGAAAGAAACCTGTTTAGAGCACAGGCCCAAAAACAAAACCCTTCAGATGGTTAAGGTACAAAAACACCTAAACATTAAATAATTGATACCAGTAGCTCATCCAGAATTGGTCCCAGCTCTCAAAGAGGTTAACAGCCAGCTCAACTCTCTCGCTATAATGACTGCTTTCGTTGCGTGCGGCAAACCTTTAGGCATAGGGGGACATCCCTCTTACATTAACACTCAAAAGGCAATAACCACAAAAGAAAACACAGCAAACTTAAATCCCATAAACAAAGGCATGCACACACGCACACAAAATACAAGCACCATGAGTTAAGCTGGCAGCATAGGGCTGGGAAGGTATCATCAATAAAAGTAAAAGCCCCGGCCAACCGGACTCGTACACAAACAATTCACACGATACACGTGCTGCCACCATGCAGCACACTCCTGAGACCGGCCAACCAGGGGACCAAACAAAAACAACACGGGAGAAACAGCAATTGATAAATCTTCATTGGCATATAGCAAATATAACAATCAGTTGATGTTCAAGCATTTATCCAGATCTACACCAGCAGCTCCTCTAGGGCAACTTCAAACACAACCAAACAAAGCAGCACTATAGCCCATGTGCTTTCAAAACAGGGCCCACATTTCGAGGCCTTTTGCCCAGTGCCTGCTTAAAAAGTCTTGGGATAATTAGCCAACCACACCCCTACTGGTAGGTGCTTGCCTGGCTACATTCCATCCCCCCAAATGAATAGGCGACCCGACGATAACAATAAGTAAAATCCCAAAGTAACACATTCATTCTTCAATCCGAATCTTCACTAACTGCTGCCACAGCCACAGTTCTTGGTAGTCTATAAGGGTTTGAATGCTGGCCTTCTGTACTTCTTTTCAGACGCCCCAAGCTCAACGGCTGCTCCCCTAAGACAAGAGAACACTCTGAGCGGTCCTCACTGCCAACACTTAAAGGAACTAAATCACAATCATTATGCAATACTACAACCGATACAGAATCACTATCTGAGGCAGAATCCCTTTCCAATGCAGAATCAGTACCAGCCCTTTCGTTAGAATTAGAACACTAAGAACAGGAGGGCCCACATCTTCAACTACAGGTTCATAGAATGCCTGACGCATTTCTGACCGATGCACCTGCTTCGCCGGCCCTTCCCGAGACAACGGGGCGAATTAATATTTCGCACTCTGCTTACCTGGTGCCCGAACAACCTTATACAAACATGAATCATACATGTCCTGGATTTTATTTCGCCCACGTTGATGGTTTCTTAAATAAACCAACTCACCCTCACAAAACCCTTTATCATTTACCCTACTCTTATGGTGCTGGTTACGTCGGGCAACCCTATCACTCAGCCTTTTTTGCACTTCCCCATATGCCACCTGAAGTCTATCCTGATGTTTCACAATCCACTGTTCAGGTGCTTCCACAGTCATCTCCAACTGATTATTTAACAAAAAATCAACTGGCAATCTGGGTTCGGATCCAAACATAAAGAAATATGGACTCACACCTGTCGAATGATGCACTGTGGTGTTATATGCATAGACAAGCTGCGGCAAATGTTGAGGCCACTGCTTCTTTTTTTCAGGAGGCAAAGTACGCAATAGGTCATGTAGGGTTCGATTAAAACATTCGCACTGCCCATTACCCTGCGGATGGTAAGGGGTAGTGCGACTTTTCTGTATACCATTCAGTTTACACAACTGACTGATAAGATTGCTCTCGAAATTTCGTCCCTGATCAGAATGAAGACGACGAGGCACCCCAAACAATTGAAACCAATTGCGGACCAATACCTGAGCTACTGTACTTGCTCGCTGATCCCTCGTGGGAATTGCCTGAGTGAACTTGGAGAATACATCTGTAAGCACCAAGACATTCTCTCTTCCATCACTCGCAGGCTCCAACATAGTAAAATCTACTGCTAGAATGTCATGAGGCTTGGATGCTTGCAATGTACCCATAACAGACCTCACCTTTGGATGAACCGCATTAGCCAGAATACCCCTTTGGCACTCGCGGCACCACTGCTCCACATCTTTCAGCATCCCTGGCCAATAGCAACGACGTTCAACCAATTCAACAGTCCTATCTACCCCTTGGTGCCCATGACCATCATGTAAACTCGTTAACACTTCCTTTTGGAGGTTTTGAGGGAGCAATAACTGATAGATCTCTTGATGGCCATCCGGTGAATAAATTAAACGATAAAGGCACCCATCCTTTACACTTAATCGATCCCATTGCCTAGACAACTCCTTCACTGCTCGACCCATCTCCGCCATCTCTGAAGCCTGCAGTGGGGTACCCCCATCCCAAGCCTTTATGACAGGGCCAATAACAGGGTCTGCCTGTTGCAAAGACCGCAAATCTGATTGCGAACATCCAGGCAGTGCAACAATTTCATTAACCCTTACCACTGCCTGTTCCGGGGGATGTATCCCAACCTGCTGTCGTAGTGCTAATGGGACCTCTGTACCTGGAAAAACATCTTCCAAACCCTGACGAGATAATACGTCTGCATTTCGATTAACCCTCCCAGGGCGATATTTTATGACAAAATTAAAAGAAGCCAACATGGACAGCCATCACTGCTCCAGGGCACCCAACTTTGATGTCTGCAGATGACAGAGAGGATTATTGTCAGTATAAACAACAAACTCGTTTCCCAAAAGATATTCTCTGAATTTTTCACATACTGCCCATTTAAGAGCCAAACACTTCAACTTCATCGAGCTATAGTTCTCCATATTTCGCTTAGTCTTTTGTAAGCCCCTACTCGCATAAGCAATTGGGCGGAGCTTTCCACCCTGCTCTTGGGACAAAACTGCCCCCAGCCCCTGATGACTCGCATCAATCTCCAAAACAAATGGCTTCTTAAAATCAGCATAAGCAAGTACAGGTGCCGTAACAAGCTTTGTCTTTAACGTCTGAAAACCCTCCTCACACTCAGAATCCCACAAGGAACATAAGGGCAACCGTGGGGTTTTCCGTTTTCTCCTGTTACCACTCAATTTCGTCACCAGTGCATGCAGGGGCCTAGCTAACTTGGCAAATCCCTCAATAAAACTTAGAAAATAACTGGCGAACCCTAAAAATGACCGAAGGTCCGCCAAATGCTCTGGGCGACCCCAATCATTCAATGCTGCCTAGGTACGACATGACCTAGGTACTGTCCTGCTTCTGGAAAAAGCTACACTTATTTAGCTTGATCTTAAGACCCTCATGTTGCATCCGAATAAATACCTCTTCCAACCGTACCAAATGCTCCTGTACGGTAGACGAAAAAACAATAATATCGTCCAAGTACAACAACAAAGATTGGAACCGCCTATCTCCAAACATACATTCCATGAGTCTCTGGAACGTTGCTGGAGCATTACACAGCCCAAAAGGCATACGGTTGAACTCAAATAAGCCAAATGGAGTACAGAAAGCAGTTTTGCTTTATCAGCCTCGGCCACTTGTACCTGATTGTACCCACTGGCTAAATCTAAGGTGGAAAACCACATTGCCCCAGTCAACGCATCCAGAGACTCTTAAATTCTGGGCAACGGGTATGCATCTTTCCTGGTCTTTGCATTAAGCTGCCGATAATCGACACACATCCTAATTGTCCCATCCTTTTTTTGTACCAAGACAATAGGGGAGGAATAAGGACTACTACTCTCCCTTATTACTTTACTATCCAGAAGCTGTTGAATATGGGCCCGCACTGATTCATACAGAGAAGGAGGGATTTGCCTATATGGCTGTCGAACTGGTTTATCATCCACCAGAGGGATCTCATGTGTAATTAGTGATGAACACCCTATATCACCCTCACTTACAGAAAAGAGGGACTGGTACTTATTCAAAAGATGATTTGCATGTTCTACTTCCTGTTTTGCCAGTCCTTCAAAACTAAGCCACTTTACCTCATCACCAGGTGCTTGTTCCACCACCTGGAGAGGAACATTGGCCATATAAACATTCTCAGGAGAAATGATTAGATTAGGCCCTTGGGTTTTAACTACTTTCACCACCTAAGCAGTGCCTATAGTATGACGAGGTGACACCCACACATCTACACTTACATTAACAATGGGGGCATATACTAACCCTCCCTCAGCATAGACTACAGAAGGAGACAACAGCAAGCCTTCTGGAAGAGCATTTTCTTCAGGCCCTAAAGGTTCTAAAAAAAATTCAACTACAGCACCTGAAACCTGGGGACAAGTAACTGGGACCATAGTCATAGTGCCTGCGGCAACGCAAATTGGGACCTTACCCCGCGTTCTTACCTCATATATAGAAGCGGAACCTGAAATGGCTTTTATCTGTTGGCAACAACGAAGTGCCTGTCTCCAGGCAGGAGCAGCCGTTCGCACCTGAGGGACCTGAAAAAGCTCTGCACCATGTTTGTTAAATAAAATAGAGTAACATTCCTGAATAATATTCATACCTAGCACTGCAGGGATCTTTTCTTTCTGAGCATGCATACTGGGGGAACATGTGTCTTTTACAATCAAAATGCCTTTACTAGGTAAAGTAACACCAAATATACTAACGTCCAGTTCTACATATCCCACACATGGAATATCCATGCCATTGGCAGCTTTCAAAGCCAACCATGCACACTCTTGAAGCCCCCCCTTACCCAAATCTGAAAAGTGAAAATTAAAATAACTTTCAGTGACAGTGGTAACCATGGAGCCTGTGTCCAATAAACACCAAACATCAACAGTTCCCATCTTAACCTGCAAAGTTGGACAAGATCCTACCAAACTTGAAACCATACCCTGGTCAAATTCTGAGCACAATGTCCCCATTTCCAGCGTGTGGCTCTGCACCCTGGGGGGCTCTAGTTTTCCACCCCTGGTACAGGTCCAGAAGCTGCACCAACACTGGAGCTTGGGACATTGGAAAAACCAGTTTGAAGTACATAAGTACAATATCTAGCAATATGGCCACCCTGATTACATTTAACACATATTGGTTGACCATCAGGTGTTCGGCGAAACCTAGTACTTCTAGGGGGCCTAGTTACATTACTAGAGATCCCCTCTGTACTACTTAAGGTTTTCAAAATCAAATCCAGTTGTGCTTGCTGGCGTACAATCATATTTTTTAGCTCTGCAAACTCAGAACTAACCATTCTATTCTCTTCGCATGTAACAATAGTTTGGGTTTCCAGTGAGTGAGGAGCTACTCTACTAGATCTATTTCAGAGAGATGGCCCCTCCTCCACCCACCGCATTGCCTCTTTACGTATAGATCAAGAAGCGTCCATAAAGGGTTTTGCCTTACCAATCTTTTAAGCTCCCTACGGAGAGTATGGTCATAAACATTCTCACAGAACTGGTCCCGTAGAACCACCTGATGGTCGGACATAGCATTAGGGTTAGCTTTTCGAATCCTATCCATCAAATCCATCAAAGCATGAGAAAACTCTTGAAAAGACTCCCCTTCTTTTTGCTTTCTATCAAAAAATTGCTGTTGTAAGGTAACATAAGAAAAGGAAGAACAATACAACTCACACAAAACAGTAAACATCTGAGTTGAATTCTCTCTAACTTCCGTAGACCTAAATTTAATTTCAGTCCGAGCTTCCCCTCTAAATGATCATAAACAAACAAAGCTTTGTCCCCCTCTGACATGTGTTTCCCCCTAATACAGCTCTCCAACTCTTCAATCCAATCTTCAATAGGCAGAGATCCCAATGACACTTTACCAGAAAATTTGGGACATTTTCTTTCCCTAGGCAAGTATAAAGCTTGTTCCCTCCTTTGTCCA
The DNA here is from genome assembly GCF_014805685.1 of Silurus meridionalis. Taxonomy (NCBI): domain Eukaryota; kingdom Metazoa; phylum Chordata; class Actinopteri; order Siluriformes; family Siluridae; genus Silurus; species Silurus meridionalis. The sequence continues at coordinate 15,805,119 of NC_060907.1, forward strand.
TTACCCTCCAGTGTTGAACCTGAAGCACCAACTGCTGAAGCTCCATTTTGAGTCTGCCGTTTCAGTCTCTCATTTTCCACACGCAGTTGCTCCAACTGCTCCCGTAAGTGTTGCAGCTCCTCTGCCATAGCTAAAGCAGACCATCAGCTTACGCCACAGCACGTCCTGTCCAGTGACAATATCGACGTCCCACGAAGTCAATCTCTGTTTCTCCCTTTGAAAAAAATAACCAAACAAAACAAAAACACTACCTACTTCCCAGCCTAACAAAGGAATGAGTACATCCAAATTGATCCGATCCTGCCGACTACGCCAAATTGTAGCAACTACGCCACCCCTTCGAAACGAACTCGAAGGAGAAAGAAACCTGTTTAGAGCACAGGCCCAAAAATGAAACCCTTCAGATGGCTAAGGTACAAAAATGTATTTCAAAATAGGTCAGAGAATATCAACTCTCTCGCTATAATGACTGCTTTCGTTGCGTGCGGCAAACCTTTAGGCATAGGGGGACATCACTCTTACATTAAACACTCAAAAGGCAATAACCACAAAAGAAAACACAGCAAACTTAAATCCCATACACAAAGGCATGCGTGCACACGCACACACACACACACACACACACACACACACACACACACACACACACACACACAAAATACAAGCACCATGAGTTAAGCTGGCAGCATAGGGCTGGGAAGGTATCATCAATAAAAATAAAAGAATACAAAATAACAAAGCCCCGGCCAACCGGACTCGTACACAAACAATTCACACGATACACGTGCTGCCACCATGCAGCACACTCCTGAGACCGGCCAACCAGGGGATCAAACAAAAACAACACGGGAGAAACAGCAATTGATAAATCTTCATTGGCATATAGCAGATATAACAATTAGTTGATGTTCAAGCATTTATCCAGATCTACACCAGCAGCTCCTCTAGGGCGACTTCAAACACAACCAAACAAAGCAGCATTATAGCCCATGTGCTTTCAAAACAGGGCCCACATTTGAGGCCTCTTGCCCAGTGCCTGCTTAAAAAGTCTTGGGATAATTAGCCAACCACACCCCTACTGGTAGGTGCTTGCCTGGCTACATTCGTAAAGCTGCTTTGAGACAATGTTAATTGTTAAAAGCGCTATACAAATAAAAATTAATTGAACTGAATTGAATTTGCCAGCAGAACCTCATAACAGATGTTAGCTACAATTGTGTTTTGTGAACTCCTGAGGTGTTAGTTGACAATGGACAATCAACTGTCATTTTCTTTTCACACTGGTAATCTGACATGTTCATGTTGATTTCTTACTTCTTACAGCAGAAGAATTTGTCCATTTCTTTCCACACAGACCACAGAGGTCCTCTTTCAGTCCCTTGTCATCTCAAGACTGGACTACTGTAATTCGCTCCTAGCAGGTTTGCCTCTGGGGGACATTAAACCTCTGCAACTGATCCAGACTGAGCTTTACAACTTGTTTTCGACCTTCTTAAGTTCTCCCACTTCACCCCACTGCTATGCTCTCACTGCTGGCTTTCTGTTTCTGCCACATCAGATTTAAAACACAAATGCTTGCCTGCAAAGCCAAAAATTATCCAGCACCCACCTATCTCACAGCACATTGCACCACACTCTCTCTAAACCTTAACCACTATTTGACTCATATCACCATCACTCAAGGTACAAGAAAGGCATGCTTGAAGATTCTTATAGCATTTAGGTGGTGGAAAAAACTTCCACTTGATATCCAAATAACTAAAAGTTCCAAATAAATATTTTTCTTCTTTCGGCTTCTCCAGTTAGGGGTCGCCACATCAGATCATCAGTCTTCATACTACTCTGTCCTCTACATCTGCCTCTTTCAAATGAACTACCTGCAAGTCTTCCCTCACCATATTCATGGACCTCCTCTTTGGCCTTCCTCTTTTCCTCCTTCCTAGTGGCTCCATCCTCAGCATTCACCTTCCAATATACCCCATGTCCCCCCTCTGCACATGACCAAACCATGTTAATCACACCTTCCTCACCTTGTCTCCAAAACGTCCTACATGTGCTGTCCCTCTAATAAACTCATTTTTAATCCTGTCCATCCTCGTCATTCCCAATGAAAATCTCAGCATCTTCTCTGACATTTTTCTGCATAAATACATTTTTGTTTTATTTCTGGTAAAATTATATATTATATTGTACAGTGGTCCCCCGGTTATCGAATGGCTCGGCTATCGAACATTCCGGTTAGCGAATGGTTTTCCGAACGAAATTTGTGTCCAGTGAACAAACAAAGTTCCAGTTATCGAACGCCACCCACGCTGCCCAACCCTGCACGAGGGGAAGAAACTGCTTCCGCTTCAACCATCACTGAATAAGCATCTATCGCAACTTCTGTTTGTGAACAATATTAGTGATATTAAGCGGTAAGTACAGTAATCATTTTGTTTCTTACTCTTGTAAAGTTGTTAATTTATACTTTTACCGAGCCAACACAAAATACCCACAGAGATCGGGATAATCCGGCAAAAGGCAGTCCATAAATAATATCCACGGTGCTTTACGGAGGAAGCCCGATTGCGATGAGCTCAATGTGGGCGGGGCACGCATGAGCGAATGAACAGGGCTTTCCCTGAAGCACCGAGGTATGACAGCCACCGTAGGGGGCGTGCCAGGGGGATTCCTGACTATTAATACGGCTAAAAACAGGAAAAAATTGTTAATTATTGGGTATTGGTGGAGTTCGGGAATGGATTAATTGGTTTTCCATTATTTCTTATGGGATAATTAGGTCTGGTTTTTGAACATATCGGATTTCGAACAGTTTTAAGGGACGAATTAAGTTAGATAACCCAGGGACCACTGTATCTACATGTATAACAAGTAATATAATAAATGTTAACTGTATGAGACATCATTAAAATAATAATGTACCTGAGTAGTACCACACAATAGCTCAAACATTTGAGATATCATAATGGACTTGTGTTTACGGTTCATCTTAATATAGCCCAGACAACACTTTCAGAGAACGGGAGAAATTTGAAGCAGTGAACTTGGCAGTTGCGTCATGGCAGGTTAGGAAATAGCTGCCCCTCTTTTGTGAAAGGAGACAAACACTAAATCATTTTGATTTCTCAAGCAATATGGGATCAGTTTATCAATAGATGCTCTGCCAAGAAATGGCACATTCTATCTGAGTCTGGGTTGTTAAATGTTTTGGTTTCAAAACAAAAAAAAAACTGGCATCTCAGTCAAGCTCATTTGAGAACATACCGGCATTTTTAAAGGCCTACTAAGAAGATGGCTTTTAAACATTCAGCATGCCTTCTTTTAGTGTTTCTTATTGCTATGGCCTAACACTAGAATCAGTGCAAATCTGTACCATTTCTGCTTTCCTCCTCCTAGACAGTATTCTCCAGACAATACTGCACCTGAAAAATATTTGGGCTGCAAAATGAGCTATTGAACTATTACACTGGATAAATAAAAAAGATTAAAGCACATAACACCTATTCAGAATGAAATGATTCCTTCATTTATTTTGTTCCGTCAGACTGGAGTAGAAGTATCTATAACTATATGCTGATAGATTGCTCTGTTAGATGTTATTGGAGAAGGCTCAAAAAGGATTTTGTGGTTTTGATTTTATCTGCTCCTGTGTCTCATGCTAGCTATTAAATATTCCACATTATTATAGATTTGTGCACGTGCCTGTATACTTGACGGGAGGAATGAAACTGCCTTTTACAGGGAAATGAAGCACTGTGTTATGTGTTAGTCCTGCAGGAACTTTAGCTCCAAAAAGCCACGTCTTAAAAGTAAACTCTAACTCTGATAGCTGAAGGGAGAATAGAGTCTCTGCAAACCTTAGAACAGGCACTCATAAAAATCAGTAAAAACAAGCACAGTGTGAACATATGAGCACAGTTTGTTTACCTGATTTGACTTAAGAGAAAAGGCTTGGGTGTCCAGATGGTCTACACTCTTGAACATATGGAAAAGGCCTGACAGTGGTTATCTCTCTCTCGCTCACACACACAATCACACAGATGAGCACATGTGCACGTACACACACACACACACACACACACACACACACACACACACACACACACACACACACATGCTGTATACACACACTGTATATACATTTCTATAAAATAACGGTATGTATGTCCAGACATCATATAACCATCATTACATCATAGCAATAAATAAGAAAGACTTCTGCAGATTACAACGATAAACCTCATAAATTATCTGTCAGCAGTTTTTCCTGTGACCCTAGTTTGCTTCCTTCCTCTCTCTGTCCCTCCCATTAATATAAATGGATTTCTATCAATTGAAACATTCCATTGATTAAGGAAAAAATCCTACACACACACAATTAAATGTAGATAGAAAGCCACATTGGTGGCCACATTTTTAAGTTAATTTTTAAAGCTCAGAATAGTCTATTGGGTTCATGCTCTGTTTCTTTTGAATAACAACCATGACAAACAGATTTTAAAAACTATTTAGTTAACAAAACACATTAGTTAATTAGTTAGTGCAATTTGTACTTTTTTTGTACAATGTGTGCTCAGTCTGTAAACATTCAGCTTCTCTTTCAAACACATCTTAGAAAAATTATCACCCTCCTCCAATTCTATTTTGTGTTGTTTATCAGGGCCCCCCAAAAAAACACAATTGATGTCAATATGTGGACTTTTTTCATAATTTTTAATTTAAAATGGAAGAAATAATATGTACAGCATTCCTACTTGTACAGATATTTCAAACATGAAATCATTGTAATTATCAAACATAATCATCAAGAACTCAATTGATTTCAGGAACTCAAACAGCGTCGAAATGCTTTGGTCCAATCACACCAGACTGACCAGTCCCTGACGAGTGTGTATAAGCACAGCTAGGTCGAAGGACAGAGGGGCCAGGAGTGGCACTGCGGTCCAGGTTGTAGAAACGGACGAAGGTCAGCGGGTTGAACCAGCCCACAGCATTGCAAATGTCTTGGAGGGGTACTCCAGAGAACTAAGCCTTTGAGGCAGCCAGACTCCGGGTGGAGTAAACTCTGTCCCCGAATGGAGCGGGGAGACCAGAGAACTCATATGATGATGCGATGGCATCAATGATCCATCTGCTAAGGGTCTGCTTATTGGCAGGGAGGCCTCTCCTTGGAAGGCTGTAGCCGACAAGCAGACTATCTCTAAGTCCTATGGACTTAGGTGTCCAGTGAGTACCGGGTACAGCTGGTTCAATTTCTCCTGGTCTGGGGCCTGAGAAGAAGGAGGATAGAATGCCTGTAACCTTACAGGTTATGGGACGACCGAGGGCACCTTGAGGCACAAAAAAGAACTGGCCATACCTGGAGTAAACTCCAGGAAGGAGAGGGCCACAGAAAGGGCCTGTAGATCACCCCACTCTAAAGAGAGCAAATGGCCAACAAGAACACAGTCTTGATAGAGAGATGCCTCCAAGATGCCTCGGCCAGAGGCTCGAAGGGGGGGCTCAAAAGAAGCCCCCAAAACGACGGCCAGCCGCCCTGCCTTGACAGGCTATCTGCTGCTTCGTTCAACCAACCTGGGATATGAGCTGCTCTCACTGAGAGGAGTTTCCCCTGGGCCCACAGGAGGATCTTGTGTGCCAGCTTGTACAGGGGGCACGAGCGCAGACCTCCATTTGGTTGATGTAAGAAACCACGAAGGTGTTGTCCGTACAGATTAGCATGTGGTGATCTCTGAGGTCCGGAAGAAACTGCTTCAACACTAAAAGCAAAACCAGCATCTCTAGTCAATTGATGTGCCAAAGTAGATGGGGCCCTTCCCATAGACCTTTGGTGGAGCGACCAAGGCAATGATTCCAGATATACCAGCAAATTGACATATTAATTGCTAGAGAAGAAAAATAAGGTTTTGAAATGGCCAAGTCCAGACCTAAACCTTAAGAACTGAAGTCTTATTGTGGAAACATGGGTGAAAATTTTACCCAAAGATTTGCTTTATTTTATTGTTGCTAAAGGTGGTTCTATGTGTTTTTTAATTATAGGATATACTCATTTTCCCACTTGGTTTCTTAAAGATTAAGAAAAGTTTATTACAATACTGCATAGTGAGTCTACAAACCCGATTCCAAAAAATTTGGGACACTGTACAAATTGTATAAATTGAATAAAAACAGAATGCAATGATGTGGATGTTTTAAATTTCAACATTTTATTCAGAATACAACATAGATGACATATCAAATGTTTAAACTGAGAAAATGTATCATTTTAATGGAAAAAGTTGATTTTAAATTTCATGGCATCAACATATTTCAAAAAGGTTAGGACAAGGCCATGTTTACCACTGTGTGGCATCCCCTCTTCTTTTTATAACAGTCTGCAAATATCTGGGGTCTTTTCTATGGGTGAAAGATCTGAACTGCAGGCTGGCCATTTCAGTACCTGGATCCTTCTTCTACGCAGCCATGATTTTGTAATTGATGCAGTATGTGGTCTGGCATTGTCATGTTGGAAAATGCAAGGTCTTCCCTGAAAGAGACGACGTCTGGATGGGAGCATATGTTGTTCTAGAACTTGGATATACCTTTCAGCATTGATGGTGCCTTTCCATATGTTTAAGCTGCCTATGCCACATGCACTCATGCAACCCCATACCATCAGAAATGCAGGCTTCTCAACTGAGCGCTGATAACAACTTGGGTTGTCCTTATCCTATTTAGTCCGGATGACATGGCGTCCCAGTTTTTAAAAAAAAACTTCAAATTTTGATTAGTCTGACCACAGAACAGTTTTCCACTTTGCCACAGTCCATTTTAAATGAGCCTTGGCCAAGAGTAAATGCCTGCACTTCTGGATCATGTTTAGATATGGCTTCTTTTTTGACCTATAGAGTTTTAGCTGGCAATGGCGAATGCCACGGTGGATTGTATTCCTGAGCCCATGTTGTGATTTCTATTACAGTAGCATTCCTGTATGTGATGCAGTGCCGTCTAAGGGCCCGAAGATCACAGGCATCCAGTATGGTTTTCCGGCCTTGACCCTTACGCACAGAGATTGTTCCAGATTCTCTGAGTCTTTGGATTATATTATGCACTGTAGATAATGATACCTTCAAACTCTTTGCAATTTTTCTCTGAGAAACTCCTTTCATATATTGCTCCACTATTTTTCGCCACAGCATTGGTTAAATTGGTGATCCTCTGCCCATCTTAACTCCTTAAAGACACTGCAACTCTGAGATGCTCTTTTTTATACCCAATCATGTTGCCAATTGACCTAATAAGTTGCAAATTGGTCCTCCAGTTGTTCCTTATATGTATTTGTAACTTTACCGGCCTTTTATTGCTACCTGTCCCAACTTTTTTGGAATGTGTAGCTATCACATTCATGTCATTTGGCATGACATTTCAAAATGTCTCACTTTCAACATTTGATATGTTATCTATATTCTATTGTGAATAAAATATAGGTTTATGAAATTTGTAAATTATTGCATACTTTTTTATTCACTATTTGTACAGTGTCCCAACTTTTTTGGAATCGGGTTTGTAGATAAGGTTGTAACTTACTCTAAGAAAAGAGTAAATAAGGTAATCCTTTTAAACTCCATTTTGTTTGGTCTCTTCCGCCCCCATATGGTATAGTCCTTTAACTCCGCCCCATACGGTATAGTCCTTTAACTCCGCCCCCACTAGTTAGTGTGACGCACACATGGAAAAGGAAAGTCATGTAGCTAAAATGCTCTGAAATCGTACAAGGTTCTTAAGGAAAGTAAGGGATAATTAAGCACCTAGCTGGAACGGTAACAAGGTACTATGTTTGATTTGTTTAATGTGTATATGCATTAATATGTGGGTTAATCTATTTAACTGTGAAGAAGTGTTTTAATGTGTTGTTATCACTGTCACATCTGTGACATCATTGTGTGACATCACAAAAGGGTTTCTTATAAATGGCTATTCATGTTTATGTTTGTAAGTGCTGATTGTATTATTTTGTTATTTATCTGTTCTGTAGCTCTTACGGTGTTTCACTAAGAAAAGGTTTTTCATCAAGGAAAGGTAGATTTTGTGTTTCCCAAGGAAAGGCTGACGGCTGAACACAAAATAAAGGCTTTTTGAAACATCAGTACGCTTCACCATTGTCTGGCTGGGGGTTTGCTACAAAGGTAATTTCATTGCAAATAGAAGAATCATACAATTTTAATATAATTTAATTAACTTTAATTCAATTTAATTAGCTTCGAGATAATTTATGAAAAAGCATCTACCAAATGCCATAAATGGAATGGAATGGAATGCAATTTAGGCTCTAATAAATAAAACAATAAGATTGACAGTGAATGTGTACATTATGTACATACTTGTATATACACAATCATTTGTAACATTAAAACCACTGACTGATGACATGAATAAACAAACTAACAGATATTTCATCACGGATGGAAGCCCATTGGCCGACAGTAAATCCTAGTTGATGGTTATAACTGATTAACGTGACAATTATTGACTAATGAGTTAATTACATATTTCACAAGGCTCAAGGTTAAAGAACAGTGTCACTGATTATTCTAAACTAACAGTTGATGCCCTGCATGCACATGAATCCAACAATATCAGGATAAGCCAAGACAACGTTCAAATGTTTATTATATTTTGAGATGTACCATATATCCCTCTAGAATTCAAACCTCTGGCCCTGCTAAGCAAGGCTGACTTTTTCTGATGCCAGAAATCAGTATTGTTTAGGAAAGTAGAGCTTTTTATCTTCTAATTTAGAGGAACAGGATACATATTTCAGTAGATAAATAGTGGTTGCCTTAAGAATCCCTGCATTCTGTTACTGGTTTTAAAGACACCTGTAATAATAAAAATAAGCAATCTCTAACATACTGTATGGTAATGATTAAAAAGCATGTTATTTAGCTTTTAATATTAGCAATGCTGATATTAGCATGAAGTTGTTTATTACAGCGTATCACAAGTGAATTACTAGTCAATTACGCAAGATGTGTATATCTGCATAGCCAGCATATACCTGTGTTTTTATATTTGTTTAGTTCCATAACACAACTTTATACTGGGTCTGCTTCAGATATACCCCAACACTGAAATACTGTAGGTCAGTCATGCAGCTTCTGTCAAACATGCAGAATGGCGGTTCTGCAGTTATTTGGAGAAAGAAAGTTCCCAGAGTTGTATAGACAGAAATAGGACTTCCTTGTAGGATAAGTCAGCAAAATTGACCAGCTAGTTCCTATGAAAAGTCATCAAAGCTTTTTCAATGGGAAAATGTACTCTGGATTTGTATAGAAAGTAAAGAATGTTTTCTTTGGGTATTTGGAACAACCCTATTAAGTATATGGGGGTAGTAAGTGCAATTTATCACTGGTATATACTGTAGTTTTAACAAGAGGTGGGTTGTATAACTTTAGAGATTATGATTCTTTATTATTTAATGTGTCTAAGTTAACTCATTAGCAAATTACTTAAGCCAGGGCAATACACATTTCTGCACCTGTTGACACTTTTAAACCTGTTGCATTTGTTATATACTATAGTCAAGTCAAGTCAAGTCAAGTTTATTTGTATAGCGCTTTTCACAACAGACATTGTCTCAAAGCAGCTTTACACAAATCAACAGTGATGGTGAATGGTGTGAATTTGTCCCTGATGAGCAAGCCGTGGCGACTGTGGCAAGGAAAAACTCCCTTAGATGTTATGAGGAAGAAACCTTAAGAGGAACCAGACTTAAAAGGGGAACCCATCCTCATCTGGGTGACATCAAGAGTTTGATCATAAATCTTTCAACAATACAGAACACTGGACAGTGAGAACTAACATGATTACTGGAGTATAAGATTATAAGTGATGTTCTTTTTGCAGTCTTATACAGTCTATATGGTTAGTAGCTCCGAGTTTTATGAGCTCAGCATTTGTGATCATCACAGATCCAGCATCAGCTTCTCCATGCCAGAGCCTTTAAACACTCCAGGAGGTCCAATGTCAAAACTCCACACATGTAGCGGGATCCAAATGGCACTGGTACGTCTCTAGATGGTTCGGGATGTTTGTGAGTTCGGCATCTACTTCTTCAAAGGTCCGTAATCATCACGAGGTGGGAGGTGACTGGAGCTGGCCAAACCTCAGGGTGTCTCGGGATGGGGAGAGAAAGAGAAGCAGTGGAGAGGAATTAGCGTAGCTGCTGTTCATGATATTAACAGCACAAGTTGATAATGTGCATGTGATCAGATGTTCTGGAGCACAAGGTTATGATGTGAGACGTATGTTCTGTGTAGGCTTTGCTAAAAAGATATGTTTTTAATCTACACTTAAACTGGGAGAGTGTGTCTGAGCCCCGAACACCGTCAGGAAGACTATTCCAGAGTTTAGGAGCTAAATGTGAAAATGCTCTACCACCTTTAGTGGACTTTGCTATTCTAGGAACTACTAGAAGCCCAGAGTTTTGAGATCTCAGGAGCGTGGCGGATTGTAGCGTGTTAAAAGACTGGATAGATACATGGGAGCCAAACCATTTAGTGCTTTATAAGTGAGAAGTAATAGTTTGTAGTCTATTCGAAACTTAACAGGAAGCCAATGTAGGGACGATAAGATCGGGGTTATGTGATCATATTTTTTGACCTTGTAAGAACTCTGGCTGCTGCATTCTGGACTAACTGAAGCTTGTTTATTAATGATGCAGGACATCCACCTAGTAACGCATTACAGTAGTCTATTCTGGAGGTCATGAACGCATGGACGAGCTTCTCTGCATCGGATATAGACAACATATTTCTTAGCTTAGAAATATTTCTAAGGTGAAAGAAGGCTGTTTTTGTAACTTGATTGATGTGATTTTTGAAAGACAAGTCGCTGTCTAAAATAACACCCAGGTCTTTTACCGTTGAACTAGTGGTTACAGAACATCCGTCTAAATGCAGGTTGAGATGCTGGAGCGTCTGTATACTAGTTTTTGGGCCGATGAGCAAAATCTCAGTCTTATCAGAATTTAAAAGTAGAAAGTTATGGGTCATCCAATCTCTTAGTTCCTTAACACACTCAGTTATCCGGGTTAATTGAGCTGTATCGCCTGGTTTAGATGAAATATATAGCTGAGTATCATCAGCATAACAATGGAAGCTAATTCCATGCCTTCTAATAATATTTCCTAACGGAAGCATGTATATTTTGAAGAGCAGGGTCCTAGAACTGAACCTTGCGGCACGCCATAATTTACTTGCATTAGCCTGGATAGCTCTCCATTTAAATCTACGAAATGGTAACGATCGGACAGGTAGGATTTAAACCAGCTTAATGCCTGTCCCTGAATGCCGATGTAATTTTGTAAGCGATCTAGGAGGAGATCATGGTCTATAGTGTCGAATGCAGCACTAAGATCTAGTAAAACCAACAGCGAAATGAAGCCTTGGTCTGAAGCTAAAAACAGGTCATTAGTTATTTTAACTAGAGCAGTTTCTGTGCTATGATGGGGCCTAAAACCTGACTGAAATTCTTCAAAGATATTGTTCTCTTGCAGGTAGGAACATAACTGTGCAGCGACAATCTTTTCTAAAATCTTAGACATAAATGGGAGATTTGAAATTGGTCTGTAATTTGATAACGTGTTTGGATCCAGATTAGGTTTTTAATGAGGGGCTTAATAACTGCTAACTTGAGGGATTTAGGGACGTGACCTAAAGATAGTGAGGAGTTAATAATATTTAGAAGAGGTTCACCAGTTGTATATAACACTTCCTTCAGTAATTTAGTAGGAATTGGATCTAACTGACATGTTGTCGATTTAGCTTTGGCAATAACATTATACAGCTCTTCCTGTCCTATACATGTAAAACAGTGGAGTTGTGGAGTTGAAGGTAACACTGTCTCAGGAGATGCTGTCAGAGGTTGAACTGCCACAATTGTTTTTCTAATGTTATCTATTTTTCAGTGAAGAAAATCATAAAGTCCTCACTACTAAACTGTGATGGAACACAATTTTCAGAGCCCTGATTTGTAGTTAGTTTAGCTACTGTACTGAAAAGGAACCTGGGATTGTTTTTGTTGTTTTCTATAAGTTTACTCAGGTGTTCAGCTCTAGCAGCTTTTAGCGCCTGTCTGTAGCTGAGCATACTGTCTTTATACGCGATTCTAAATACCTCCAATTTAGTTTTCCTCCATTTTCTCTCCAGATTACGTGCTGTTCTCTTGAGGGCATGTGTATGACTATTATACCAAGGTGCAGGTGCTTGTTCTCTAACCTTTTTTAACCGGATAGGGGCAACGGTGTCTAATGTGCTAGTGAGGATAAGGTCTATGTTCTTAGTTATCTCATCAAGATTATTAGTAGTTATGGGTTTAGTGAGAAATTGAGATAAATCAGGCAGGTTATTTATGAATCTGTCCTTAGTGGTTGGAACAATAGTCCTACCAAGTCGATAACGTGGTGCAACACGGCTAATCTGCTCTACCGGTAGTGTGTACAGTATGAGGTAATGGTCTGTGATGTCATCACTCTGAGGTAAAATATCTATATCAGTGACATCTGCTCCGTGGGATATTATTAAGTCTAGTGTGTGGTTAAAGCGATGAGTTGGTCTGGTGACGTTTTGTTTAACCCCAAAAGAGTTTAATAAGTCAACAAATGATAATCCTAGAGCATCGTTTACATCATCTACATGAATATTAAAATCTCCTACAAGCAGCACTTTATCAAAATTGATCAAGAGATCTGATAGAAAACAAGCAAACTCTTGAAGAAAATCAGCGTAGGGCCCTGGGGGTCTGTACACGGTGACCAGAGCGAGTTTTCTATGTATGTCTGAAAGTACAACTTTAAGAACGAGCACTTCAAATGATTTAAAGCTGAATCCTAACATCTGACTAACATTAAGAGAAGCAGTATAAATGGTTCCTACACCCCCCCCACGACCAGTCTGACGGGGCTCATGCTTATAAACATATCCTGACGACTCGTTTAGACCCATATAATCACCTGGTTTAATCCAGGTCTCAGTGAGACAGAGTGCATCGAGATTATTCTCTGTGATCATCTCATTTATAATCAGTGCTTTGGGTGCAAGTGATCTAATGTTTAAAAGACCAAACTTTAAAACTTTTTGGTGTTTGTTTATCTGGCATTTTTCAGTTTTAATTTCAATGAGATTGTTTCTGGATCTTGTGTATTTACTTCTTGGTTTTGCTACACGAGGAATAGATACAGTTTCTATTAACTGGGCAATGTGTGAACTTGTAACTATTTGGTCTGTTGTATGCGTGTTCTCATTGTCGAAGTTTCCTGATGTCTTACCAGTCAGATGGTGTGAAGTATCCTAGAGATGTTATCTGATAGCACTGCTGCTCCAACTCTGCTGGGGTGCAGGCCATCAGGGCGGAAGAACCTAGGACGCTCCCAGAAACAGTTCCAGTTATTAACAAAGAGAAGTTTATGTTCTCGACACCATGACTGTAACCATTCATTTAGAGCTAAAAGTCTACTAAACTTCTCAGCCCCTCGCTGGTAAGTGGGAAGAGGTCCTGACACTATGATCCTCGTTGTGGGTGATGTGCTGCGCACTGTCTCCACCAGGATCCTGAAATCCCTCTTTAATATCTCTGTTTGTCTCAGCCTGGTGTCGTTCGTTCCGGCATGAAGAACAACCGCTCCGAAGTTCTCTTTCAGGATCGCGGGTACCTGCGCAGCGACATCAAGAACACGAGCACCAGGAAAACAGCGAGTGTGCACCTTACCTTTAGCTCCGGTAGCCGGGACATGCCGGACGATGGAATCTCCGAGAATCACAGTGTCGCGTTCCGTCTCGCGGAGAGGGGCGAAGCGGTTCTCGGTCGAGATCTCGAAGGCCTGTAGTGGTGGAGGGGGAGACGTCCTCGACCGGGGCTTTGCTTGTCTCTTCCGCCGCTGCCGCATCCAGGGTCCGTGTTGCACCTATAGCCAAATATATAATCATTTTGACATTATTGTTCTACATTGGGGTGGCGTAGCATATAGCATTGCTTTGCTTTTGAGCTCAAGAGTTTGTGGTTTAATCCTGAGCTTTGGTTACTGACTGTGATGAAGTCTAATAAACACACAGGATTTCTTCCACAATTCAAGTGATAGAATTGATCATGCTAAACTCCTAGTTGTGAATAAGCTGAGTGAGTGTATTTGAGAGACTCTGAGTTATGTGAGATGTGTAACTGTCCTGAGCATATTAGCAATTAGTCAATATCATATATTCATATTTTTTCAAATATTCATACTTCATACAGAAAAAAAAGGTTCATGTAAAATACATGAACTTGATTAAATAACCAAAAATAATTTTGTTACATAAGTAAATTAAAAATAAAATAAAAAAATAAATTTGTTACATACTTTTGCTTATAATACAGCATTTGTCCTTCAAATATGCTCCAGATCTAACAAATCATGAGGGGAGCTTCTTTGCAGAGCCTTCATCAAGTCATCCCAAAGGTTTTAATAGGATTTACATCTGTGATCTGAGTTGACATTTTAAAAATGTTATCCTCTTCTGAAGCCATTCATCTCTTAACCTGTCTAGCCACTTTACCTCATAGTCCAGACAGAAGTTGAGAGGCTGTTGTCATATGCAGGGCTTGACTGGTACCTGACTGATGTTCATGCTGCTATTTTTAAAGTGCTGTAGATCTCTTGACAGCTTTTCTGGCATGTTTTCATCTTGTCCTTTTTGTAGAGATGTCCAGTTCTTTGTAATGCGAATGTGGTGCCTTATTTTCTCCATTTGTCGGTGATGTACATGGACATTCAGTGCAACCCAGATGAGGATGGGTTCCCTCTTGAGTCTGGTTCCTCTCAAGGTTTCCTCCTTATGCCATATGGGGGAGTTTTTCCTTGCCACAGTCACCACCGGCTTGCTCATCAGGGACAAACTTACTTATAAAGAACATATTCACTTTTAATCACCACATTATCTGTGTAAAGCTGCTTTGAGACAATGTTCATTGTTAAAAGCGCAATACAAATAAAAATGAATTGAATTGAATTGAAAATGTACATCAACATGTTCCATGGTACACTGTGACTTTGTAAGCTGTTATTTAGCTGACAATGCTTAATCCAAAAGAATAGGTGACAGTTCCCCAATTTCAAAACAGGGAATGTCAAAAGTACACACAGATTTAGGAATTATTAAGCAGGTAGTTAAAGCTTAAATATTCTTTATTGACAGCAAAGTATGTTATATAACATAAAAAAATCATGAACCTATAAGTCAGTATTGTCACATCGTGCTCCTATTTCATAGTGAAGGAAAGTCCTGGTTCCTTACATTTACATTTGTGGCTTTTGGCAGGCGCCCTTATCCAGAGTGACTTACAAAAGTGGCAGCAGACTTTCAGCTAAATTCGCATCTCTTTTATGAGATGTCTCTAAAATAAGGATCCTTAAAGCTGCTCACTGGAACCACATTTGGCTCACACATGTTTTCCCCAGGGTGATACCAGCCCCAAAATCAACAGGACCACAAACCGCAGCAACAGGCCACTGCAGAATAGCCTTACTCTGCAGATTACTGACTTCTCCCTAGTGGTTGTGCTAATCTTCAAAAAGACCTCCCTACACTGCACCTTTCAGTCTGATTATGTGTGTTTGTTTTGCCTCTACTAATCCAATATGCGGTAAACATTTAGAAACAGGAACCTTTAAACCTCACCCTCATAATCTTATTGCCCAAACTTGACCAGTATGAAACTGACTTCTAATGACATCTAATGGCATCTAATGACAGAGCCATTCCCACAGACTTCCTTGGTAAACACAGGCTACCTAGCCATGAATGAGAAACTTGTGCTACCAACTAAGAAAAGTGTTTCCTTTTATAAATTTACCCACCAATAAGGCAGAGTTCATTAACAAGAAACTTGAAACTTAGGTGCATATTTCTGCTTAGAGATGATAACTGGGTGTTTTCTCATGTTACTAGCAGCTTAGCATGACTCCCCAGGAGAAGAATATTTTGCTGTATTTCAGTTTAGCTCTGGAATGCTGGATTCTGGGGTCCAGTCAGCGTTTCAATTTATCCCAAAGGTGTTTAACAGGGTTAAAATCAGAGCTCTTTAGCTAGCCATTGAAGATCTTCCACCTCAAGCCATGTAGACCATATCCTCATGAACGTCTCTAGGTTACGTATGTAACCATGGTTCCTTGAGGGTTTGAGACTCTGCGTCAAGAACGCTTTGGGAACACAGCTTGACCATGCTTTGAACCAAGTGTGTAATCAGTCCAATGGAAAAGTGCGACGGGACTGACAAGGTGACGTCACGACCAGGAAGCTATAAAAGCACATCCAGTGGAGATAGCTTTGTAGCTTTGGAAAGGGAAGAAAGGGCTCACAGGGATGCAGGGAGCGTAGCACAGGGACCCAGCATTTCGTTCACCTCGGGAAAGCAGGGTTACATATGTAACCTATAGACATTCCCCTTCAGGAATACGCACAGCTAGGTCGAAGGACAGAGGGGCACTAAGGTCAAGGCTATAGGACCTGACAAAGGTAAGTGGGGTAGACCAGCCCACAGCATTGCAAATGTCCTGGAGAGATACTCAAGAGGAAAAGGCCTTAGAGGCCGCTACGCTTGAGTGTGCTCTGACCACGAAAAGACCAGGGAGACTCATAAGAGGAGGAGATAGCATCCACAATCCACCTGCTGAGGGTCTGCTTATCTGCAGGGAGACCATTCTTACATGGACCGTAGCAAACAAACAGCCGGTCCAACTTCCTTCACAGGGCAGTTCTCGGTTAAGTTTCTGCTGGTCGGGGGGCTTGAAAAGGAGGAGGATAGAATGCCTGGAGCACAACTGGTCATAGGACAGTTGAGGGCACCTTGGGGATATACCTGGGGTAGAGAAAGGCACTGGCCATGCCTGGGGTGAACTCCAGACAGGAGCGGGTCAAGGAACAGGTGTGAAGGTCTGCTAATCTCTTTAGAGACGAGATGGCCAGTACAAAGACAGTCCTGAGGGAGGCTTAGACAGGGCCTTCCCTAGTGAGCGCTCAGCAAGCGGAGCATGTTAGAGGACACGTAAACCTGTAGGGTGGAAGGAGACAACCCTTTGACAAACTGTTCCTGAAGGAATTTCAGCACTGGGCCAACCATGCAGTTCATTGGATCTAACTGGGGGCCTCACACCATATGGACAGGCACCATTTTGCGGCATACAACCTCCTCGTGGAGGGAGCTCTGGATTGGAGAATGGTCTTTACCACCTCAGCTGAGAGACCAGAAGCTAAGAGCTGTGCCCCCTCAGTGACCACAGCCACAGCCTCCACAGCTCCGGGCAGGGGTGAAGTAAAGCACCCCACACAGGGAGGGTGTTCTAGAAGGTTTACCAGGTCAGCTAACCATGGCCGGCATGGGGCTACCAGAAAGAGATGGACTCCATCCTGGCGAATTCTCTCCAGAAATCCTGGGAGCAGTGCAATAGGGGGCACCATAGCATCCAGTCCAAGAGGAGCTGGGTGAGTGAGGGAAAACCAGAGGAGACAGTGCAAGGTCTCTCGAGTCACAAACAGATCCACTTGTGCTCTATAAAACTTCCTCAATATTTTCTCCATTCACCAGGCCTCTGCCCTTGCCTCGAAAGGGCATCTGCTCCCTGGTTTGAATGCCCTGGGATGTATACTGACTTCAGTATGAGTAGCTTCTCTTGGGCCCACAGGAGGATCTGTCATGCCAGCTTGTAAAGGAGGTGAGAGCGCAGACGGTGGTTAATGTAAGAGACAGCAGATGTGTTGTCCGTACGGATCAGCACATGATGGCCCTTTGGTCAGGGAGAGGAAATGTTTCAACGCTAGAAGCATGGCCAGCATCTCGAGGCAGTTGCCCCTCTGCCAGGTCCATTTGCGAACATCATGACCTCAAATGCTGCTTTGCCTTGACAGAAGCCCTGACCAGAACCTCGAGGAATGCTAGCGAGAGCACCCTCCTCGAAGAGTGCTCTGCAGGAGCGGGGCATACAGAAGAACATGCATCCACCCCCTGTGATAAAGCGGGGGCAAGGAGGAATACACTTCGTTCTGCTTTTCCATTTTTCTTTTTTTGCTTTTACCATCTTACCTATACTTGACGTTGTGCTTTTCCATTGGACTGATTATAGTTCTAGTTTCCAAAGGGGAAGCTTACATTGTGCACAGGGGCATAGTCATGCTGGAACAGGTTTGGGTCATGTAGTCCAAGTGAAGGAAAATTTTTATTCTGCTGTACACAAAGGCATCCTATACAATTGTATATTTCCAACTTTGTGGTAACAGTTTGGGGAAGAACCACATATGGCTTAAAAAGTCAGGTGTCCCAATTCTTTTGTCCATATAGTGTAAAAAAAGCTGCTAATAAATGTAGTGAGATTCCAAATATTGTGCTCAAATTGTATATAAAAATTTTGAACTGTTGTTTTGTCATTACAACACTGATGAAGGACCCAAGTGGGGAATACTGATAATCTGATAGAGAAATTTAGCACTGTATACATTCTAGGATACAAATGTAAAGGTATGTCTCTCATGGATAAGAACAGGGGTTCACAAACAATTTGTATTCCATGTAAATTTTTTCTTGTAATCATACTGACAACTGAGAAGCTGTGGATTTACATTTATGACATTTGGCATTTTTTCAATAAGAGGTTGACCACATTTAAGTTCATTGCAGCATGTATTGCTTGTACAGTACACTGAGATTTGGTATGTTTTGAATTAAATTTTATTTGACAGGTTTTGGAAGTTAGGGAATGGATTATCGGAAAGAACAATCTGTTGTCCCGCGTCAGAACATGTCTGAAAAGTATCATGGGACAGCTCATCCTTTTCCTTTAGCTGACAGCCTCAGCTCGGTCTTGTGTGGTCTCATATGATAAAGCCTTTCTCCTTCTTCAATTGGTGGACTTGTAGGTCAAAGGTTAGCAACACTAAGTCTAGTTTAGCATGTCATCTAATTAGTGGCATGTGTTCTGGTACGGTACGCACAAACATACAGTTTCTTGGAAACTGTCCACTGGATCACTTAACAGCTTTACTAACACACACACACACACACACACACACACACACACACACACACACACACACATTTACTTTTTTCTTAAAAATATTGCAGTTTTTGCAATAATAATGTTTTCCTATAAAACATCAGATATTCCGACTAAGATATAAACACATATACACACACACTCTGCTTTTAGCCTGATAAGACCTCTACTTTGGTTGTCTGCTTTTCAAGGATGAGGAATGATGTTCCCCCAGGTGTTTTCTTATAAGACCCTCTATGTGGTTCGTTCAAACTTCTTTCCTTTTTGACAACTTGACCTTTTTCTTTTGAGGAATGCCCTCATGATGATCTATAATGTGTAACTTTTTACAGACTGCTGACATACTTGTCATGTGAAATGTTGTAGTTAGTGCAAATCTGCACGTATACACAGACACAGACCTACACACCAGCACCTGTCTGAACACGCCCACAAATAACACACACAACAATCAGGCAATATATAAGTCAGGGTTTAAACATGTTTTGCATTTCCTCTCTCCATCATCCATTTCTATATAATTTGGACAATGACTGATTTATTGTGTGTCTATAAATTCTTGAATGTAATTCACTGTGTACATATACACTCTAATTACAATAATTTTTGTTCTGACTGTAGATTTTGTATTCAGTGGACATTAAACAAAATGTATAGTGACTTTTTAAATATTTTTTAGCGTTGTCTTGTTTTCTTTTTAAATCTTCTTTATTTTTTCAGGGTCCTAGATTTGATCCTGAGCTCAGGTTATTGTGGATTTTCACACATATATGCTCTCTCCATGTTGACATGGTTTTCCAGTTTCATCTTACTGTCTTAAACCATGCAGGCAAGTTAGTTTGCTATGATAGATTACCCTCATGTGTGAATGTGTGAGTGAATGGTGTGTACTGGTGTCAAGCTTAGGATTCATCACAAACCACATAAAAAAGGTTACTAAAGATAAATGAGCGTTTTCTTATTATGCTGGTCAAGCATTAATTGACCATTGGTATTGTACTTTTGCAGCTAGAGTACATGGAAAAGTTGTTCATACTGCCTCTGACCCATGCCACTCCCTATAGACTTGAACATCAGCTGAAAGAACTGTATTTTCCCTTTGCCTGGACACAGCATCATTAACTTCGAAAACATCCCCAGTCTGCCATTTATCGGTGAGCGTAGGCCAAATTCTCTCTTTATTAGGCTTAGCGGGTCCTGTCCTGATTTATGTGTGCATGTGTCAGAATAAGTGAGTGAGTTCACCACCAACTGTCTGATGTACCGCAATTCTTTCTGTGGAATAACAAATATGTTGACTTTACAGGAAGTATTATTTTATTTTCACAAATGCTCCTCTTTATTACTTTCCTATGAAGCTTATTAATTTGTATTTTCACCCAACATTTAAACATTTAAAATAAATTAATTTTCAATCATTATATTCCTTCTTTTTTCTAGTTTTCTCTTCTTATCTGCTCTTTTCACCTTTTTCTTTTGGTATAATATATGATTGGAGCTCTGGGATGAAGGACAATAGGGTGCATTAAATTTAGTCATTTGGAGGGCTTTAACTTGATAAATACAGTCTATGACCCAAGCATCTGGCTCAAACCCCTTAATACTTTTGTGCAAGTAAATCTCCAGTCCATAGGCACAGTTGAGGAATGAGATTACATGTAAAAAAATTAAAAAAATAAAAATGAATACCTGCATAGTTTATCTATTAAATGGTTTCTCATTGGTGTGGGCAAAAAAGCCATTTATCATACTATACAACATATATAGGTTTTCCTAGAGACCTTCAACACACCTGACATTAGCGGTTTTTATAAACAAGTACGTAATAGTGTCACATTTCAAGCTTAACTAAAAGGCTCCCTTGCTGGTTATATTTCCACTGCTTGGACTTTTATGAAACCGATGCAATGGAAATGGTGCTGTTGGGACTAGACTAGAAGCCCACACATCAAATGATTACATGCAGAGCATTCCAGGGCTGTCCATTCCATACATAATTATAAAATGTGTCATATATAAAACATTCACCCTTGTGCAATGATGCCTTTAATAGCATTCAACACAGTTTTGAATGTTAATTAATTAAGCAAAAAAGAAGGACATTTAATGAAGGCCACATCAAAATATTAAAATCTTTAAAGTGTTTTATTGTTCCATCTCAGTGATTTAGTGTCTTGTATTCGAATGACAGCATGAAACATTCTGTATGTACTTGACTTTACCAACCCTTCCCAAGAACTGTCCCCATAACACAATCAATTTGAACTCCCTGGGGTCAAGCTACATCCTCAGATGCAGTCTGCTAGTCCTAGCATGCTTCAGCTTCTTGTAAATCTATCCCACAAATAAATCATCCTCAGCTTGGCTATATCTTTTCAGTAAGTGGCCAGGACTGAACATCCTGCCCAGGACTGTGGATCTGACCGTCGCAGCATGATAACTTAGCCCTTAAATATTTCGCTGATTTATATTTTTATATCACGCTCCTAAAAGTGTCACACAAATGACCACAGCTTGAGTTCAGCTTGTCTCAATAGGTTCTTCATCAGGTTTCATGACACACATTTGCTTTCTGACAACTAAAAGTTCTTAAAGTCCTGCAGGCCTCTAAATAAAAAGGGCACATTACCAAGTATTCTTTCAATTCTGAGAATCAGAATTAAACCTGTCTAGTCAGCTGTATGCTCCTTTAGTGTTCCTCCCCACACTCACACACCTAATTATTCACTCTCCTGATGGCCTTTTGGGGCCCGCAAGCCTGGGAAGTGTTAAATACTTGCTTTTGTGGATCATGGCTAGGTCACGGTCACAACTGGGCAGCCTGGAATATGTTAGACATTGCTGTGGAAATCAGCTTCCTCAGAGAGAAAGTGTGTAAAGCCATTTAACACCTCTAACACTAGGGAATCATTGTTATCATACTAGTAAAAGTAACTTCCTTCAGTATTATTCAGAGTATTTTGATGCACAGAATTGCTAGATGATATTCATAAAAAAGTGACTGCAATTTTTATAATATTTGAAAATATTTGCAATCAAATATTGACCGTCTACCAAATGTATTCAGAACTCACTGTGTTGGGTTTTAACATTATTTACAGCATCTGGTAGACAACCTTATACAGAGCAACTTGCAATTATCAAATTTATTCAACTTGAGCAGTTGAGGGTTAAATACCTTGCCCAGAATCCTAGTGGCAGCTTATGGAGCTGGGATTTGACCTCATGACCTTCCAATCAGAAGACCAACACTTTAACTACGGAGCTACCACATCCCAAAATTCAGAGACTAAAGCAGAATAACCAACAGAAACCGGGTGCTCATGTGAATAAGTGCTGTTCACTCAGTGCAGGTTTTTTTTTAAGTTATATGACATATTCCTTTGCACCTGTATCACTTTTAGTTGTAGCTCTGTAGATTTATTTTCTTTGCAAACTCCCCCACTGTTGGAGATCAAGGACAAGGCTATAAGCCAAGCCAGGTATTTTTGTGTTAATTAAACCTTAATGGGAGAAATTTAAATGTAATTTTCTTCTCTTTATCTAGAGTTTCGGTGCCAGCTTTAAAACAATAAAAATCACCCTTAAAGTAAAAAATTTTAACCTAGTAACATTTTAACATGGACGAATGCTGCCCTCTATTGACTCTTAAGCCTTTTTCAAAGCAGTTGGGACTTTACATGGTACTCATTAAAACTGTCAAACAGTATTTTATACTTGCTTAAAAACTTCTTGTCCAGACAAGTAATTCATGTAGGGTACATATTGGTGTACAGTACATATGTCTGTACTTTCCTCTACACAGTTTTACAACCTCTCTTCTTTTAATCGATTGTAGAAATAACTCCATTTTGGTCACTCCTACAAAGCAAAGCAAGTCATTTATCAAAGCCCTACCCAAGAAGGCCTATGTGTATAAGACACTTACAAAATGCTGTTGTTTTAGAGACATAAAAATAAAATGTTTGCTCTATCGCTTTCTGTTTGGGGAAAAAAAAATCTAATTGTTTTACTGTGTCTCCTTTATATGCGTCACGTCTTTATGTGTGACCGAGCTGGGACTGTTAATGAGTAAAACGGTACATTGGAGACTATAACTGGGACCATCTGGAGCGGCCCCACATATCCTAAACAAAAGAACGTGAATGGAGAGTTTAAAAGTCTGTTTAATCCATTGTGTCTGTCAAAGAAAACAGGCTGATTGTTTCACAGTGTGAGTCTGTAATCACCCATGTGGATGCGAACTTCACATGTAGGTTAAATATGCTTACTGAAAAAACCTAAGACCAGGTGGTGTTATTTTCTAGCTTCCTTATTACTTGACTGATCAGAATAAGTTTTTTGCCTTACTCTTTTCATGTATAACTGTTATCGGGTTACAAGAAAGATATCTATAACATAAAATTATTCATTCATTCAAATTATTCATCATTATGCAAATTCATCTCCACTGCTTCTTTTTCTCTACTCATCCCAAGGCATACAGAGACTAAGCCATCTCCAGTTGTGCGCCACCCCAGGAGGTTAGAAGAAGCTGACCCTGCAGGGATCCCGAGGCATCTAGAGGTTGCTCCAGCTCCAGTTGTGCCCCTCCTCATGAAAATTTTAGACTTTGAAAAAGAAGATGCCAACTCTGTGAGGATCCTGAGAAATCTAGAGATTTATGAGAACCTTATGGCGATCCCTTTTAGTTCTATTTAGCTAGCCATTTCAAGGGACCTTATTTGCACCCTGAACAATCTACACAGTGGATCTACACCCCCCACCTGATCAATCTACACAACACCCACCTCTCTATTGAGGTAAACATGCTCTTAAAATATAATTAATATAAAAGTCTGTTACTGTTGTGTATTGTTTAAGAAAAATTATTTGGCTATCGAAGATCTTAACTAAGAAGAAATTTATTCCAGCAGAGCAGTGGCAAAATACATGAAATAGTCTGGGTTTATTAAAGTTAAAAAGAACACAGGAAAATTTCTGCTCATTTTATATGTTATAAAAATGTATAAATTTCTTCCTGCTTGGCATTCTAATGGAATTTAAATAAAATAAAAAAAAGACACAAATGTAAATACAAATTAAGTATAAGAACTGAGTAATGGCCCAAATGGCCAAGTGGCACTGTTGTCTAGCCAGACATCTGTAATTGGTAATCATGGTCACAAATACCTTTGCTTAGTATTGTTACAGGTGTTATCACCCAATCTGACAGGTGTTAGTATTATTAAAATGTAATCATGGGCACTTTGGTCACGGATGGTCCGCTCCCACTCCAATACTGATTGATTGAAAGCTATTCACTTGATTTTCTACATAACTGAGTCTTTGATATTTAAGACATTTTGGGGATGAGCTCATTCTGACATATATCTTCTTACAATAGATTAAGACTTCAATTGCCATGAACCGTTTTTGAATTCATGTGTCTATCAGTGTACACCTGATAACCTCAAAAGAGATGGAACTCTAATGAATGGACATTTGGTGTCACCCAGATGAATCTTAAGGTTTTCTCCTCATACCATCTCAGGGAGTTTTTTTCTTGCCACTAGATTTCTCATTACAGATAAACTTGTAAAGCATACATTTACATGGATTTAGTTCTAAATTTGAAGTCATATTCATAATCCTTTTCATTTTGTAAAGCTGTTTTTCGGGCAGTTCTTACTGTTAAAAAAATATTTTGTATTATTTTTATTTCTATCTCATTTTAACACACGATTCTTTTCTGAAGGAAGCTGCTGAGGGTAATTTTGCATTAACAGCCTGAGGATCCATGAGATGAAAAGTCTGCTACAATGGCTCAAGACCACAAGTTGCATTTAATCACTGCACACCTCAACAATGATGCAATGTAATACATGGATATTCAGTGCCACCCAGATGAAGATAGGTTCCCTTTTGAGTCTGGTTCCTCTCAAAATGTCTTCCTGATGCCACCTCTGGGAGCTTTTCCTTGCCACACCTCTGGCTGGCATATTAGGGACAAATATACACTTATAAAGAACAAACTTATACATTATTTTATTACCATAAAAAAACTGATAAATAAATTAAATTAAACAAGAGATGAATTTTTTTAATAATCCTAAATATCTACACATCTACACTATATGATAATATTTCTTATTGTATTCTATTTTAAATCTGTCTGTTCATCAAAAAAGTTTGGCCTTAATGCTTTCTTTAACCCTTTGTCTCTGATTAACTAACGAATTGAAAACACAGGGAAAAGAAAGGGAATGGAGAAATAGAAAATCTATATATATTTGTTTCTCTCTGATTGAAAGGCATCAGAAAATAAGAGGTTTATGACTGAGTGGTTTATGACTGGCTGTCAGGGCAGTAGAAGAAAACTCCAACTACCATAATGCATCGCTGATATCAACCGGAAGCGGAAGATGTGCACGTGATTGTACGTTGGAGAAGGAGTACAAATTTGAGACGCGGATTCGCTCCTGATTTAGTAAGATTACCTTGCTGACATTCCTGTTTATTGTACAGTGAGATTGAGGTATTGCTGGGAGTGTGTTACTGGGGTGTGTGTGTGTGTGTGTGTGTGTGTCTCGGGCGCGTTATTACAGTGCTCAGGTCTGCACCTTGGATGAGAACTCAGTGACCACGCTCTGAACCACGTGTGAAATCTAGCCAATAGGCAAGCCGTGACGTCATAGACAGGCGAAGTCGCGTAAACCAGGAAGCTACAAGATGGCTGTGCGGTGGTAGCGACATTAGCTTCTGCTCGTGCCGGTAAGCGCTTTGAGTGTGTTATCTGTGCAGTCATGAGCTTATATGCAGGCAGAATTCCGTCTGCGTGTTTCCTGCTTGCCCCGATTCATTTCGTGGGGGTGACACGCAGCCGATGTGTTGTTTCCTTAGCTTAGGAGCGTGCTTAGTCGGCTCTCGAGGGTATCGGTTGTTAGCATTTTAGCCGTGCGGCTATGCGCTCCCGGCTGCGAGGTGAGCTTCCGTTCCCCGGGGATTGCGCTCGTTTGGCGGTTTCCTTCTCCGGTGCGTGTGACGCGGTGCTCCGTATTCTTCCTCCGAGGTGGGAGAACTTTCGGGGAGCGCTCTCCGAGGTGAGAGGTGGATGAAATTTCGGGAAATTCGGGGAAGCACGCCTGGCGGCTGCTTCTTCTCCCGGTGCGGGCGGCGCAGCATTGCATGTCTCTCTCTCCAAGGAGGATGAGATGATGGATGCTGGCGAGTCTGCGGACTCCTCACAGCCTGTGCTGTACGTGGAGCTCCTTGAGGTCGTGGCACGGGCCGGTCTGAGCTGGGTCTAGCCGGTCGTGTAGCAGAAGCAGCGCGCACCCAGTGAGCTGGATGAGCGTTTCCTGGCTGACCCTCCACTCTGACCCCAGCTTCTGAACAAGCTGGGATATGTGAAGAAAGAATTTCACTATGCAAAAACAGACTTGTCTTCTTTTAGACAGTTTCATTACAGCTGAGGTTGATTTACACTTCTTGATAATAGCTTTAACAGTAGAGATGGATATTGTCAAGCCTTTTTTTTTTTTAATGGCCATTGTCTAAAGGTCAACCCAATTTTGTCTTATTTTGTAAACTTCTGTTGATTTGTGTTGGTTCAGTTTGTGCATTTGATAATATTGTTTTATCTGCTTTTGACAGTTTTTATGAAAAGGTGTCCATTAGCCATGTCCTGCTAATGTACCCGACTCCGTTGTACTCCCATGCCGGTCATGGGCCGTTCTCTGAGGTGTACGAGCCAGCAGAAGACACTTTCCTTTTGATTGACACCTTGGAGAAGGATGCTGCTTTGCTGCGGCAAATCAAGTGAGTATTAAATTCTATTTGCTCTTGTAATAAATTTTACTTTTGTTCTTACAGTTTTATGTCAATATGTATTGTTTTTGCAAGTCCTGGTAAACAGTTATATAGGGCAGAATATGTTGATTATTTATGTTGTTTGTGGAATTGGGTGCAAATATGCATGCATTCTAAAGACAAAAAGATAATAAGGTATGTTGAATAAAGAAATAAGTTGCAAAAAGGAAACATTTTAAAAGCCTTTGGTGTTCGAGATTTTTCCTTTACACAGTGCTTTTAAATTTTAGCCCGCTTTTGTTTAAATGTGAGGTGTTGCGTAAGTTATGGTTCTATGTGAATTATTTTCTATTTGCACTTCGCTGATTTTAAAACTTGGTCACTTATTAGTCATTTACTGAAGTTACATAGAAATGTTTTTGGTCAAACCAAACTAAAAGTTCTCACTAGGTTTACAACAGTTACATGGTCTTTCCACTGCAGGCCACCCCACAGGTTTTCAAGCTATTTATTGGGTCTAAAGTTTTATTATGTGGCCATTGAGCGACACTGTCATAAGTACAGAAGATTTATTCAACTTTATTACAAAAATAAAAAAACAGTACTGAATCATGAAAATGTGCTAAATTAAATAAATATGAATATATTAATTATATTGATAAATAATGAGGAAAAGATATGCATTCAAACTAAAACAAAAAGTAACAGTCCAAATAAATAAAATAACAAACAAGCTGGTTTTTTTCCTCCATGAATACCTAATTTCTTACTACATTCATATTTCTGTTTCATGCTGTTAGTTAATGTTTAATGCATTTGATTAAAGTGGAACATTTAGTTTGCATATCTGTGTTGCCAGGATTGATCATTCTGTCACTTATGAGCGCGTATTCTGCTGCTTTTCCTGAAATACTTATAGCAAAAACATTAACTTCAGTGTGGACTTATGTTGTTAATGTGTGTGCAACTGATCCCTGAGATTCTTGTTTTGGTTTCTCTATGCATTTCAGCCCCGCTGTGTGCCTTGAGGTTGGCACTGGCTCAGGGGTGGTTTCTGCTTTCTTGGCTTCCGTAACTAGAGCTGAGGCATTATATCTGTGAGTATGAGTATTAATTGTGATCAGGATTAAATTTGATATCAGCATTTTACGTTCTCCAAAAAAAAAAAAAGTTCTGCTACATGTGACCTGTGTGGAAATTGTTCTTTGAGTCACTGGTTTTAGAGTTTTTTGCAACCGATAGTATAATATGAAACTCACTTTAACTGTGAATCATAGTAAGTAAATTGTTCATCTTACAATGCCTTGTTTTGATATTTTGTGCATGTTGAAGCTGCACTGACATCAACCCAGCGGCAGCACAGTGCACAGCAGAGACGTCTCGCCGCAACAAGCTTCACCTGCATCCGCTTATAACGGACTTGGTGAGATACGCTGCACTCGCTCTGCTTTCTCTGCTCTTGGACTTTTGTTTTAATGGTGTGATGCTAAACGGTGCTGCAATGCATTGTGATATTAAAGATAGACTGTATACCTTTAATACCTACTGATATCTAGTATATTATAACTACTTCACATTCAGTTTTTAGGAATTTAAAGCATTAATATTAATAAACATGCTTAATATTAGTGTGTGTGTGTGTGTGTGTGTGTGTGTGTGTATGTGTGTATATATATATATATATATATAAAAGCATTTCACTACATGTCGTACCCTGTGTATTTGACAAATAAAATTTGATTTGATATACTTTTTTTTTTTTTTTTTTTTATGTATTTTTTTTACATTTCACATTGATGGCCTTTAGCACCCAATTTTATCAAAGAGACTTACAATAGATTATATAAATAACTGTACAATTTTAATTATTAAGTTATTTGGCTGTATGAGTATTATTTGATGATTTAATTATATGAGTAGTTATAGGCCTTGCTCAAGGGCCCAGTAGTGGCAGCTTAGTGGTGCTTTTTTGTGCTGCGGAACAGCTCAGGTGTACAGTAATGTAGGAAGCTACTGTAGATTAGATGCACTTAATATACTATTAGAGCACTGGGAATGATGAAAAAGGTATTATCCATATCGTAATTATAACCTTGCCCATTAGAGCATGTTTTTCTCAGGCTTTTCAGGCTTTGCCTTTTTTCTTTTATGAAAGTATACCTATTTCAGTATAACTTAGCACTGATGTGAATGTAAGATTGGTTCTATTTTTTATTTTTTTTCCCTCAGACTCAGTGTCTGTTGCCCAGATTGAATGGAATGGTGGATGTTCTTCTCTTTAACCCTCCATATGTAGTTACACCATCTGAGGAGGTATGTTTAAATAATGATCAGTTGGTTGTTGTTTGTAAGATAATGGTGTTGAGATTCTGGTATGGTAAAAACTGCTTTTGTTCTTTTTTTTTTTTTTTTTTTTTCTTAATGCAAGTATTGTAAATTCCTTGGAAAAGTACAACTGAAATGATTTTTTTTCTGTCATTTTGTTGGACTTTTGTGCACAGGTGGGCAGTCATGGCATTGAGGCATCCTGGGCAGGAGGAAAGAGAGGCAGGGAGGTGATGGATAGATTCTTCCCCATGGTTTCACAGCTATTATCGAATCAGGGCCTGTTCTACCTCGTCACAGTGTCTGATAACAATCCAGGTAGGAGGATCTGTAAGAAAGACCTGTTTAGCCAAAAATTGTATGTATTAGTATTAACTTTCTGCATGTTAAATGAATGAGTTTTGTCTGTGTCACCACATTTCTATGCCAGTATAACAGGGCATTAAGAGTTGCTCAGGTGACTGTAAAGGAAAATGATTAAATGATGCATATGTACACTAAGGCTTACTATATACAGTATTATTCATATATTATATTATTCTTATATAATCAGTGATACATGAACTTGCCTTTCCTTTGGGTATTATACTGAAGGCTTAGGGACATTTTTGGAGGCTTTCAGCACTGATTTAAATGATCCAGCTGCAATGCAGTTATAATGATCTAGTTAGAAACTGTCTTTTCTCTCCTCTGGTCTAGAAGAGATTCTGTCTCTGCTTGGCGAATTCGGGTTAAGAGGAGAGGTGTGTCTGTCTCGTCAGGCGGGAAGAGAAAAGCTGTCTATCCTGCGCTTCAGCAAGAGAGACATCACAGGACTCTGAACACTAAAGCTACACTGCATACGGACTACAATCCTCTCTGTTTTCCCAAAAGCAGAGTAAAGGGAAAAAAAACTGGATTCAAAGTGTGAGATTTAAGTGGCAGTCAGGAGATTGGAAAGTGTGATGGTGAATTCTGGACATCTGACCTAGTGCATCCTTAGAGGAACTATAAAGGGATATGTTTTTGAAAGACCTTTTTGAAGAGGTTCTGACAGCTACCTCATAGATTGGAATGGTTAAAGTGTTGCAGTAGTGACTTTGTGTACTATGTAAATGATTGTTCTGCCTGTATGTTCCAGCCTTCAGAGGACAGTGGTGGTTACGGGGTACGTCTGCCACTGATTGAAGTCAAACCTGAGTAGAGCACGAGATGCGGAAGTGAAGATGACCTGATTTCTTTTGTGTTTGATGGCATTGGCTATTTTATTAGCAAGTGTTTAATGAAGAGATGTTGAGTTGTGAAGTGGCCATAATGAGAATATGATTCTGCATCACATTTATTGGTTCATGTCAATATTTTTCCCAGTAGGTTGCATTTTCCTTGGGGAACACAGTTACCTTGGGGAATCTTTTAACGATGTATAATGTTGTGTACCTTTTGTAGTATAAAGCAAACCCATTTAAATGACATGGTGAGGCTAATTACTGAAAATGCTATTTAAAAAAAAGACCAAAAAGTTGAGGGTTCATGTCTCACCTTCTGCCAAATGCTTAGGTAATTTACATTAATTTTGATTTTGTTTCAAAATAAATGACAATTACGTATTTTTAAATGTGTGTATATAAAGCAAATAACTGCAACAACACAAGGGAAAATGTGGGACTTTTTTTGTCACTATTTGACCATCTTATGTTTGGTTAATTTTTTTATTCAAACCTTGGTGTTGAACATTGACACTTGTAGAATCTTAATTAATAAACTCATCAAGATCTTATTGTTGTCATGATTTAATACAGTCAGACAGTGTCACAGTGTCAGCTATTTCATGCAAAGAACAGTTTTACAAACAGTAATTAGTGACTTGTAACTTTTTTGAGGAAACTGGGTGCTTCAATCGGTTCATAATCTTGAACAGGAATGTATAAGGAATGTGTAGTTTTAAGTTTTACACAATGTAAAACTTTACAAAGGCGAATTTACAACACATTAACATCAACACATGAAGTGACATGGAATGAACAGTTACTCAATGAAATTCAGAAATCATGGATACTCTTAACAGTGGACCAGAGTCCAGCTGTAGCTCCTATCTGTATATTTAGCTCAAGCCTAAACACCTATGCTGATTGGTTCCAGATGATGTGTCCGTCCTCCCCAAGTCTCACTGCTCCACTCGCTACAAGCTCTAAAGCAGCGGGGAAGGCCCGATGCTCTGCCTCCCGGATACGCTCCGATAGACTGTCCTCTGTATCGTTTATTAGAATAGGAACAGCGTCCTGAACGATGATAGCTCCTGCATCCACCTCCTCCTGGTAACACAACATGGTTTTAACAAGGATAAGCTAGGTTCCGAGGCCATCTTTGCAGATAAAAAGTTAATCCAAAACAGGAAGATCTTGTACAAACCCGATTCCAAAAAAGTTGGGACACTGTACAAATTGTGAATAAGAGAGTAATGCAATAATTTACAAATCTCAAACTTATATTTCATTCACAATAGAATATACCGGTAGATAAAATATCAAATGTTGAAAGTGAGACATTTTAAATTTACATGCCAAATATTGGCTCATTTTTTGATTTTATGAGAGCTACACATTCCAAAAAAGTTGGGACAGGTAGCAATAAGAGGCCGGAAAATTAAATGTACATATAAGGAACAGCTGGAGGACCAATTTGCAACTTATTAGGTCAATTGGCAACATGATTGAGTATAAAAAGAGCCTCTCAGAGTGGCAGTGTCTCTTAGAAGTCAAGATGGGCAGAGGATCACCAATTCCCCCAATGCTGCGGTGAAAAATAGTGGATATATAGCAATATCAGAAAGGAGTTTCTCAGAGAAAAATTGCAAAGCGTTTGAAAACATTGTCGGTGAACACAATCCACCGTGCCATTCGCCCCTGCCAGCTAAAACTCTATAGGTCAAAAAAGAAGCCATATCTAAACATGATCCAGAAGCGTAGGCGTTTTTTCTGGGCCAGGCTTATTTAAAATAGACTGTGGCAAAGAGGAAAACTGTTCTGTGATCAGACAAATCAAAATTTTAAGTTATTTTTGGAAAACTGGGACGCCATGTCATCCGTACTAAAGAGGATAAGGACAACCCAAGTTGTTATCAGCGCTCAGTTCAGAAGCCTGCATCTCTGATGGTATGGGGTTGCATGAGTGCGTGTGACATGGGCAGCTTACACATCTGGAAAGGCACCAACAATGCTGAAAGGTATATCCAAGTTCTAGAACATATGCCTTCATCCAGACGTCGTCTCTTTCAGGGAAGACCTTGCATTTTCCAACATGACAATGCCAGACCACATACTGCTTCAATTACAACATTGCAGTCCAGATCTTTCACCCATAGAAAACATTTGGCGCATAATAAAGAGGAAGATGTGACGAGGAAGACCTAAGACAGTTAAGCAACTAGAAGCCTGTTTTAGACAAGAATGGGACAACATTCCTATTCCTAAACTTGAGCAACTTGTCTCCTCAGTCCCCAGACGTTTGCAGACTGTTATAAAAAGAAGAGGGGATGTCACACAGTGGTAAACATGGCCTTGTCCCAACTTTTTTGAGATGTGTTGATGCCATGAAATTTAAAATCAACTTATTTTTTCCTTAAAATGATAAATTTTCTCAGTTTAAACCTTTGATATGTCATCTATGTTGTATTCTGAATAAAATATTAAAATTTGAAACTTCCACATCATTGCATTCTGTTTTTTTTTTTTACAATTTGTTCAGTGTCCCAACTTCTTTGGAATTGGGTTTGTATGTGAGAGATACAAACTTTAAATCTTTTTCAATAATATTTTTTATTCTAAAGTGATCATGGTCTTTATGTTCAAACATGCCAAACTTACAGCCACAAAGTGCACACTGCAGCCGGTTATCCGAACCCCAGCCAGCAGTGCTTGCTTTTGTGCGTTCACCCCTTTGAAGGAAGGCAGCAGTGACGGATGGATGTTCAGCAGCTTTCCTGTTACACAGAAAAGATTTCCTTATATTGGCAACACTTTCTCCCCCTACATACACTATTATATTAGTTGGTCAATTCATTCACAGAGCTTGAGAAGGCACTTGACTCCTCAATGGGTCATTACTACCTATAGTCTAATACTGTCAATATAGTTATTCCCCAAGTTACGGTGGAGACGTGTTCTGATATACAAAGGGATATACAAAGAAAAATAATTTCATTGTGCTGTAAAAGTACTTGTGACAAATAAAAAAAATATATAAGATAAACCCCTTTGCATGTTTGCTGTGTCTGGTGGTTGAATATAAATATATATTACCCGTGTTTAGATTTATACTATTTACCTGCATTTACATTATGTTTTACACTCCTAACAAAGCTTTAGACACCATGCTGCTCTGATGAACAAATAATAAATTATTTTATCAACCTGTGATCGCAGATGTGGTAATATTCCACAATGGACTTTAAAATAGGATGAACTTGGGAGATTTGGTTTTTGACTCCGTTCTTGTATAAGAATTCCCTATTTAAATCAATCACTGGACCTAATAGCAGTACGTAAGTGTCGGACAAGCTTGGCTCCTACCATTCCACTTTCTAACAAAGGGTCCGGTGAGGATTCTCATAAAGCCGGCGAGACACACTAGCTCCACTCCAAACTCCTCCAGAACACGGTCAATGGTGCTGTCAAACTCCATCCGGCTGCCATACAGCTTATGATCTACCACCTGAATAAGCACAAAAACATTAGAAAACGTCTGAAACTTGGTTCTTTTTCACAAATTAATATTTGGACCATATTGGATAGTTCTTGGATGTACTTCTATACTGAAAAGGAACTTGCTTTCAGAAAAGAAGTGTATCAATTACTAAAAATACAAAGAGCTTTGAAATTCTTGAATAACTGAAGTGCAGAGACAATGCTGAACACACAAACTAACTTATATAAAATATAATGTATTTAAAAAGTGTTGCATGACAATTCATGAACAAATTGTTCACTGAGAACAGATCAGTATGAGCTGCATGTGATATTAAACAGGTGAATATTCAGCTGGATAACATTCTTTTACCAAACAAAAAATAACAAAATAGCTTGCTAGATAACTCACTCATCCACACACATATAGCATCTCCCTATATTAGTTTGCTTTCTGTATTAGGAAAACCATGCTGAGGACATAAATTCTAGACACTTTCTCTCAGGTGTGACAACACTATCAACAAAACACTCAAATCAGGCACTCAATCAGTGTATTTCATTTCTGTATATTTGTTTGCCTTATGGGAGACTTCAAAATCTGGAGTTAATTAACTAGCTAATTCTGTTGAACATTTAAAAATGATGCCACCAAATATTTGTTTTCTGAACAGCCATATGCAGTAATTTTCATAGTTCATCATAGGGCTTTGGCAAATTTTTTGCAAATGGCTTTTGAATTACAGAGTTATTACCTGTGTTTGGGTTTGTACTTCTAGATTCAGATTCCAATGGTTTGGCTATGTGTTTGTAGCCTAATATATTTTCTCTAAATGTTCTTTATATAAACCTTATTTATATGGTAATCTCCTAGTATTTTAAATGCAAAAACACACAAGAATTGGACAGTGAATGACTGAAAGAAAGATCTGTGGACAGAGGAGTAAAAATTTGACTTTTTGGCTGTAACTGAACTTATATAAGATGAAGAACAGGATATTAACTGTAAGTTACTCAAATTTGAATCAAAATATTTTAACTATATATTAATTCCACAGTGAACAGCCCATGAAGACACTCACTTGGACAGTAGCAAAACTAAACAGAAATGTAATACATAAAAAAGTATATTAAATGCAAATTGTTGGGAGTTACCCGTGTCTGAATGCCTGCCATAGAGGCTCTCTTCAAGCCCAGGACACCTGGCCGGTTTGAAATGACCACCACAATCTCAGCAGAACTTGATGGCTTCTTGGTCTGTTCCATCAGTGCCTGAAGATTGGTGCCTACCAACACATCCACATTGTGCTTATGAGGCATGAGTTATTTACAGGAACCAGACTTCTAGATATATTTAATTACATTAAATACAAATCTAAACCCGACCAGGCATAACATTATGACCGCTGACATGACTAACACTGATTATAGGCTAATTGATTTACATGGTGAGTGAAGGCTGGCCTGTGTGGTCCAATACAACAGAAGAGCTACTGTAGTTCAAATTGCTGAAGTAGTTAATGCTGTTAACGCTTGACGAGTCAGAACTGTTTAGGCAGCAAAAGGGGAACAAGCACAATATTAGGCAGGTGGTCATAATGCTATGCTCGGTGTATATTAAACCTTAAACATACATAAATGTAGTCGTCGACTTACGACCACAATTGGGACAGACAGACCGGTCGTAAGTAGTAGAGTAGGCTATATGTACAGTACTGTGAAATTATGCCGGAAGCTGGTACGCACTGTCGTACGCCGTGGCTAGCGATAGTGGTCGTAAAGTCGAATGGTCGTAAGTTGCATAGGTCTCAAGTCGACGACTATCTGTATATATAAACTCCTCATAAAAATAATGTTTACAAATGAAGGAGGATAGACTCCGACTACGAGGCTAGACTCTCCATCAGCTCTTAACTCACATTCAGCTAGTTTGGTAAAGAACTACAGATAGTAATAATAACTGATCACATGTACCTGTCCCCGAGATGAGAACAGCCACTTTGGTTCTCCTGCGAGAGCTGGAATGGATTTGACATGCATCGTTCTGTGGAACACTGGGGTCAGCAGATGGACGGGGACCTGCTTTCAGACTGTGCTTCAGGTTTCTAATCACCACAGCTTCTGCACCTATTGAAATGTACACGACAAATAAAACAGTATTAATGACAAGATTCAGGATCTTACGCACAGTTCTGTCAAAATTGGCCATTCAAAAGATTTTTCCCTAGAAATTTGTCTTCATGCAGAAAAATGTGTAAGTGGCTTAAGTTTTATCTATAAATACATACAAAATAAATAAACTTTCTTTCGACTTCTCCCATTAGGGGTTGCCACAGCGGACCATCCGCATGTTTGATTTGGCACGTTTTTACGCTGGATGCCCTTCCTAACGCAACCCTCCCCAATTATCTGGGCTTGGGACCGGCAAAAAGGCTTGTGCAACCCTAATGGCTGGGGTTGGTTCCCCGACCAAGGATCGAACCCGGGCCGCAGCGTTGAGTGCGCCGCATCCTAACCACTAGACCACCAGGGGACAAATACATACAAAATAAATACATGCATAAAAATAAATCAAGTGATCATTAAATCAATCATATTTAATCTTAATCTAATCCTGTTACATAGTTCAAGATGTTCCTGTAGGCTCTTTTTAGACCTCATAAAATAATTCAGAAGGTTTTCAAAGCCGTTTCAAAGACCTACAACTATGTTTTTGTTAATGAGGACACACAAAAGCTTTGACCTTTTACTTCCTGTTCAACATATTCACTGGAGGTTGTTTCCTAGTCTGCAATTCAAAGATCATAAATCAAAAAACCATTAAAGCAAATGAATTGTAACAATCACAGTTTTTAGTTTTCCCCCTACTGTGCATAAAGGTAAAAGCATAAACTCCTTCAAAAGCCATTTAAATAACTTTAAATACTTTTAAAACCAGAATCATCTGTATTTATTTATTTAACCTTGTTAAACAACAGTCTCCTATCATGTTAAACTGTGTTGTAATTTCAGCCGGCATAACTCCAGGTAGCATTACAAGGTTTTACTGACATGTTTGTACATGTGGCAGTTGTTTTGAGGAAAATAAGCAAATTGTATAATGTTATTCAGTAAAAAGTTGGGACACACTGCTCCTGCAGCATAATTATGTTTTTCTTTATCCACAAAACAAAGTAATGCATAT
The DNA here is from genome assembly GCF_014805685.1 of Silurus meridionalis. NCBI lineage: Eukaryota > Metazoa > Chordata > Actinopteri > Siluriformes > Siluridae > Silurus > Silurus meridionalis. Next base: position 15,842,143 of record NC_060907.1, read on the forward strand.
TTATAGCCTTTGTTGCATAAGTATAAAACAATAAATTGAACGAATGAAATTTGATATTTGATTTTAATCAGATACATTCGGAAGTATGGAAATGAGATGTAATGTCACACAGAGTAGAAAAAAAACCAAACACACTGCTAAATATAAATGTGCACATCTGATGGTTGCATACATTTTCATTGCATTACTGTTCTCAGCAAAATAATACTTATTTCAATAGTTTTGCAACAGTAAAAGAAATGAAAAAGGTTTTTTTTGGTTTAGGGAAAAAATATTGCTTTAAACAACACTACACATTACCAATTACATTACTAATTCTGCATATTTGATAAAAGAAACTGTCTGTATCTCACACTGTATCTCTAACCCACATCTGTCCTACAGACTAAAACCCACATTGGTATTGGTAGCACAACATTGTTGATGTACTGCAAACAAAGTGGCATATCTCATCCATGCTAGGCTTACCAGACAATTTGTGTGTGATTGAGCCAACAATCCAAGCCTCCTCCTGGGCCTGCACTTGTCTCAGGACCCTCTGGGCATCCTGCTTCCCCACTACCAGCACCGCTCCGAGGCCACAATTAAAAGTGCGACTCATTTCCTCCTCAGAAAGAGCGCCTTCATTGTGGAGCCAGGAGAATACAGGAGGAATCCGCCAATGTGTGGCATCTTAACAACAGAACACATAAGCATTACATTAATTTAGTGTTTAGGGGTAAAAAAAAAATTATGTATTTTCCTTTACCCTAAAAAAAAAAAAACACATCAAACTGACATAAGACGTCGTGGCATCCGCAAACTGCGGTAAAGCCACTGTAAAGATACTGTATTTAAAAATCTCCATTCTAAATGATAGTTTGTGCATACAGTATAATTAACCACACCCTATGGGAATAAAAAAGGTAAAAGATGTGCCTCCTACCCATGTCTACAGCCAGCTCCTTTGGCAGGACTCTAGGAATGTTCTCCAGAAGCCCGCCTCCAGTGATGTGGGCATAGGCTTTTACTGCTCCACTGCGCAGGATTGGTTGGAGAAGGCGGCTATAGATTTTAGTTGGTGTAAGCAGCACCTCACCTACAAAAAAAAAAAATGAATAAAAACGTTTATTTGAACAATAAAATCAACAAACAAATATGGAATTATTTAGTAAACAAACGTGTTCATTAACCCAGAACATTTCACATTTTCTATTATTTAAAGTAGCCACCTCTGATGACAGCTTTGCACACTCTTGGCATTCTCTGTCAGTCTGTCTCATGAGGTAGTCACCTGGAATAGTTTTCCAACAATCTTAAAGTCTGATTACCCTCTCAGTGTCTAACAAAGACTTAAATTTCGACTAATGAGAAAAAGGGATAGTTTTTCCACTGATCTAATGTCCACTCCTAATGTTTCTTGACCCAAGCAAGTCAGTTTTTCTTGTTGTTTTTCCCCCCAAGTAGTTGTTTCTTTCCAGCAATTCGTACATAAAGGCCTGACTCATGCAATCTCCACTGAACTGTGAATGGTTGAAATATATTTGCCACCAAGGCTGGTATTTCTAATTAACATCCTCTGCAGCAGAAGTAGCTAAATTTCAAGTTTATTTATTTTCACAATGGGCATTATCTCAAAGCAGCTTCACAGAATGAAGAATTATAGGGAAAAAAAAAATTTAATATGTCAATGATGTGTATTTATCCCCAATGAGCAGCTGGGGGTGACTGGGGGAAGGAAAAACTTCCTTAGATGTTATGAGGAAGAAACCTTGAGCGGAACCAGACTTAAAAGTACCAAAAATACCATGAGCACCAGAGTGTGTGATTATGAGTAAATTTTCTTTCTATAGTCTTATACAGTCCAGAACCAGAGACAACTCATAACATAGCTCAACATCTGAGATCATTATACAGTGAGGCAAAAAAGTATTTAGTCAGCCACCAATTGTGCAAGTTCTACCACTTTAAAAGATGAGAGAGGCCTGTAATTTTCATCACAGGTACACTTCAAGCCACTCCTTTGTTTCCTGGGCGGTGTGTTTGGGACCATTGTCATGCTGAAAGATCCAGCCACATTTATCTTCAATGCCCTTGCTAAAAGAAGAAGGTTTTCACTCAAAATCTCAGGATACATGGGCCCCATTCATTCTTCCTTTTACACAGATCAGTCGTCCTGGTCCATTTGCAAAAAAACAGCCCCAAAGCATGTTTCCACCCCATGCTTCACAGTAGGCATGGTGTTCTTTGGGTGCAACTCAGCATTCTTTCTCCTCCAAACACGACGAAGTTAAGAAGGTCTATTTTGGTTTCATCTGATCATATGACATTCTCCCAATCCTCTTCTGGATCATCCAAATGCTCTCCAGGGGAACACGTCTGGCACTGCAGGATTTGAGGCGGCGTAGTGTGTTACTGATGGTAGCCTTTGTTACTTTGGTCCCAGCTCTCTGCAGGTCATTCACTAGGTCCCCCGTGTGGTTCTGGGATTTTTGCTCACCGTTCTTGTGATAATTTTGACCCCACAGGGTGAGATCTTGCGTGGAGCCCCAGATCGAGGGAGATTATCAGTGGTCTTGTATGTCTTCCATTTTCTAATAATTGCTCCCACAGTTGATTTCTTCACACCAAGCTGCTTACCTATTGCAGATTCACTCTTCCCAACCTGGTGCAGGTCTACAATTTTGTTTCTGGTGCCCTTTGACAGCTCTTTGGTTTTGGCCATAGTGAAGTTTGGAGTCTGACTGTTTGAGGTTGTGGACAGATGTCTTTTATACTGACGAGTTCAAACAGGTACCATTAATACAGGTAACAAGTGGAGGACAGAGGAGCCTCTTAAAGAAGAAGTTACAGGTCTGTGAGAGCCAGAAATCTTGCTTTTTTTGTAGGTAAACAAATACTTACGTATATTCCACCATAATTCTCGGGATTTTTTTTCTAATTTTGTCTCTCATAGTTGAAGTGTACCTATGATGAAAATTACAGGCTTCTCTCATCTTTTTAAGTGGAAGAACTTGCACACTCGGTGGCTGACTAAATACTTTTTTGCCCGACTGTAGATCAAACGCCTACTCCTCCATGCCAGAGCCTTTAAATGTTCAATGATTGAGAAACAGGTAGCTCTTAGTCTTCCTTTCCTAGAAGTTGCCCATGAGAGCATTTAATTTTTTTGCCAATTTTAAAGTTCTTGAGATTTTTCAGACTGGCTGACCTTAATTTCTTAAAGTAATGATAGAATGTCTTTTCTCTTTACTAAACTGAGTGTTTCTTGCCATAATATGGATTTGTACAGTAGTTTTAGTAGCACTAAAGAGGGCTATAGACTCTGTACTCACCCTTTCCTCTGCACCAGACAATTGATAGACGAAAACACATTACAAGTGCCTGAAATAGTATAAATTAACTATGGACATACCTGTGAACTAATAACTATTCCAGGTAACTACCCCATGAATTTGATCAGCGAAAGGCATTAGTATGCCAAGCTGTCATAAAAGCTAAATGTAACTACTTTAGACAATCTGGGTTATAAAATGCAATATAATTTCATATTATACAATGTACAACACTGGAAAAAAACGAGAAAAAAAAAACACTGAAGGAGAAGGTGTGGCTAAACTTTTGACTGGTACTGTATATAATTATATACCTCAAATATTTCATTATGGATGGCAACATATTAGTTGATATCAGCTTGATCCCAGCAAACCTCAAAGTCTGTTCATTCAATGTGATTTATGTACATATACATGCACACACACACACACACACACACACACACACACACACACACACACACACACACACACACACACACACACACACACACACACACACACACACACACACACACACACACACACACACACACACCCCGTATTTTCCGGACTATAAGCCGCTACTTTTTTTTCCCCACTCTTTGAACCCGCAGCTTAAACAATGAAGTGGCTAATGTATGGATTTTTCCTGGGGTTTTCCCGGTTTCACAAACTTCAATCCAAAAAACTGAGCCCCATAACATTAGACCAATGAAAATGCCGAACGGGTTCAGGTGAACCAATGAAACTCTTTATATTAAATCAGATGCGCTCCCACTGAATCGGGCCGCACCACATCATAAATATGGATGATGTTCCTCTGACGTTTGACCTGCCGCTCACTCGGACTGTCTACAGGAAATGCAAATCATTTGACACGCTGAAAACAACCGGGCATGAAAAACCGCACTTCACCTGTGTTCTGAGCTGCACGGCATCGGGAGAAAAGATTTACCGATTGGTGATTTTTAAATGCACGAAGATGCCAAAAGATAAACTATAAACTAGTTGTGAAAGGAAGGAAGAAGATAGTGAACAATGACTTTCTTGGTAGGCTACTGTTTAGATACAAGCCGTGTAACAGACACTGTCTTTTGTTAAAGCCTGTGTAAAGTTCATTAGTTTCAGTGTAGTGCGGCTTATAGACAGGTGCGGCGTATTTATGTTCAAAATAAAAATCTTTGTCAAATTCAGTGGGTGCGGCTTATATTTGGGTGCGCCTAATAGCCTGGAAATTACGATATACATACATGCAAACATACATACATGCATGCATGCATACATGCAAACATACATACATGCATGCATGCATACATGCATACATGCATGATCCATTTTGGGAAGAAAAGCGCAGCCGGTGAGAGAGTGCCGGTGGGAAGGCACATACCGGGATACACATGAGCAATAACAACGACCGCCGTGAACCAACATATACCAACAATAACGGACAGTGAGAGTGTGGAAGTTTAAATAGGAGCTGGTGATGATGCTAAACGAGCACCATATGTGCGCGATTGAAGCGGAGCTTCAGAGAAAGCGGCCGAGAAAGCACCTGCCACGCTGAAGGGGGCCGAAGAGGGCGTGGCAGGTGGATTCCTGACAGATAAACATGTACTGTATGTATTTTTATAGCATGCCTTCATCAAACAAATCGCGGCAACGCTGTTGTGTAAAAAAAACCTTCAAAAACACGTGCATGCACATTCTCATGTATTAACGCACATTATGTACATAAAGAAATTTCAAGCACGTTAATATATTGCCGGCATTTTGATTTTCGTTTATCTCGATTATCGGTTATCTCTATGCTTTTTGACGACCCCCTAGGACATCGACATTACCGGGTTCCACTGTATGTATATATATATATATATATATATATATATATATATATATATATATATATATATATATATATATATATATATATATTTTGCACACACACAGATTTATGTACATACGTGACTTCCTCTGTGATTCGTGGGATTGCAGAGGCTTGCCAAATAGCAGGCTGTGCCTTACTGGGTGAGCAGTGTTGTTGTTGTTCTCTGATCTTACTTATTGAAGGGTATTTTATATATATATATATATATATATATATATATATATATATATATATATATATATATATATATATATATATATATTATAGACTTTGACTGCAGTTGCTTTAAATATAAAGTAAAGCACGTCGAGCTGTATCGTGAATAATATCTGCATACACAAAATGGTTATTGGTTATAAGTTGTTTTTTTGTTGTTTTTTTTTTTAATCACAAAGATATTAAGTTTTATTGGGTGGTAGATAACATTTCTAAGATTCTCCAACAATTCAATTTACTGTTAATTGGATAGAAATAGTCTCTTTATCTGCCTCATATTATCAGTGAATTTTATTATATTTAAAAATAAATTATACATCCCCATTAAATTTGAGATGGAAAAGTAGACAAAAAAAAAAAAGATTAGCATGAAGCATAATTACAACTAAGACTCACCCACAGTTTGTCCAGCTTGTCCAAATGAAGCTGGAGAGCTATACTGAAGTCCAGCTCGCTCCAGAATCTTCCTTACTAGACTAAAGCCATTGCTGTGCACTCCTGAGGAGGCTACTCCAATTAGGACATCACCTTCCTGAATGTCTCCTAATCTGGGGAGAAGGGATTCACGTTCCACCGCACCAACGCAAAACCCAGCCAAATCATACTCTCCTGCACCGTATACTCCCGGCATCTCAGCAGTCTCACCACCTGAATACAAAAAAAACCCCCACTACATTACTTGAAAGGCGCCTTTAACTCACCAGTTGGGATGCTGCTCACATGCACACACCTTTCTAGTTTTTAATAATTTTAAATAAATGTTTGCAGCAAAAAGTGTTTATTCAGGTGCTTGGTGAAAGGTCTTCTTATGAAGATGTTTAACCAGCTAGGTGACATTTCTGACTTTATAGGCAAGCTGGTGCAGGCAGAACACCAGTGTAGGGAAAAGTGTAATGGTAAAATATCAGTTAACTAAATGCTAGCTGCCTATTCCTCTTGACAGACTTGTTACAATAGCCAGATGCTATAAACTGCCTTTTACAAACCAGAGCAGCATCTTGAATAACTCATGTTTAATTTGCTTACTTTTATGCAGCAAAGGATGTGGAATTAATCAAAATCATGGTTGTGCGTATGAACTGTTGATAAATGCCAGTTCTCTAGCATGTCTTGGAGGACCTTTTGCATAAAATAAGACTTTTTTGGGGACCTTTCTTGAAAGACTATAGTATTTGTATTCTTGTTTTTTATTCTCTCTATTTTAATTAAGTTTGCTTAATATTTTGTTGATTTTGTTGATTGCTGCCTTTTTTCTTAATCTGTAAAACTCAGCATTTTAAAACTAGGGAATAAATTTTAACCAGGTTTAAAACCATGCTTTTGAGCTTTGTTCTAAAACAGGACAAACAGTCCTCTACAGAATACACTTAATATTTATACTCTGCATGTAATGAAAGCTGTGTTTATCCTTTTATTTATAAATACACAACAACACTGCTCACCCAGTAAGGCACAGCCTGCTATTTGGCAAGCCTCTGCAATCCCACGAATCACAGAGGAAGTCACGCCGACATCCAACTGCCCACAAGAGAAGTAATCTAAGAAGAAGAGTGGCTCTGCCCCCTGAGCCAAAACATCATTCACACACATGGCTACCAGGTCTTGTCCAAGGGTGCTGTGGACGTTGCATGCCTGTGCAATCTGGACAGATGTGGACAAGTAAGATATTCTGTGCCATTACTTTTTAGAAACACTTTAGAAAATAAAGAAAAAATGGTGAATGTCAGTACCTTAAGTTTGGTGCCAACTCCATCAGTTCCCGATACGAGTATGGGGTCAACAAATCCAGCAGCTTTCAGATCGAACAGTCCAGCAAAGCCTCCAAGTTCAGCATTGCATCCTGGGTCAGTAAGAAAACAAACAATGAATGCAAAAACAGAATGTATGCAAACAAATATTTTAAATGTCACCAAAGCAAATGGTTTTTTTATTAACCATATCTCAAATCAGTACGCAGTGAAAACACTCATTTTATGGTCCTAATAATCACTTTCAGTCACAAATGTGGCAATACATTTTATTTTTGGGGGGAAAATCCTTAAAAACATGTATCCTATAGCTTTATCATAACTATTACAGTCCACTGACATGTAATAGGCTTTCAAGAATAGACTCCTGAGCAAACACTTCAGTTTTATAATCCATTTTATTTATTCATATTTTTCTTTTATGCTAAATGTTAAGTACCTGGGCGAGATGTGGCCTTGGCTAGAGGTTTAATCAATTCCACCAGCTTGTTTCCTGCTGCTATATCCACTCCACTGTCCTTATAAGTCAGTACTCTGTGGGATAAAGACATGAAGTCACTGTAGCTGTTTGGCTTTTGATGGTGATTAGATAGATTTTTTTTTTTTTTTGTTGTCTTTCAATGATTTGGTTATTTAACTTATTATTTGTATAGCACTTTTAACAATGGACAATTTCTTAAAGCAACGTTACAAAGATAATGTGATAAGAAAGAATCAATAAGATTGTTCTTTATAAGTCTAAATTTGTCCCTAATGAGCGAGCCAGTGGCGACTGTGGCAAGGAAAAAGTCCCAGAGATGTCATATGGAAGAAACCTTGAGAGGAACCAGACTGAAGAGAACTAATCTTTGGTCCTATTATCTAAAAACATCTCCATTAAGAGCATCAAAAATATACTCAAGACAACAAGATTTACTCGAAGAATTAGTAGTGAAGAACAGCACTTCTGTGTGAACAAGTAATTGAGTCTCTTTCAAATCTTTGGAACAAATCAGCAATGTTCCCATTTCTTGATTATGTGTCTTAGATTATCTCACAAAAGTGAGTACACCCCTCACATTTCAGCAACTATTTTATTATATCTTCTCAAGGGTCAGTTCTGTAGAAATGAAACATTGATAAATAGAGTAGTCCGTGTGCAGGTTGTACAGATTTACTGTCCTCTGAAAATAACAACATACAGTCATTATTGTCTAAATAACTGGCAAAAAAGAACATTTTAAAAAAAGTTTCAGGGTGTTACTGATCTTATAGCCTGGTCATCTTTGTGGAGAGCAACCATTTTAATTCTCAGAGTCTTTGCAATGAGGTGCCATGTTGAAGATGCAGTGCTCAGTATGAGAGAATTGTACTCAAAGCATCAAATTTTAACGGCTCTAATACAAGATACACAAATTTGCATGGTCCTGTCAAGCAGACAATAAACATGATGAATAGAATGTGTGGCTTGCATGGTTACATGCCGTACAGCTGTTATCACTTAGGGTGTACTCACTTTTGTTGGCATTTATTTAGACAATAATAGCCGTATGTTGAGGTTTTTTTTTTTTGAGGACAGTAAATCTGTACTGTTATACAAACTGCACATTCACTAAATATATCCAAGTTTAATTTCTATGGTATTGTCCCTTGAAAAAATATAATAAAATGGTTGCTGAAATGTGAGGGGTGTACTCAGATAGTGTATATCAAATCCTGCATGTGTGTTGGATTTTACATCACAGTATGAGACGTGTGTAGTGTTACGAAAGGAACATGATGTGTTATTCGTTTACCAATTACCAAGCAAATTACATGACATTCTAACTGGAAACGTCTTATGTAAACCAATGTCTCACTGAATTACGCATTACAATGCCTTATGGACAGGTTTTGGCCTTGTAGGTCGACACTACAGTAATCAGAATATAGCAGCCGCTTCATACCTTTCCAACAATCCTCAAACAACAATCGGCAACTCAACGAGCAAATGTTAAGCACGTGTAAAACAGAAAACATCCTAAATCAGAATTTTACAGGTGTGGAACTGTCAGCTCCTCACACACACCTGGAGCGAGTGAGGTAGGCGATGGCGCGGTGGCCAATGTCACGACGGTACACTGCATTTGGGAAGCCAACAGCAGCTACGCCCTCATTCGCGCTATGCAGGGCAGTCTCCAAATTTGGACACACAGCTGTGACCGTCAGAACACGCCCACCACTAGACACAACTCCGCCCCCTTCTTTCAGGGCAGTACCAGCATGGTAGACCTGCAACCCCTTTTCTGTGAGCTGGGACAGCCCTGAAATACAGAAACCCAAATTTCATATGGGTTATTTAAAACACTTACATATTAAAAAAGGATATTTTACAAAATAATCAGCATTACTTACTTAGAAACACATTTATACACTTCTAAATTTAAGTCAAGATATAGGAATTAGATTTCTGTAGACGCAGATGAACAGTGAGAGATCTTCCAACTTTTGTTCACTAATGATATGATTAGTATTTCAAAACTGAACCTCGTCATAGCTATCACCTGTGATCTCGACTCCTTTCTTGTAGGATCCCGGATACCCTTCACTCGCCATGACCACAGTAACTGCAGCACAGTTTTCCAGCCACACAGGAGGACTGGAAGCAAGTTTGGCTTGGAGTGTATTCTTCAGGACCTCGTACAGATCACTCTTCAGGAGGGGCAGAAGCACCTGGAAATACAGTGCCCCATTAGCATGAATATATCATAGAAAGCATTTCAGATAAATTTGTGTTTTATGCTTCCTATCTTGAAACCTCATCGGAAAGAAAACTCTGGTGCTGTACAAGTCTACATGCGTTAAAGTTTTAGGGGGTCAGGAAATCTTAGAGCTTCGAGGTATGGCCTAGATATGGGTGTATGATATATGCATTATGCTCTGGGATAACAAAAAATCCAGCAACATCCAGATCAAACAGTCCAGCAGTCTCAGAGTACAGCATTGCATCCTGGGTAAGTCAGAGAATAAACATCAAAAACAAAAAATGTTTGAATTATCACCAAAAGCATTATTAAATATTTAAAAAAATATATTTGATTAGAACTTATTAAATCTGCAATGAAAACATTTTTTTTTTTTTATTACGTCATGTCCTCAGGTAGTTCAGGTCATATTTTACAAAATCACTTCCAAAATCAATTCACAGATTTTTTTTTTTTGGTTATTTTCCCTCAAAATAAAACACTGTATGCCTACATCTGTCTTCTGGAGTTGTAAAGATATGCAGTGCATGTGAAGATATGAAGATAAGGCCGAGATAGATATGGGTGTCTAATATATGTGCATTATGCTCTGCGAAATGACAGAATGCCCTTAAATAATGTTTCAGTGTAACAATAATATGAATACAGAACCAAAACTGCAGAAAATGTGCAACTAGGGGTGTAACTGTGGCTACTTACTCAGCAATGTTAGCGCTATTGATTCTTTAGCGTTTTATGTCCTTCAAAAATTTATCCTAAAGGAGAAAATACTGACAATTCTGCATATCGAGGGAGTGAATAAATAAAGGATGGAAGGAATGAAGTGTTTGTTAAAAGATGCTAAAATAAGCTTAAGTAGAACATATCTTTAGAAAATGTTTTATATTTATATGTAATAAAATTAGGGGTCGCCACAGCGGATCATCCTTCTCCATACTGTTTAGAGACAGTGGCATTGAGTAAAAGACAGGAGATGGAGCTGGAGGTAGCAGAGCTGAAGATGTTGAGGTTTTCATTGGGAGGATGGACAGGATTAGAAATGAGTTTATTAGCGGGACAGCGCATGTAGGACGTTTTGGAGACAAGGTGAGGGAGGCACGAGTGAGATAGTTTGAACCAGCAAATAGTGCGTCTGTGGTGCTCTTTCTCTGCATGAAACCATACTGTTGCTCACAGATGGTCGCTCTCTTCTCTCAGCCTGGCTCCCACTACTCTTTCCCATAACTTCATGGTGTGACCAATCAACTTTATTCCCCTGTAGTAACTGCAGGTCTGCAAATCTCCCTTATTATTAAAAATGGGCACCAGCAAACTCCTTCTCCATTCCTCAGGCATCCTCTCACCTTCCAAAAACTTGTTAAACAATCTTGTTAAAAACCTGACTGCCATCTCTTCTCAACATCTCCAAGTCCTATTGACTTTCCACTCTTTACCTTCTGCTGCATCTCCTTGTACTCCTGCCTACTTTTCTCATCACTTTGTCGAGCCCAATTCTGTTTCACCAACCTCTTTCTCCTTATGCTCTCCTGCACTTCCTTATTCCACCACCACATCTCTTTGTTTTCCTTTCTATTTCCAGATGTCACAACAAGTACCTTCCTAGCTGTCTCTCTTATTACTTCTGCAGTAGTTTCACAATCATCCAGCACCTCTTTACCACCACCGAGCCCCTGTCTAACCTCTTCCCTGAATCTCACACTACAGTCTTCCTCCTTGAGTTTCCACCATCTTATTCTTCTTTCAGTCCTCATTCTCTTCCTCCCCTACTTCACCTCCAAAACCAACCTACAGACCACCATCCGATGCTGTCTAGCTACACTGTCCCCTGCCAACACCTTACAGTCTCCAATCTCATTCAGGTTGCATCTCCTGCAGAGTAAATGGTCCACCTATGTGCGCCTTCCTCCACTCCTATACATCACCTTGTGCTCCTCCTTCTTCTTAAAATAAGTTTTCACCACTGCCATTTCCATCCTTTTAGCAAAATCTACCACCATCTGCCCTTCCACATTCCTCTCCTTAAAACATACCTACCCATCACCTCCTCATCACCTCTGTTCCCTTCATCAAAATGCTCATTGAAATCTGCCCTAATCCATCATCGTTCTTTTCCACATACACTTTACACCACTTCATCTAACTCACTCCAGATTTTTTCCTTCTCTTCCATCTCACAGCCCACTTGTGGAGCATAGGCACAAATGACATTTATCATCAACCTCCAGCTTAATGTTCACTCTTTTCACCTCCACTACACTCTTACTGTAATCTTCCCTCAGAATCACCCCTACACTATTTCTCTTTCCATGCACACCATGAAAGAACAGTTTAAACCCACCTCTAATGTTTCTGGTCTGAACACACAACATGTTCACCGTTCTCCACTCCATCATATCAGCTCATATCTCTCTCCCTTTACCAGTCATAGTACCAACTTAAAGTGCCCAATCCAGTGCTCCAATTTAAAGTGCCATTCTGGTTTGTGAATAAATGGTACTGGTTGCAAGAGTGCACCGACTCTTGCAACTCTAATGGCTGGGTCAAATTTTTTCAATTATTTAATCAATTTAATTTGTGCTAATTTAATTGATTACTCAATTTAATCAATATATTAAAAAGTATATTGCAATAATTTGATTAATTCTATTTTTATAAAATATTATTTAACCAAATTGAACCATGACATAAAAAAACGCAGATTTAGTATACAGTTACAACCCTAGTAATAACCAAATGTTTTTTATTTGTTTGTAGTTCTGACTTCTTTCTTAGTGTGCTGTGGGTGTTCCAATAAATCAGAGTAATCATTCTAAAAATAATAAATAAAACAATTACCTGACATTCAGGGTCTCCAAATCGGCAGTTATACTCCAGCACCTTTGGTCCCTGCTTAGTCAACATGAGTCCTGCATACAACACACCTAGAGAGGGAAAAAGGGGTCAAAGGTATCCAACTCACTGTTCAAATAAAGTCTTTTCAAATAGCATAATAGCATAATAATCATTTTATTGTTTCTTAAAACAGGTATTTAAATGACATACCAACATACGGGATCCCCTCTTGCTTCATGCCATCTACAGTCTTCTGTAGTACAGCGGTTTTAATTTGTTGAAGCATCTCCTCAGGCACCTACACAAAGACACACAAGGTGGTGGTGATCAGATCCTTAGCAAATCAGATTTGAACTTTTATCTGGTTAGGTACTAAATTTCGTACTTGCCAATAACCGATTAGTTAACTGATAAATACTGGATTAAAAAAAAAAAAAAAATTGTAAAATAGTACTGAACTTTATTACAAAAATAAAGAATAAAAAAAAAGGACAAAATCATAAAATGTGCTAAATGAAATTAATATGAATTCGATGGTGTGATTCTGATTTCTTATTTTTTTTGCTTATTTCTTATTTTTGTCACAATTTAATGTCATCAAACAAATTTAAATATTAGTAAAATATAAGTGAACACAACATGCAGTTTTTAAATGAAGGTTTTTATTATTGAGAAAAAACAAAAACCTAAACTACATGGCCCTGTGTGAAAAAGTGTTTTTCCCCCTAAACCTAATAACTGGTTGGACCACCCTTAGCAGCAACAACTGCAATCAATCATTTGCAATAACTTTTGATAAGTCTGCGCTGTGGAGGAATTTTGGTCACTCATCAATGCAGAATTGTTGTAATTTAGCCACACTGGAGGGTCTTTGAACATGAACTGCCTTTTTTTTAAGGTCTTGCCACAGCATATCAATGGGATTCAGGTCAGGACTTTGACTAGGCCACTCCAAAGTCTTCATTTTGTTTTTCTTCAGCCATTCAGAGGTGGAATTGCTGGTGTGTTTTGGATCATTGTTCTGCTGCAGAACCCAAGTTCACTTCAGCTTGAGGTCACGAACAGATGGCCGGACATTCTCCTTCAGGATTTTTTGGTAAACAGCAGAATTCATGGTTCCATTTATCACAGCAAGTCTTCCAGGTCCTGAAGCAGCAAAACAGCCCCAGACCATCACACTACCACCAACATATTTACTGTGGGTATGATGTTTTCTTTTCTGAAATGCGGTGTTACTTTATGTCAGACGTAATAGGACACACACCTTCCAAAAAGTTCAACTTTTGTCTCGTCAGTCCACAGAGAATTTTCCCAAAAGTCTTGGGGATCATCAAGATGTTTTCTGGCAAAACTGAGACGAGCCTTTATGTTCTTTTAGGTCAGCAGCGGTTTTAGTCTTGGATCTCTGCCATGCAGACCATTTTTCATGAGTCATGAACACTAAACTCGGGTGTGATAAAGCGCAGTTTTAACAGGGGGGCAAACACTATCACACAGGGCTATATAATTTTGGATTTTTTTATTTTCCCCTCAATGATAAAAACCTTAATTTAAAAACTGCATGTTGTGTTCACTTGTGTTATCTTTTACTAATATTTAAATTAGTTTAATGATCTGAAACATTAGAGTGTGGCAAACAAAAATAAGAAATCAGGATGGGGCAAACACTTTCTTCACACCACTGTATATTAACTATATTAATAAATATTAATGAAAATAAGACATGCATTTATACTAAAATAATTTTTACTCTTAATAAATAAAAACAGTTACATCCAACATGAAAAAAAGGGAAAAAGCCACTTCAAATAAACAGCATGTGGCATCTGTAATTTGCCTCTAGAGGGCGCTCTCATGCTGTGTAACACACCCCGGAAAAATTATCAGTATGAATTTATGCGGATAGCCAATAGTTCCAGCAATCAATTGCCGGTCTGAATAATAACAAAAACTGATGAACCAGTCGACCTTTAATGTTGATTATTGAAGCTCACAAGCTTTTTTTTTTATATTGCAAGAAATGAAAATTTGACAAGAATATAAGTATTTCTACCTTCCGTTTTAAAGGGCATAGACAAGTATGAAATATTAGCAGCTGTGCAGACAGAGTCTACAGCAATTATTAAAAAAGGTTTTTTTTTAAATGGTTCTGCAATATCATCTGCAGTAAACAGTACTTTACAGTAAAAGTAGTACATGCCAATATATTTTACAACCAGGTTATCTATGGCCGACATGCTTAGACCAACATAGAACCAACAGATTATTTAATCACTTTCTAATTAATAATAATAATATTTGATTTTTTTTTCTTATCTTGTCTGAAAATCAAAAGATATTTTGACTATTTAAAGCTGAAATATATTGTAATGTATTTGTGTAAATGTTAGCCAAGTTGAACATACACACAGCCATTTAACACAGGTTTAATTTCACATAAGAATCTAAACATTTACTATAACAGAAAGTGAAAAACTCAGTGCAAGTCGATAGCAGAGAACTATTCAAAACACTTGCATAAATCATAACAGATTCACGATATTTGGCTCATGTCTTGTTTAATTTAGGAGAAAAGAACTGTCCTTTTGGCATATAGTTCACCTGTGGGGTTGGACAGTAGGCACCCATTCCCCCTGTGTTTGGACCTCGATCTCCATCTAGCAGCCGCTTATGGTCCTGCGCTGGAGGCATAGCAGCCACTGTGGAGCCATCACTAAAACACAAACACTGAGAAAAAGAGAGGATGAATAATAGATAAATGCAGGTACAGAAAAAGTGTTTTTGATTAAAAATAAAAAAAACCTGCACTCACTGAAACTTCCTCTCCTTCAAGCAGTTCTTCAACCACCACAGTATCACCAGCAGTGCCAAATGTCTTATCCTAGAATATGTATAAAAAGAATTACTGGATTAAACAAAAACAAACACACAATTCTCTGCTGCTTCACAAATATAATGTGTATTTTTTTTCTTAATAATTGTCACACCTTTTCACCAAATAAGTAATACAATACTAAAACTGCCTTTTAGAAAATCCTACATAGCTCATATCACATTACATTACACTTTAATTATTGTTTTTACATGTCGATAGGGTGCTTTTTATCTTTATCATACAGAGGTTTTCCAAGACGTTTTTTTAGGCCCCATCATAGCACAGAAACTGCCCTAGTTAATGACCTGTTTTTAGCTTCAGACCAAGGCTTCATCTCGCTGTTGGTTTTACTAGATCTTAGTGCTGCATTCGACACCATAGACCATGATCTCCTCCTAGATCGCTTACAGAATTACATCGGCATTCAGGGACAGGCATTAAGCTGTCTTAAATCCTACCTGTCTGATCGTTACCGTTTCGTAGACTTAAATGGAGAACTATCCAGGCTAATGCTAGTAAATTATGGCGTGCCACAAGGTTCAGATCTAGGACCCCTGCTTTTCACAATATAAATGCTTCCCGTAGGAAATATTATTAGAAGGCATGGAATTATCTTCCATTGTTATGTTGATGATACCCAGCTATATATTTCATCAAAACCAGGCGATAAAGCTCAATTAGCTCAGATAACTGAGTGTGTTAAAGAATTAATAGATTGGATGACCCATAACTTTCTACTATTAAATTCTGATAAGACGGAGATTTTGCTCATCGGCCCAAAAAACAGTATACAGAAGCTCCAGCATCTCAACCTGCATTTAGATGGATGTTCTGTAACCACTAGTTCAACGGTAAAAGACCTGGGAGTTATTTTAGATAGCAACTTGTCTTTTAATATTCATATCAACCAAGTTACAAAAACAGCCTTCTTTCACCTTAGAAATATTTCTAAGCTAAGAAACAGGTTATCTATATCTGATGCAGAGATGCTCGTCCATGCGTTCATGACCTCCAGAATAGACTATTGTAATGCATCACTAGGTGGATGTAATGCATCATTAATAAACAAGCTTTAGTTAGTTCAAAAAGCGGCAGCAAGAGTTCTTACAAGGTCAAGAAAATATGATCACATAACCCCAATCTTAATAGCCCTGCACTGGCTTCCTGTTAAGTTTCGAATAGACTTCAAACTACCGTAATTTCCGGACTATTAAGCGCACCCATATATAAGCCGCAACCACTGAATTTAACAAAGATTTTTATTTTGAACATAAATAAGCCGCAGGTGTCTACATTGAAACTAATGAACTTTACACAGGCTTTAACGAAAGACAGTGTTTGTTACACGGTGTAACGGGTGAAATACGTTGTGGCTTATTTAAGAGCAGAGTGGCATTTTGGGAATAGCCTGCCGCCACATTTTTTTTCGGTATTACTGCATGTGTGCAAGACCGAGGATTATGTCCTTATTATTTTCTGATGCTCATTTCTAAGTTTCTTTGACTAACAAGTAACGCTGTTGCCAAGAAAAATAAAAAAGCACAAGTTTTGGAAACCTGTCTGTGCTTATATGATTTCTGTTGTAACTGGAGTTAGCGAGCTATCCCCTTGACCCCGATACAACGTGTTACAACGGCTTGTATCTAAATAGTAGCCTACCAAGAAAGTCATTGTTCACTGTCTTCCTCTTTTCTTTCGCAACAATTTCTCTCGAGGAAGTTTTTTCTCCCGATGCCGTGCAGCTCAGAACACAGGTGAAGTGCGTTTTTCCGTTTCCGCTCGGACATTTCATTGGTCTAATGTTATGTCGCTCAGCTTTTTGGCTTGAAGTTTGTGAAACCGGGAAAAACCCAGGAAAAATTCATAAATTAGCCGGTACTACTTCTTACTTATAAAGCACTAAATGGTTTAGCTCCCATGTATCTATCCAGTCTTTTAACATGCTACAATCCGTAACGCTCCCTGGGATCTCAAAACTCTGGGCTTCTAGTAGTTCCTAGAATAGCAAAGTCCACTAAAGGCGGTAGATCATTTTCACAGCTCCTAAAATCTGGAATAGTAGATCATTTTAGCTCCTAAACTCTGGAATAGTCTTCCTGACAGTGTTCGGGACTTAGACACATTCTCCCAGTTTAAGTGCAGATTAAAAACATATATTTTTAGCAAAGCCTACACATAACACGTCTCACATCATAACCTTGTTCTCCAGAACATCTGATCACATGCACATTATCAACTTGTGGTGTTAATATCATGAACAGCAGCTACACTAATTTCTCTCCACTGCTTCTATTTGTCTCCCCATCCCGAGGCATCCTGAGGGTGGGCCAGCTCCAGTCACGTCCAACCTCATGAATATTATGGACCTTTGATGAAGCCATCTAGAGATGTACCAGTGCCAATTGGATCCCACTACATGTGTGGAGTTTTGACATTGGACATCCTGGAGTGTTTAAAGGCTCTGGCATGAAGAAGCTGATGCTGGATATGTGATGATCACAAATGTTGAGCTCAGTAGCTCCTAGTTTTATAACCATAAAGACTGTATAAGACTGTAGAAAGAACATTACTTATAATCTTATACTCCAGTGCTCATGTTAGTTCTCACTCTGCAATGTTCTGTATTGTTAAAAGATTTATGATCAAACTCTTGATGTCACCCAAATGAGCATGGGTTCCCCTTTTGATTCTGGTTCTTCTCAAGGTTTCTTCCTCATTACATCTAAGGGAGTTTTTCCTTGCCACAGTCGCCACGGCTGCTCATCAGGGATAAACGCACACCACTCACCTTGACTGTTGATTTCTGTAAAGCTGCTTTTAGACAATGTCTGTTGTGAAAAGCGCTATAGAAATAAACTTGAATAAAACTTGAACGATTTAACGTTTTCCTCTCGGAACAGGCTTCGCAAGAGACGATCAAGTCAAGTCCTCGTGCTATGCGTCAGGTGCAGAAGCTGCTTTAAAAAACAAACAGACACGAGTGCTGCCAGCATTGCTTTAGAGGTTGCAAAAGCGAAAGGTCCGCTATTCAGTGCTCAGACTATACACCACACACTGCAACAAGTTGGTTTGCATGGCCATCTTCCCTGAAGGACGCCTCTTTTGAAGCTGGCTCACAAGAAAACCCACAAGTTTGTTAAAGAAAACTTGTCCAAGAGCATGAATTACTGAAACTATGTCCTGTTGTCTGATGAGACTAAGATTAACTGGTTCGGCTCAGATGATGTCCAGCATGACGCCCTGGTCAGGAGAACCAAGAAAATTGTGTCTTGCCTACAGTCAAGCATGGTGGTGATAACATCAGGGTCTGGGGCTGCATGAGTACTGCTGGTACTGGGGAGATGCGGTTCACTGAGGAAAACACAACATGATGCCCTTCGAACAGCAGTTTTCCAACATAATAACAACCCCGAACACAACGCCAAGTTGACAACTGCCTTGCAGAGGAAGCTGAAGGTGAAGGTGATTGAGTGGTCAAGTATGTTTCCAGACCTAAACCTTATTGAGTGGGGCATCCTCAAGCGGAAGGTGGAGAAGGGCCATGTGTCCAACATCCAGCAGCTCCTTGATGTCGTTAAAAAACAGTGGAACAGAATCCCAGCAACACATTGTGCAGCTCTGGTTAATTCCATACCCTGGAGGATTAAGGCAGTGTTGGATAACAACTGTGCTAACACAAAATATTTTGGGGATTTTTTAAGGATGTCCAGAGTGACTTTCAATTACCTCATTCATACACCTGAGCAGTTGTGAGTTTAGAGCCTTGCTCAAGGGCCCAGCAACAACAGCTTTAAATAACACTTTAAATAAGTGACAGCATTAAAGCAAAAATCAAGAGAATGCTGGGACTGACTGACCTTCATGATGTCCAGTACTGCCTGACAGGCCTCGTCCTTATCCTTTGCTACTATCACTCCTTTCCCAGCAGCCAGTCCACTGGCTTTAACCACAAGTGCTGGAAAATCCGCTCTTTAAAAGGGGAAAAAAATTTGATTCACATTTAGATTTTCCTCACATAGATTTTTCAAATGTTCAAGCGAAGTAAAAGGCATATGGGGCGGTATGAGAAGTTGGACACTAGAAAAGAAAAAGGATTTTTAACGATTGTTGAGGCAGAGGAACCAAGCTGGGAAGAATGTGCTGCAAGTTAGATCAATAAAGGATGGAGATTTAATGTGTTGACTAGTGAAGAGAATGTGTTGAGAACATGGAGGGAGTATTTTGAGCAGCTAATGAATAATGAAATTAAGAGAGCGAGAAAGTTGGATTATGTGTAGGTGGTGACGCAGATAAAGTGAGAGCAGCGATTAAGAGGATGAAGAGTGGAAAGTCAGTTGGACCAGATGACATACCAGTAGAAGCATGGAGATGTTTAGGAGAGATGGCAGTGGAGTTTTTAAACAGATTGTTTAACTAGATTCTGGAAGGTGAGAAGATGCCTGAGGAATGGAGAAGGAGTGTGCTGGTACCGATCTTTAAGAATAAGGGAGATGTGCAGACCTGCAGTAACTACAGGGGAATAAAGTTGATCAGTCACACCATGAAGTTATGAGAAAGAGTAGTGGAAGCCAGGCTGAGAGAAGAGGTGACCATCTGAGAGCAACAGTATGGTTTCATACTGCAAATGATATTGGGGTTAGGGTTATGGCAGGTGGAGAAGAGCCTTGAGAGGTGGAGGTACGCGCTGGAGAGAAGGGAATTGAAAGTCAGTAGGAGTAAGATGCTGTGTGTGAATGAAGTCAGTGAATTCACTGAATAAAGTCAATGGAGTGGTGCGGTTGCAGGGAGAAGAGGTGGAGAAGGTGGAGGAGTGCAGGTACCTGGGGTCAACAGTGCAAAGTAATGGAAAGTGGGTTAGCGAAGTGAAGAAAAGAGCGCAGGCAGGGTGGAGTGGGTGGAGAAGGGTGATAGCAGGAGTGATTTGTGATAGAAGAGTATCTGCAAGAATGAAAGGGAAAGTTTATAGGACTGTGGTGAGACCTGCGATGTTGTATGGTTTAGAGACAGTGGCATTGAGTAGATGATGATTTTAAATGTTTAAAAATATCTGATTGGCAGTGTATAAGTAAATGAACAGATATATACGGATATCAAGATAAATGTGCAAACAACTTTTTAAACTATTTCTTGCAAATAAAAGAATCATCAAAATAATTTCTTTTTTTTACCTTAAAAACATGAGGTAGTACAGGACAGGAAATCCAGTGTGCTCACAAGTCTTAAATAAACTCTAAGTTTCAACACCACAAGCAAGTCACCACTTTCTAATTATTACTTTTTCCCCCACACACAAACACATACAGAAAGTCAGAAACAGACAGAGAGAGAGAGAGAGAGAGAGAGAGAGACAGAGAGAGAGACTCTATATGAACCCACTCTCGAATGTAACTGCAGGCCTTCTGGGGATCAGTGAAGGAGCTCCAGCGGGCCGTGGGGATGCTGTGACGATCCATGAAACTTTTCGAGAAACTTTTGCTAGCTTCCAGCTGTGCTGCCTTTGCAGTCGGCCCGAAACACATTACACCTGCTGCAGTTAGATCATCGACCATACCTGTGGCATAAAAAGTTTTAATGCCATTAAATCTATCCCAGTCATTAATCATAACACAGGCACAAGGAAAGACTCTTACCTGCAGCTAAGGGAACTTCTGGACCAACCACCACCAGTCCCACATTATGGTCTTTGCAATATTGTGCCAGGATGGCATGATTACTCACACTCACAGCTGGAGAGTAAAGTAAAGCAAAATATGAATTATAAAAAAGAGGACATTAAAGCACCTAAAGTACAGTTATATTTGCACACACTCACCAGAGTTGGAGATCTTTCCACAGTTGCTTGTGCCCGCATTGCCAGGGGCAACTAGGACCTGCTGGATATGAGATGACTGAGCCAGCTTCCATGCCAGTGCATGCTCACGTCCACCACTCCCAATAACAAGCACACGCTCAGCCATGGAAAACCGTCTGCAGAGAGTAATTTGAAATGATCAACAGATGCCCAGATTCCCCACAAACACTTTTACTACCGAGTGTTCAGAGTAAGGCACACAATCAGCCTCTATAATATAACACTGCAAAAGGTCAATAAATTCAAATGAGACATTGAACTAATGATTTATTTCTGTAATCTGCATTTTATCTTGTACAAGGTCAATTCCAGACATTATGTTCCATCACAGATATCCAAGCAATTGATATTTCAACCTGCAACTTGATATTTTAAAGGAATATTTCCACCAAAACGTTACAGTTACAGGGAGTAATTTTTCGACAGCTCTTCTGTAGAGTGGCACATGCTAAATAGCTGAGACTTGGTTGGTTTTTGACATGACATTATCATCTATACTATATGGCCAAAACTATGTGGATATCTGACCATCACACCCATATCCTTCGCTAAATCATTGCCACAAAGTTGGAAATATACAACTGCCTTTGTATGATGCAGCATTACATTTTTCTTTTTTACATGAACTAAAAGGTCTAACACAGTCTCGATCTGGCACAACAGTGTTCCTGTGCACAAAATTCCATAAAGACATGTTTTGCCAGGTTTAGGGTGAAAGAACTGCTTCTTTGGGGAAAAAACTGAACTCGGACTGGATACCACTGAATGTAGCCTAATGTCAAATGCTTTCCCGAGTGATGCTCTTGTAACTGATTGGGCACAAATACAGACAATTTCCAAATTTGGATTTAAATCATGGGACTTTAGAGTTTCAATTCAATTCCATTTTATTTGTATAGTGTTTTTAACAATGGACATTAAAGCAACTTTACAGAGATAAAGCAGTCATAAAATAATCTATAAAGTTGTCCTTAATGAATGAGCCAGTGACACCTCTGGAAAGAAAAAACTTCCTGAAATGACATGAAGAAACCTTAAGAGCAACCAGACTCTCAAGAGATTCCATCCTCATCTCTGTGGCACCAAATGTCCATTCAGTATATTTCCATTATTTTTAAGGTGTTTAACAGGTATTGTCACAAAACAACAGAAATCCATTTGTAGATTAAGATCCACACTGAGCAAAGCAAAGGTCACAGGAACAAAAAAAAACAAAAAAAAACAAAACAAACATCCCGAGTCATACACAAAAACAAAACCCTCCTTTCAGAACCTGGAGAATTGTTTATTTTTGCTAACTTGGCAAGAATAAAAGCATATTGGATAATATCTTTAAACATATGTCTCATTGGTAGGTTCTGAATATACACAATTTCATGTGAACGAGAATATGAAAAATACCAGTTATAGCAAGCAAGCATTCGAAAGCCTGAATACTGTGACAATATTCAGACTACCCAATTAGATTTGCCCTTTAGCCTCATACATGCAATGAAATCAATTGGACAGAAAATTGACATAGGAGATGCAACCACAAAATGGAGCCAGTGAACTTTCAAGACTCTAAATCTACATATAACAAAGGCCATAGCAATAAATAGATGCAAACATAAAACACCATTAATTAGTCCGAAACAATGGTTCAGTGAATCACAACATTATAAAGCAGCACATTTAGCCTGTTTGTCAAGTATGAATCAATAATAAATTAACATGTTTGAGGGTTTTTTGTTGCTGTTTGGTGTAATTTGGTTTCACATAAAAAGGATTAGATAACTAGACAAATAGCAAGGCTTAAGATGATACACTCAAATCACAATATAAAACAATTATAGTATAAATTGTTTCATGCCTATATACCTGTGGCCTGGTGGCCAATGTTTATTAATTGCATATTCATTAAGTAAGCTTGTAGGTTGACACAATACAAGTCTAACAAGCACAAAATCTCAGTATTTTGCATCACAATATTCAAGATAACAATATTATTACCACATGCAATAATAATAAATAAATAAATACTGTAGTATAAAACATTTTGTGATATTGTGTTTATTTTTGTGCGTTGGTCCATATATCCTGAATATTTTCTGGATAGGTCAATATTCTCAGGGGGATTTTCCATGCCACAGTCACCACTGGGTCGCTCATTAGGGATAAACTTACAATTATAAACAACAAATCAATAGGCACTAAACTTACATTCATATATGTAAATACATTCTTTATAATTGTTTAATCTCTGTACATCTTATACATTTTGTTGTGTATATACTATATACTGTATTATGTTTCATATTAGCACATTTCTTTTTCTTTGCTGATGTAACAGAGAAATTTCCCCACTGTGGGACAAATAAAGGTACATCTTATCTTAAAGCTGCTATGAGAATGTCCATTGTTAAAAGTGCAACACAAATAAAACTGAATTGAATATTTATCCTAATCAAAAATCAAATCAAATTTATTTGCCACACAAACATTTATACAGAGTACGACGTGGTGAAATGCTTGTTATGACTGTCAAACAGATAAATAGAAATAATAAATAAAAGATAAAATCAATAAAAATAAAAAGTATAAAGTAAAAAACTTTGATTAGATCCAGAACATCGACCAGATCTTCATCTCAATTCATTTGCTTTTTTTAGTACAGGATTTTAATAATCCTAAAGTTACTAACTGTACCACACACACTAGTAAACAAATTGCTTCTCTATTAATGAATAGCTGGACAAGGGCCAGTGATTGAACTAATGTAATCATGTTGTCAATTAGATGTTTGCGCTTCAGTTTATCCAGATGTGTGATCTGTAAAATTACAGAAAGCTCCTCAATGATGCTCGAGGCAGCCACTGTATCTTGGAGTAGCCTTCTTCAGGAAAACCTGCCACAGCTCCTGAAACTACTACAGTCAAAAAAGCTACAGAAAAGGAGTAAATCTGCACACAGGAATCGTCCTGGGCTACAGAAATGTTGATTATTTGCTGTGGGAAACTGGTTTTCCAAAATCAACTTGAACTGGGGAGATATATGGCAAGAAACCACTGTTTGCATATACACCTAATGGTGCAATTTGTCAACCTGCAGTCTACTCAGTAAATCAGAATACTGTGTGTTCAACCAGGACTATAGACATAAGATAAAAAAATAAAATCACATCCACCCAGATCACATATGCTCTGTGCTGCTGCTTTTCCTGTGATGGAGCAAAAGTTGTGGATAGTAGCTGTAGATCTTCTGGATTACACAGCCAGAGAGGGTTTTTTCTTTAAATAAGACACTTAAATAAGACTTCCGGGTATGTAGACCTTGCAAACGAGAAGCACAGTCGCTTGTTTGCCCCATGACATGCACGGGATCTGATAACCTGCAGGGGTTTCAGGGTTGTGAAATTGTGCACACAGGGTGCCTCGGATCAATGCAACAAAAAAAAAGGCTCCAAACACCCACGTGCTTTTGATTAGTTTTGCAATCATGGGATTGAGGTTATAGATACATTCTTATAGTATACACAGAATAATAACAGCTGTACCTACCTGAAACTGTGTGCAACTCAATGAATAACTCACTTTACAACAAGCCTGCAGTACATGAAGTTCTTCTATCTAAATAATCATCTACTTTTTTGCAATAATGCGTTTCTAAAGTGCATCTAAAAGTTACCTGGTAATCGTTTAATTGTACGAGAAAATATTTCATGGAGTGATATTTAAATGCAGGACTCACCTTCTGGTTAGAAGGAAAGATAAAGTACACAGAAGTGTGAAGGAGATCAGGAGACGCGGGACAGAACCGCAGACTCGAACCACGTTGTTTCTTCACACCCGGATAAACCCCGCCTTCTGGAGGACACGATTTACTGCCGGGATCCGCCTCCTGCCTCTGGATTGGCTGATATCTCAAACATCCGGGTAACCCTCAGGTAAAAAAAAAAAAAGCGTGAGTTATGGACCAATCATAGAACAGGGGCGGGATTTGTTGGTTAATTACAAAAAATAAAGAGAAATGTTAAGAACTAGCTAACCGACGCATAACTCCCTTTAAGTGTAAACAGACGCAATCATTTTTTGACAATTCTTTCTGATATTGCGTTTTTCTTTCCCCGAAATCCGGTATAACTTTTTCTCCTGCTGGGTAATGTAGTTTTTTTTTTTTTTAACAAAACAGGTTGCTTTCTTTACCCTGGTTGATTTTTGGTCCCTATTATATTGAATAATTTTTGTTTATTGTTTATTTTGAACCATGAACCAAAAAATAATCCATTGTATGAAATAGTCAGTTGGGTTCAGTTCATTAGTTAAGCAGTAAGTATCATACTGACCCCGGATGTCTCATGCTTTTTAATGATAGAACATAACAGAAAATCAAATAAAATCTCCCTTCAGAAATTTGTTATTAAGGTACTACAGTAACATAATACAGTAACTACAGGTTTAACTGCACATTGATATTACATACCCATAATCAATCCTTTATTGATCACATAGGGAAATTGTTAGGTTGCAGTGGCTCACAGTACAATGAAAGTACAGATTAAAGTAAAATATGAGAAATTTAAAATAAAATAAACATGTAAAGTTATAGTGGTATCAAAAAATTTTCGAGACATGCTAACAAATCTTCATGTCAGTGTACCTAAAGATATTGTCCTGTGTACATTGGCAACTGTGCAACTGTTGCTATTCTGACCACATCTGCAATTTCATCATAGACTTCATGTTAGAATACAATAGTGAATTCTACTGCTAGGTTTCAAGGCGTCTGAGCTGTTTAACACTCAGAGAGAGGAGTTATATAGTTTGATGGCCACAGGCAGTAATACTAATCACACCTTTCATGTAGTGTGAAAAGTACAACTTATTGCTTAAATATTATTCCAGTAAAAGTTCTTCTTTACACTTCGACTTTCAATCTATGATGAACAGTAATAAGGTATTATTTAATTTATTACCGTACTTGGGTATTTAAATTTTTGCAGTGGTGGGCAATGCATTTCACACCTAGACCATCAGTGGTGTCCTGCCTGAATCCGTCCACATCTCAAAACAATCTTTATAATGAAACCATCAATATCATAGAGAAACAGAGTATAACAGAGCACTGCATCACAGACAAAAATCTCATACAGCAGGAATGAATTCTATTACTAAAGCAAGAAACCCAATGAACACAATTCAACAAGTCTCCTTTCACTGCAAACACACTGGCATACATCATCACTAGCAGAGGCATCAATATTAAACTCAGAATATGACAAAAGTTTTCTGCAAATTTTTATTCTCCATGGTTAGCCATAGTGTAATATAAAACAGCTATTAAATCCACAGAAATATATTTTTAAGCGTGTGCAGTTTGCTACAGATGTGGTTAAAACTCTGACTAGTGCGCTCTCTGACCATCCAATCAAAGAATTTGAAATTGCAGACGTAATTGGACGCCAGATAGAGGGCCTCTGCATGGCCAGATCTCAATCGGATTGGTTAAAGCAACAGCTACAAGCAACAAGGATTTGAATCTAAAAAGAGCCTGCACTGTTCAGGCAACACATCATGTGCCAAACGAGATTTTATTGGATACAAAAGTGACCCTAAATGGTGCTGCTCTTAGCAGCAGTACACCAGAGAGGAACTCTACGAAAGGAAGAGAATTTATTATTGGAATAATTTAATACATATTCATAAAAAAAAAAAATATTAAAATGTAAGTCAGTGAATTACATAGTGGCCTTTCCAGCCCTGATAGAGGCATTGCATTGCATCTGGAACTATTACTTCACTACATTTAAATGCGTATAATGAAAAGTACAATTATATTTTAATTGTTTACACAATTAAATGTTCCATTGTCCTGTGTATCATAAGTTTTTTTAAGGACAGTTTTCTACAGTTACAGACTCACAATGAGTACACTTACATGTACTACAAATGATGGCCTTGTTACAGCTCATCATTTAATGCAATTCATGTATTTACTTTAAGTATTGAAGAACAGCATGTTTTTTATTTAGTAGAGTAAAAAGTAATATATTATGCATTTAAATGTAATGAAGTAAAAGTTTCTTAAAATGAATACAATAATACAATATTTTATTTGTAACAATGTAAAAATACTTCTGAAATGCAGTGTCAAGATTTACATATCTCAAATGGAGCATGTGTGGCCCTCATCCTTCTTTGTGTAGTTCACAATTGGCCAAAGAAAAGCTAATGGACGGGAAATGGCGATTATTATTTTAGTTATTTAGTTGGACATTATTTTAGACTTATTCAACTGGTCACAGCGTAAACAACTGAAAATCAATCAATTTCAAACCACATAATGTCATAAATATATAGATTTGACAGACATGATATATTACTTTAATATTAAAGGAGAAGCCCATGTGAAGCTCAACACAGCTTGCACATTTCTGTTAGTTGCAGGAGTTTTTGTTGTCCCTGTTCCAGAAAATAAGAAGTTTTATTTTTTTATTCCTGTTTAAAGCCTGTCCTTGTGGCCCTTCATTCAGACACAGAATCATGAATACATTTGTAAACTTTTATCTCTGCTCATCATTAAAAAGTGTAAAATATATTGTCATTACTGTTAAAAGTGAAATACAAAGAACTATTTACAGTCTTTCCTGATGCATGAAACAATCACAGTACTAAAACAATTAGTCCAAACAAAACAGAAGATATCCAGAGATCACAGTAAAGGCAGTTCAGGGGCACTGAGGAGCTCCTGCCCAACAGATGAATCCTTGAGAGCAAAAAGCGTAATTCCTGAGCTGTATGCTGCTGGGATTGTTATGTGTGTCATTTTTAAATGGTTTTCCTCACAGTTTTCTTCATCAATCATCTTTCTAACTTGACCTAAAAACATAAACAGTATTAAAGAATATAGCAGCAATTAAGCATGACAGAACAATTCATATAATGATATGATGGGACCAGGAGATACTGTTTATGCACTCACTGATTTATTAGGACCAATTAAGATTGGGATACAAAATGTCCCCTACTGCTAAACGCTTGGCAAGGTGTTCCTTCTGAATTCTTACTGTATTGTTCACAGAAAGATTTTCCCTCCTTTGACTCTTCAATGCAGAAAAACATTTATCTGAAACACCATTGGTGGTGCACCAATCTACAGTGCAATCTTTTTGCTGGTTTTTGACATACTGGGGAATTGCTTTGCTTTTCTGTCCAGCATTCTGCCATCTCATATGTTGGCTTCCAGGTCATGTCTTCTTTAACTGTAACTTAATTCCTCTAACTGCTATTTTAGTTGGCATGATGAAAAGCATTATTGTTAGCTGGAAGAGCTTTGAAATCTTTTCTTTTTGATAGCCTTTCTTTTTTAATAACTAGCTTCATTTTTAGCTCATCAGTTAGCCAGTGAGTTCCAAAATTGTTTACTAAAATATTTTATTTCTTCAACATTATCGACATTTATTTTTGTACATTTACAGGGGAAAAATATTATGTTTTACAAATTTGGTGGCGGCGGTTGTTTTAATTTGTTTTCACTTCCAAAATGACCAAAATATGGCATTTCATATGATTTAGCTTAGTAAAATAACATTCATTTAAGGCAGGTAGTTTCTCTTACTGTTTACATAAAAATGTACAAATGTTTATGCAAATAGTTTTATCTAAAATAAGGCCTGAAAGAAAAGGTTTAATAGTACCTTCCACATTAAGAGTTTTCCATCTGGGATCATTCTGATGGTCTGAGATCAGTGAAAGAGGAGTGTCTGTTGTGAACCTCTTCAAGACATCTTCACGACGTATCAGCAGCAAAGAATCACTGCACAGACGCACATGTAACTCCTCTTCGGTGACTGTGGAATCAATGTCACATTATCATATATAAATAATGGTTTGCAACGTAGATGTAATTTTCATAGTCTACTATACACTTCCTGTACATTCCTTAGTTTGTCATGAGTTTCTATTTGTAATTACGTGTAAATTATTTATGTTGTGCAGTAATATACTTTCATTTATATTATATTGTGTAGTAATTTTATTGTAAATATTTTGCACCCTGGTCTTGGAGAATTTTTTTTTTTTTTCCATTTTATATACACTATATAAACAGTACTGAGACACCTGACTTTTCCAGCCATATGTGGTTCCTCTCAACCCAGCCATTAGGGGGGCACAAGCCAGTGCACTCTTAGTGCCGGTCCCAAGCCCGGGTAAATGGGGAGGGTTGCGTTAGGTAGGGCATCCAGCGTAAAACATGTGCCAAATCAAATATGCGGATCACAAAGGAGAATTTCATACCGGATCGGTCGAGGCCCGGGTTAACAACGACCGCCACAGGTATCGTTAGCCGACAGGGTACTGGTGGAAATTGGGCTACTGTTGGCCGAAGGAGGAGAAGGAGAGGAGGAAGACGTCTACAGAGACGGCAGGAAAAGGAGCAGTGTAGGAGAGTAGAGTTTCGGGTTGGTACTTTAAATGTTGGTACTATGACGGGTAAAGGGAGAGATAGCTGATATGATGGAGAGGAGAAAGGTAGATATGCTGTGTGTTCAGGAGACCAAGTGGAAAGGGAGTAAGGCCAGGAACATTGGAGGTGGGTTTAAACTGTTTTATCATGGTGTGGATGGGAAGAGAAATGGTGTAGGGGTGATTCTGAAGGAAGAGTACAGTAAGAGTGTAGTGGAGGTGAAGAGAGTTTCTGATAGGGTGATGATCGTGAAGGTGGAAGTTGAAGGGATGATGATAAATGTCATCAGTGCCTATGCTCCACAAGTTGGCTGTGAGATGGAGGAAAAGGAAAGATTCTGGAGTGAATTAGATGAAGTGGTAGATGGTGTACCTAGGAAAGAACGATTGGTGATTGGGGCAGACTTTAATGGGCATGTAGGTGAAGGGAACAGAGGTGATGAGGAGGTGATGGGTAGGTATGGTTTTAAGGAGAGGAATGTGGAAGGGCAGATGGTGGTAGATTTTGCTAAAAGGATGGAAATGGCAGTGGTGAACACGTATTTTAAGAAGAAGGAGGATCATAGGGTGGCGTATAAGAGTGGAGGAAGGTGCACACAGGTGGACTATGTGCTATGCAGGAGATGCAACCTGAAGGAGATTGGAGACTGTAAGGTGTTGGCGGGGACAGTGTAGCTAGACAGCATCGGATGGTGGTCTGTAGGATGGTTTTGGAGGCGAAGAAGAAGAGGAGGAAAGTAAGGATTGAAAGAAGAATAAGATGGTGGAAACTGAAGGAGGAAGAGTGTAGTGTGAGGTTCAGGGAAGAGGTCAGACAGGGGCTTGGTGGTGGTGAAGAGGTGCGGATGATTGGGCAACTACTGCAGGAGTGATGAGGAGGCAGCTAGAAAAGTACTTGGTGTGACATCTGGAAATAGAAAGCAAGACAAGGAGACGTGGTGGTGGAATGAGGAAGTGCAGGAGAGCATTAGGGGAAAGAGGTTGGCAAAACAGAAGTGGGATCGACAGAGTGATGAGAAAAGTAGGCAGGAGTACAAGGAGATGCGGCAGCAGGTAAAAGGGATGTGGCGAAAGCCAAGGAAAAGGCATATGAGGAGCTGTATAAGAGGTTGGACACTAAGGAAGGAGAAAAGGATTTATACCGATTGGCCAGGCAGAGGGACCGAGCTCGGAAGGATGTACTGCAAGTTAGAGCAATAAAGGATGGAGAGGGAAATGTGTTGACTAGTGAGGAGAGTGTGGAGGGAGTATTATGAGCAGCTGATGAATGAGGAAAATCACAGAGAGAGAAGGTTGGATGATGTGCAGTTGGTGAAGCAGGATGTAGATAGGATTAGTAAGGAGGAAGTGAGAGCAGCGATTAAGAGGATGAAGAATGGAAAGTCGGTTGGACCAGATGACATACCGGTAGAAGCGTGGAGATGTTTAGGAGAGATGGCAGTGGAGTTTTTAACCAGATTGTTTAACAGGATTCTGGAAGGGGAGAGGATGCCTGAGGAATGGAGAAGGTGTGCTGGTACCGATCTTTAAGCATAAGGAGATGTGCAGACCTGCAGTAACTACAGGGGAATTAAGTTGATCAGTCACACCATGAAGTTATGGGAAAGAGTAGTGGAAGCCAGGCTGAGAGAAGAGGTGACCATCTGTGAGCAACAGTATGGTTTCATGCCAAGGAAGAGCACCACAGATGCCTTATTTGCTTTGAGGATGTTGATGGAGAAGTATAGAGGAGGACAGAAGGAATTGCATTGTGTATTTGTGGATTTAGAAAGCGTCGACAGAGTGCCAAGAGAGGAGTTGTGGTATTGTATGAGGAAGTCAGGTGTGTCAGAGAAGTATGTGAGGGTGGTGCAGGACATGTATGAGGACAGTGTGACGGCAGTGAAGTGTGCAGTAGGTACGACAGACTGGTTCAGGGTGAAGGTTGGACTGCATCAAGGATCGGCCCTGAGCCCTTTCCTGTTTGCAGTGGTGATGGACAGGTTGACGGACGAGGTCAGACAGGAGTCTCCCTGGACTATGATGTTTGCAGATGATATTGTGATTTGTGGTGAGAGTAGAGAGCAGGTTGAGAAGAGCCTGGAGAGGTGGAGATATGCGCTGGAGAGAAGGGGAATGAAAGTCAGTAGGAGTAAGACAGAGTACATGTGTGTGAATGAGAGGGAGGGCAGTGGGTGATGCGGTTGCAGGAAAAGAGGTGAAGAAGGTGGAGGAGTTCAGGTACCTGGGGTCAACAGTGCAAAGTAATGGAGAGTGTGTTAGAAGTAAAGAAAAGAGTGCAGGCAGGGTGGAGTGGGTGGAGAAGAGTGACAGGAGTGATTTGTGATAGTAGGGTATCTGCAAGAATGAAAGGGAAAGTTTATAGGACTGTGGTGAGACCTGCGATGTTGTATGGATTAGAGACAGTGGCATTGAGTAAAAGGCAGGAGGCAGAGCTGGAGGTAGCAGAACTGAAGATGTTAAGGTTTTCGTTGGGATTGACGAGGATGGACAAGATTAGAAATGAGTTTATTAGAGGGACAGCGCATGTAGGATGTTTTGGTGACAAGGTGAGGGAGGCGAGATTGAGATGGTTTGGACATGTGCAGAGAAGGGACATGAATTATATTGGTAGAAGAATGATGAAGATGGAGCCACCTGGTAGGAGGAAAAGAGGAAGGCCAAGGAGGAGGTTCATGGATGTGGTGAGGGAAGACATGCAGGTAGTTGGTGTGAAAGAGGCAGATGTAGAGGACAGGGTGGTATGGAGACGGATGATCCGCTGTGGCGACCCCTAATGGGAGCAGCCGAAAGAAGAAGAAGATGTGGTTCCTCTCCAAACTGTTACCACTAAGTTGGAGGTACACAATTCTATCGAATGTCTCTGGGTGTCGTGGCGTTAAGTTTTCACTTCACCTAAACTAGAAACCCAAACCTGTTCCAGCATTAGTAAGAACAGGAGCTGTGAGGATGGATTTGGACTGTAGTTAATGTCAACCGTCTGCTACACTGACTCAGGACTACAGCTTCTGATCACCATCACTGTGTTTTTCCTTGCCACAGTCACAACAATTCACACATCAGGGACAAATTTCTGCTTATAAAGAACATCTTATTCATTCTTTACACCACATGATCTGCATAAATCTGCTTTGAGACAATGTTCATTATTAAAAGCGCTATACAAATATCGAATATACAAATTGAACGACAGTGCCCCTATGCCCCCCACAAGGCCAGCACTATATAGATCTGCTTTATATGGGTTGGGGCTTTATGAACACAAATCTCCACAAGCACACTCCAAAATCTAGTGGAACATCTTCCCAGAAAGTGGAGGTTATTATAACAGCAAATGGGGGGAATAGGATGTTCAAAAAGCACATATGAATCTTACGATCAATTGTCAATAAAAAAAAAATCATTCATATAGTGTATGGCCTATATAAAATATGGATGACAAATAATTGAGCAAATCATTGGCCAATCGAGAGAAATATAAACCTAAATATAACTAAATATAACATGACTGTTTTCTCAGCCTTGTTATTGACTGACTCTGGAATCACTCCACATACCCACATCCAAGGGATTGGTCATGAAAACAGCTTTGGGGGCCACTCCGAATATCAGTTGGTGATGCCAGGCGTCAGGGATTTCTTCACCTTCTGCCACTCCTCGCTGCATGTTCATGGTGGCTACAGGTACAGCTCTATGCCGAATCCAGTGTGCCAACCAAGACACCAAATTGACCAGCCTCGGGGGGTGGAAACCAAAGAATCTGCCAAGCACTCGTCCACCACTAGCTTCCTTTGCTCCATCTATCAGCTGATTGTGTGTGGCTCCTAAACAATAAATAGTATAAACACAATACATATCATTTGTACACATCCTTGCTCAAAATATTCAACAAACATTAGATTAATACTAAACATAAACAAAGAAATTCAGTAAAATTAACCAACTGGTGAAACTGGCACTGTATTTTTTTTTTTTTTTTTACCAGCTATGATATTTAAAGACCACTGTAACAACTGTATCTCTCTGTGTAACATGTAGTGCAAGGCAATGTACCAGCTTCACTGCGTGAGTGAAGGTAATCAGGCAACAGGGAATTATTCCTCCTCAACTTAGTCTGTACACTGTGGTCAGCTGTTTCTGCTGCTACCATTATCCCCAGAGCCTGGAGCACATCCACCACTGCTGTAGCACCACAAGCTGAAACACCAATCTGAACTGTATGCTTCACTGCAGCTTCTTGAATTGACCACAGAAACGCTCTGTGCTGCTCCTCATTTCCTTCCTCCTCAGTATCTGTAACACTGCTTGCTGTACTGGATAAAACAACCTCCATCTTTTTACCACGGTATTGAATACAAGATGATGTACTCTAAAAAAATAAAAAAATAAAAAAAATAGGAAAACACAATGAAAACACAGAAAACAACAAAAGTGAGTGTGTGCTCTGTGTAATAAATTTCCCAGACAGGGGTGACTTTACTTAGATATTTTCAACAATCCCAAAATATCTTGTGCTTTTTATTTAATTACTTATTCTATACAAGTGGAAATTATTAATTAAAAATGAATTTACCATGAAGTAAGTCATTTACATAGACTTTACTGAACTGACAGGTGCTGGCTATTTTGCCTCACTACTTGGTGTTAACTAAGTGACTATAATGAGGGTTTGCATAGACTAAAATTAATAAGTAGTTTCTGCTGTGTGTGCAAATTTCTTTCTATAAGAGAAAAAAAATTCATACAAACTCTATTCTATTCTTTGCCTCTTCCTCTTTCCCTATACTAATTTAAAATCCCAATAATAAAGATAAACATTCAATAAATATTAAAAATAGGCTATGAAATCCTCTTTACGTATACTTAGTATTGACATTGTAGGTATGTTTGAAAGCAGTTGGCCACACTGCTCAGCCATAACCACAGATCAGCCATAACATTGAAACCATGGACTTGAGAACAGTGATTACCTCGTCACAGTGGTACCAGTCAGGTGGTGGGAGATGACAGCAAGTGAACAGTCAGATCTTTAACGCTGATGTTTTGGAAGCAGGAAAAATAGGCAAGTGTAAGATTTTGACAAGGTCCGAATTGTGATGGCTAGACTGCTGGGTCAGAGCATCTTCAAAACAGCAGGTCTTTTGGGCTGTTGCCAAAAGTGGTCTTAGGATGGACAAAAGAGTCCCAAGGCTTATTGATGTGCCGTCAAGCCTGATCTCACAAAAGAGCTAATGTGTCACAAACTGCTGAAAAAGGTTCTCGCTTTGTTATAAGTTATTAGCACATAGAGTGCATTATAGGTTGCTTTTGATGGAGCTGCGTAACTGCAGAAAGCCCATGCTGATCTCTGTCCACCACCTACAAGCACTTACAATGGGAACGTGAGGATCAGGACTGGACCATGGAGCAGTAAAAGAAAACAGCTTAGAATAATCACTAGCACATAAATAGTATGCTTAAAATAGTACTGTCAGCCATGATGGCGTTGATGTGCTTTATTTATTTATGTATTTTTTTTAGGTTTGTGCACTACACTGTCTGGTCCATAAACCCATAACTCACTCACAATGCAAAATACATCTATAGTACAACACTGTGTGGTTCTCTGTGGCTGCAGTGGAACCCAAACGTGGACATTTTCTAGCTGTAATGTAAATACAATACAACTTTAAACATATTATAAATAATTAAAAATGCCCTATGAGGATGTTAACATTTTGAAGCCATGCTGAAACTGATATGAGTGTTTAATAATTAATAGAAAAACTTTTGACTGGTTTTATAATGTTGCCCACGAATATAAAACCGCTAAATCCAAACCATACACACCGCACAGCGCTCCCGGACGCGTCCCTCGGTTTCTTCCGTGTTTCCTCCCACAGTAAAAACAGTTCTCGTGCGTGATTGGCTCAGGACTCTGATCTGAGATTCCGCGTCCTGATTAGTCCAACATCCTGTCAATCAAAGCATATTCAAACATTTTGTCGAAGACTGAGCGCTTTAACCACACGGTGGCAGTGTTCCACTTTTCAGTGGTGGGCCATGAGGGCCAGCAAAGCCATCTCTGCTGACCTAAACACTAAACCTACATTTACAACATAAATTCTAATATTTGTTTCATGAAATAGTATTAATTTATTCCCAACAGTTTATTCTCTTCATTTCATAGAGTTTCTCTTGGCTGCACTGCTTCCAGCACGTGTATGTGGATGTTAGATTTTTTTTTGTCTAATCAGATTTCAGCCTCTATGTGCTGCCATGTCAATCTAATCTGCCCAGGGCCTTCAACGTCAGTACTGCTGGCCTTTTTACCTTAGAGAATATTAACAATGGGTCTGTTTCTTTAACCAATCAGATTTCAGATTCACCTCCCAGGGCAGCTAGCTTGCGTCCTCTGATTGGTTGGTCAGAGGGAAACTGTTACAGCCAAGTTCAACTGGCAAAAAACGTCACACATGAGTTAGATTCTTTTATGCCTACGGAGGAAGAGAAATTGATTTGGTCTCGGACATCCTAAAAAATAAATTTTCCAGAAAAGCTAGACAGACGACAGAGAGGTCGTCCAACCCCAAAACTAGCTAGCTTGTCTCAGCCCAGGAAAGGGTTTGTTCTCCACTTCAAGAGCAGTGAATACGAGCCGTACCACTGGATTACAGCCTCTGAGGATCAGTGCAAATTATGAGTATGAATCTCTGTTGAGCAGTTTGTATTTTATTTACATTTTTATGTTTTTGTCATTTTATTAGACAAATATTGATTCTGAACTGCTCCAGATGATGTTGGTGCACAGTTGCGGTTGTAGTCTAGAGGTTTCAAGAGTCTTAACTGGGTTTCTTGCTTTAGAAAAATGGTATTGACCCTCCATATGGTATTCACCCTCCAAATTCCTCTCTCTGTAATGCCATGCACTGTTATATTGCGTTTTTGTATAGTATTGATGGTTTCTATAAGTTGTGACATGATAGTGGTGGTATTAAGAGGTGGATTAAGTCGGGTAAGTCCCCACTAAAGGCCCATATACCAAATGCATGGACAGCCACTGATACATACACACACAGGTGCATCTCAATAAATCAGGTTATCATTTAAAAGTTTATTTATTTTAGTAATTCAATATAAAAAGTGAAACGTGTATATTATTTAGATTCATCACACACAGACTGATATATTTCAAGTGTTTATTGCTTTTAATTTTGATGATTTTGGCTCACATTTAATTTGTCTTATTATTTAGTAAATTATATTTATATATAATCATCTATAGGTAAAAAATTATATAATGATATGATGTGATATACTGTATATATAGATATATTTTTCCTAGAAATGTTGTCAATGGAATGTCAATAATTGACATTCTTCTGCACCCATGATAACAACATCGACAACATTTATTGTTATTGTGATAGGAAGCTGTAAATGATGAAAAATTATGCTAATACAGCTAATACCAGGTTCAGGCTCAAAGTCTAAGACTATGAGACTATTGACCTCCTTTTTTATTAGTGATATCTATCTAGGGCAAAGAATAAAAACTTAGCATATAAACCTGTGCATATCTCAAACAGGTTCAGTGTGTTAACTGCACATGCTTATGAAATCTGACTCTCCTGTTCAATTCTTTATTGGAGACATGTTCAAATTTGTGCTGCTACTCTGTGCTGTGGCTGGTAAGTGATTGGGTTATATTTAAAATTAATCAAAGTGAGATTAAATAAATACTAGGTTTATAATCATATGTTTCTATTATTTTGCATGTGATACTCTGGCAAATATATTTATTATATAACATAACAATTACAAAAGATATGAAAAAAAAATCTATATTCATAAAAATCCAATTCTACAAGTATTTATTAGATGTGAATGAGAGAATGATCTGTAGTTGAAACTAGAATGAATGGACATTTGGTGTTACCCACATTAGGATGGGTTGCTTTTGAGTCTGGCTTCTCTCAATGTTTCTTACGTGGAGTTTTCTTTGCCACTGTCGCCACTGGCTCACTTAATCAGAAACCATTAGATTATATTTGTAAAATAAAATGTATATGTGTATAATAATCTTTTTACATCTGTGATGCTGCTTTGGGACAATATCTAGTTTTAAAAGAGCCATACCGAATTGAATTGAATTAAATTGAATTGAATTGAATGCTAATATTTTAGTAATTGATTTTGGCTATTTGAACTCAAACTGTTTCATATAATCTCTACTCTGTTTATATATTTCCATTGTGCAATGTATTAATTATTTTCAGAGAGATAAACAAATGATTGAATAAATGAATTATCTGGAGCCTAATGCAGGGAGACTAGATGCAGGCAGGAATACAACCTGGATGGGGTGCTAATCAGGGGACACACAATTTGTGCACTCATTTACACACAGTGGCGATTAAGCTTAATTCACTTACTTATTTTTGGGGAGTCTGGAGAACACAAAGGAAATACACAGGGGCAAAGCCTAAGAAACATCATACATATAGTAAGCTGAGAAATGAGGTGGGGATTATAAAACTATGAGCAAGCCTCTGTGCCACCAAACAATTTGATGAATAACAAGTCCACCAGGATTGAGAAGTATTTATAGAGGTATCTCGGACTCTGCCATGTAGAATATTTCAAGCTACTTGGTAATGCTTTTGGTAAAAAATGGTAATGTCAAATGACTTTGTGCGTATGTGTAGGCTTTAATGCTAGACCATTGCAATATAATGCTCCTCGGATTCAAAATGGCGGATGGGTCATTGGAGCCCCACAACTGGTGCAAAATGGTCAAGAATACATGGGGAACCCTGAACGTGCTGAACACCACAAACAGTCAGCAAAAGGTGATGTTTTAAATCTCAACAGTCAATGAAAGAACATTATTTCTCCTAACTTTTAAATCCATAGGGACTTATGCTCTGGTTATTACCCCAGACTCTTCTACACTACCATATACAGTCTGTATATATCTGATCTGAAGAATTTATTTAACCATTTTAGTTGAACCTCAGTGGGAAGTTGTTAATATGAACCAGAAAGCTGCTCCTACTGAGGAGCGCAGACAAGGAACTGAACCATCTAGGCGCTTTTTGGTGGACCTGAACACTGGCTTGCTAAAGGAATACATCAGTGAGATGGACCGGAGAGCTGAAGGTTGTATTTGTTTTGTAATGTGATTGTAATATCATACTTTGAAAAACTGATGAGTATTTGATATTAATGTATACTTTTCTCCACAGTCTACATTCCAACATACAAATCTGAGTTCAGACAGGGCACACAGAACTCTCGTGTTACTTTGGTGAACACCAGAACAGGCCAGCAGTTACCTCAGCTTTCAGAGATGCAGAGGAGAGCAGAACCATGTAAGTGTTTTTATTAATTAATCAAAGCCTCACACATCTACTCCTATAACGGAAAAGTTTTTTTCTTACTTTTTGTCTGTCTCCAGTGTCTGAGTTCAGACAAGGCACAGAGTACAGTGAAGCAGCCTTGATGAAACTCAGAAACGACCAGATAATGGAGAGAATGGAATTCAGACAGGGCACCGAGAACTCTCGTGTAACTCTGGTGAACATCAAAACAGGCCAAAAGTTACCTAGGCTTTCAGAGATGCAGAGGAGAGCTGAACCATGTAAGTTTTAAAATAAATTCATCAGAGCATCACACATCTATTTCTACAATAGTACAGATTTTTTTTTTACTTTTTGTCTGTCTCCAGTGTCTGAGTTCAGACAAGGCACAGAGTACAGTGAAGCAGCCTTGATAGAACTCAGGAAGGCCCAGATAATTGAAGACCAAGGAGGAAGCCAAAGTTGAAACCATCCACCAAGCGGTTCTACCCGAGCTCCGCAGACAAGGAACAGAACCTTCTAGACATGTTCTTGTGGAGCCGAACACTGGATTAGTAAAGGAACAAGTCAATGAGATGGAAAGAAGCGTTTCAGGCTGTATGTATCACATAATATCTATTATAACTATATAGCACAATGTATACTATATTTATATAGATTCAGATTTATATAGATATTTACTGCTTTACTTTCATAAACCTTCCTTTCTCCACAGTCTTCATTCCTACATCTCAATCTGAGCCCCCATAAAATATTTATCTGACCCTAAACAATTGTCCAAATTAGAGTTTAAACATTTTTAATAATACGTTTTATAAAACTGTGGAACTGATTTCAGTAGTTCAACATCTACAGTATATAATAATATTTATCCAGAATGTTTAAAAATACACTACTTTCAGATTGTGCTCATTCACCATGCAATTAGGATTTCCCAGAATTATCCATTTTTACCATATTTCTAGTAAATAAATTTACTTCAGATTAAAAAACACACATAGCTGATGACAGGCACTTGTTTCCCATCTCCCTGGCATATAAGGCATGAGGTCAACTTTGCCGTTTTACACACGCTTGAGACCATTCTGCCACATTACAGGAAATTTTGCAATTGTCTGAAGCAAACTGTTAAAATTAAATTAAAACTGCAAACACAAGCTGCATTAAAAGCTGCATTGAGTTCACATTTGCTACAATTATTTGTTTTGTAGATGAGTTCAAGCAAGGCAATGAGAACAATCTGGTGGCCCTGAAGAATCCCAGGAATGCACAGATGATAGGAAAAGTTGGAAAAGATAAAAACCCACACACTGTACAGGATGTAGAAGATAACGAGGGTATATACAGGCAAATTATTGTCTAAATGTGTACTTATTATTATGTGCTGAAAACTAACTTTATGTCCTACTTCTTCATCATCATCATCATCATCTTCTTCATCATCATCATCAGTGTTTCCTGAGTTCAAGCGCGGCATTCAGTATTCGCAAGCTCAAAGACAGCACCTCAGGAATCATCACCTTTCCCAGGCTCTAGAAAGTAATGAAGGTAAGCATGTAAATGCAGCCCCTGTATCTTTAAAGCTTACTGTTGCCATTGTATTTAACTGATCTTACATTATTCTGTCCAGTGGAAATTTCTCCAGCTGTAGAGGAGTTCAGAAATGGCATGGAATACATACATGCCAATATCA
This sequence comes from Silurus meridionalis, assembly GCF_014805685.1. Taxonomy (NCBI): domain Eukaryota; kingdom Metazoa; phylum Chordata; class Actinopteri; order Siluriformes; family Siluridae; genus Silurus; species Silurus meridionalis. The sequence continues at coordinate 15,883,047 of NC_060907.1, forward strand.
TGGATAGATGAATCATGGAGCCTTCTAATGTGAAGAAAAGTAGGTATATGTAAGAATAGTATGTGATTATTTATCTGATGAGTAAATTATTTTGCACAAAATGTTATGTTAGCTGTTCATTTAGAGATACAATATTGAAGTCCAAAACTTTTTCATCATCACCACAGCGCACCACCACAGTTCTACTCCTATTTTATTAGTTTTGCTACTACTACCTACTTCTGCTCCTACTACTACATCTCCTACACTCTTACTCTAACTACTGCTACTACTAATCTATTATTCTATCTACTATTTAATTCAGTTCAATTTAGCTTTATTTGTATAGCACTTCTAACAATGGACATTGTCCCAAGGCAGCTTTACAGAGATAAGAAGTAAAATTTTTAGTGCCTATAACTTATTCCTCATAAGTATAATCTCCAATGCACAAGTGGTGAAAATGGCAAGGAAAAACTCCCTAGATAATTTGAGGAAGAAACCTTAAGAGGAACCAGAATCGAAAGGGAAAGGATCCTCATCTGGGTGGCACCAAATGTCCATTCATTATAGTTCCATCCTTGTTGAGTATGGACTCTTAAATGCAGAACTGTTCATGCAAACTGCAGTCGTAAGCCCTTGTAACAGTGTTTATAATGATTACAGTCCAAATCGTAGTTCTTCAGTTGCTCAGTAACTTCATGGACCTTTACACATAGGGTGGTAGAGTAGGCAGATCCAACAAGACGAAAAGGACAGAATCACTGGTCACTGCTATGTCAGGAGAGAGATACAAGGATTCTTTTGTATCCTTACTGATACATAAAATGTAAAGACTCCTCTTACTACTTCTTCTACTTTTACTACTACTACTAGTACTACATACCACTGTTACTACAACTAATACAATTATTTTCATTTGCTTCTTTTTACATACTAGATGAATCCACATGAGCAGCAGCAGATCGAGGCCTAATTTTTTTTAATCCTGTAACAGTCTAAAATAATCTACAAAGAGCATGTGTTTTTTCTTAAATTAATTTCCTTTCTTAACTTTATTAATGATTTTCAACAACAATAAAAAACACTGAGCATTTTGATTTCTTTGTTTTTTTGTTTTTTGTGTGTGTGTGTTTTCTACATATGGGAATATCTCACAAAATTGGAAAACCTGGTTTACTTAAAAAAAAAAAATAAAAACCAGTCCTGAGAAAAAGAAACTGCTGAAGTAAATGTGACTTCAAAGTGTAAGTTTTAAGTGTTATAAATTGCTGCTTGTTCCAAAACAGTTAATTTCAGATAAGAGATTGTATGTAATATATAACACTATAATTTCTGTATTAACTGTTTTTCTAGTGTATCCCAGACACAATCTGTTCCATCATTTTCTGAACTCATACAGCACAAGATAAAAACAGCAATATACAGCAGGTTACCTGATTGATCTCTTCATATCAGTACTGTAAAATATCAACATTTCACCTTTGAACTGATAATGTTGAGTTGGGTATACAAAAATATTATCTTCTGTTGTTGTTTCCAACAAACATATATAACTACTTAGAGATCAGTCCAACTGTTATTGATATGCAAAGTAAATGTAGCACTTCAAAAATTAGGTAATTATCATACAACTTATCCATACTAAATTATACTGGGTATTGCTACCGATGTACACAATACAATGTCATCTTATGCAGTAAACTGACAAAAGAATTATGTTTTGATGTCATAATGAAAGTAACATTACTACATTGGCATATTTCTATCAAAGGCTATACAAGTGTTTACTCTTGGGCAAGATAAATCAGCATAATCATAACTATGAACGCTTTACTGATTTTGATGAACAATACAAAGAGATCACTTGGGTCAAAATGTCTAGACAAACACATACACCATTTATATAGTTGTTAATTTAGAAAATACTGGCATGTATACTGGCATTAAAGCAATGTATACTGGCATTAAAGCTTTTCATTGTTTGCTTCAGAGGCAGAGAATGCTACAGGAATGCTCCTGATGATCTTTCTTTGGTTCAGCAATTAAAACAGTGACATCCTAAGTCCATATACTGGATACCGGCCTTGTTGCACAAACAAAGAGGCAGATAAAGGTGCAGAAGTGAGGCAGTAGTGGAAAAATACTCATACTATTTTTGTTTATGTACTAAAGAAATGTTTAGTTTGATGGCTAAGTGATTTTGAGCAACTAATAGATATTTTTGTTGTGGAATCTGCTTGTGTGATATTTTTCTTTGAAGTTATGTTTGTGCATGCAAAGTGTCATGATCCGTTCTGTTGTAATTTACAATGTACAGATAAATGCATGGAGAGCATCATTATTTTTTATGCAGGATATAACATATACGCATTCGAAACAGTGTTCATAGTGATTACCTATACTTTGCTTAATAATCTTATATCACTCTTAGACTGTTATAATTCTTCGTATTTATGTCAAAGTAATTCAGATTTAATTTGAGCAATATGCAGAAGCTCAATTTTCTTACAATGACTAAACATAATGGATATGAGCCAGTTTTGATTTGTGTGATTCCATATTTTTTTTAAATGATCACTTTTCACACAGTTCAAGATCCCAGTAAGAATTCTGTAACAGGCTGTAAAATAACATGCTCATCATGTCAGATCATTAGAGAGAACATTATAACCATAGCTGTTTGTTCTCCCATACAAAGGTACACAGCTATACTATACTGTATTATACTGTACAATACTATACGATTCAATACATTTTTATTTGCATAGCGTTTTTAACAATGAACATTGTTTTAAAGCAGATTTACACATGATAAAGAATGAATAATAAAGTTCTTTATAAGTGTAAGTTTGTCCCTAACGTACTATGCTATACTATATTATAGTACAATATTTATATCCAATATAGTATACTAATTGTAACTTATACTTTTAACGTATACTTTCATGCCCATATCTTCTTAAAAAAGGGGCGGTGCATGACAACTCCGGTAGTCCGGAGTACTACTGTGTGCATCGTTCCTTCTCAGGAAGGTTTTTTTTGCCAGTACAGGTAGTCGTCGTCTTACGACCACGATTGGGACTGACAGACTGTTCGTAACACGATTTGGTCGTAAGTAGAGTAGGCTATATGTAAAGTACTGTGAAATTATGCCAAAAATAACGTACTCCACGGCTAGCGATTGTGGTCATAAAGTCGAATGGTCGTTTGCATTGGCTGTAAGTCGACGACTAACTGTATATATACAGAGGTGGCAAAAGTATGCACATTCATTTCTTAAGTAGAAGTACAGATACTCATGTTTTAAAATACTCCAGTAAAAGTTGAAGTACTGATTATACCTTTTTACTTAAGTGAAAGTAAAGAAGTCTTGGCTCTGACATGTACTTAAGTAAAAAGTAGTTATTACTTCTACCCGTTTTAGCTGTTAACTGGACCTCACATCATATTAATATCAGACAGACAGACAGACAGACAGACAGACAGACAGACAGACAGACAGACAGACAGACAGACAGACAGATAGATAGATAGATAGATAGATAGATAGATAGATAGATAGATAGATAAAACATTTTCATTGTATAGTACAGGTACACAGCAACGAAATGCAGTTTGGCATCTACCAGAAGTGCAAAAAGTAGCAATCGTGCAAATAGTGCAGATAAATATGTATCATATGTACAGCATGTAAATATATATGTAAGCATATGTACAGTGATTAAATATGAAGGCTATAACAGTGCAGAGACGTGTGAACATCATTTAGAGCCCTTGCTATGTTTCCACACGGACAGTTAATGAGGTGATACCGGAGAAAGTGCACCTCTTCAAGTTAAGAAGCTTTATATATATATATATATATATATATATATATATATATATATATATATATATATATATATATATATATATATAAAATCATAGACATTTTACAGATTTGAATGATGTATTGTTTTTATCTGTACGATCAATAAAGACAGTAATTTATTTTCGTGTCACCATTATGAGGGAAAAACACACAAAACGCCACCCAGAGGATTAATTGTGTAAAACATGGCGGATTTGGTGTTTGATTTGAGACTTTGTGCAAAAATAAAACAAAAGTTTACTGATTAAAATTATTTTTCGGTGGAGTTTATTTATTTATTGCATATCTTAGTAAAGAAGGGACGTCGTAAATAAGTATATGTTTTGCTGGAGGTTTTAATTTCGCCTTTTTTATATTTAGGTATTTATTATTCATTTTTTCAGGTAAAATATTTGACATGCTTTTTATGTTTTAATTATTTATTGATGCATTTATTTATTACATCAGAAAAACCCTTTAACGTGTGTAGACTAGTTACTGCAATCAGTGGTCTTCATATACTGAACAAAATTATAAACGCAACACTTTTGTTTTTTCCCCCATTTTCCATGAGCTAAACTCAAAGATCTAAGATAGTGTGACACTCACAAAATAAGTTTTGTTGAGATGATTACTTTTGAGTCCTTCTACTGCAGTGCTATTTTATTTTATTCTGATGCATATAATTGAAAGCTAATGAGAGACCATGAAAAAAAAACACATGAAGACATATATTTCATTAAACGGACACAAGGGGGCAGTAAAAAAGAGTGCCGCGTCACACGGGGACAATTAGCGATGCACAGAGCAAGACGAGCTCATAATCCAAGTGAATAGAGTAGGAGCAACAGTTGTCCTGCTTTACTGATTTCTTTGTAATATTTGTAATATTTCCAGGTCAGTTACACACATTTTTTGTGATTACAAATGTTTACAAACTAATATGAATCCCCAGTGATGTGTGTTCCATGAGTAAAAAGTATGTTAAATGTGTAAACAGTTAAGTTTAATAGCACGCGGTTGAGAAAATGGCGGCCGCATGTTGTTTATTTTATGTTTCTTATGGCTCCGAGGCATTTGTGTATTATTTCAGTGTGTGTGGAAAACAGTCATGTTTGTTATACAATGTTAAAAGGGTAAAAGGTTAATACTACGAATATACAGGTGCAGTTTATAGCACTGAAGGCTAATGAGACAGCTAAGTTTATTTTTCAGGTTTATGTTCTTATAGTGTAAATGTAATACTGCACATGAGAGTTATTCTGTTGTGTAAAGTGAACACTAAAAATGTAAAGTTATTACAAAATAACTCTTTTGATAAGAGGATAAAGAGGAAAGATGTCTAAGTGAATGGCTAAATATGATTCATGTTCGACTAAAATTAGGATTTAAAGGGAATGGTTATTTTTGGTTTCATACTAATGTTAATAAGTTCATGTCTGTAAAATGTGTGAGGATACATTTATGTAGAAACAGACCTTTTGAAGAATGTTTGTCATGTTATCCAAATGAGGATATAAACTGTGTTTCAATGTAGAACAAACAAAAAGAACAGAGGATAATTCATGATTGCAGATACAAAGTTAAAAAAATAAAAATAATCCAAGTGAATGGAGTATGAGCAACAGTTGTCCTGCTTCACTGATTTCTTTGTAATATTTGTAATATTTCCAGAGCACTCCGATCAGAGGATTATATATATATATATATATATATATATATATATATATATATATATATATATATATATATACAGTACAGACCAAAAGTTTGGACACACCTTCTTATTCAAAGAGTTTTCTTTATTTTCATGACTATGAAAATTGTAGATTCACACTGAAGGCATCAAAACTATGAATTAACACGTGGAATTATATACATAACAAAAAAGTGTGAAACAACTGAAAAATATGTCATATTGTAGGTTCTTCAAAGTAGCCACCTTTTGCTTTGATTACTGCTTTGCACACTCTTGGCATTCTCTTGATGCCTACTTTGAAGAACCTACAATAGTACAAAAGTATAAACTTTTGGTCTGTACTGTATATATAATATATATAAACTTTTGGTCTGTACTGTGTGTATGTGTATATGTGTATATATATATCTGCATCTGCCAGTGGGGACCTAGTCGGGACCCGCTACAATAGTTTATCTCAGCAAAGAAGTGCTCACTAGCACAGATTTAGACAGATTAGTAAACAATATTTGAGAGAAATCGACCTTTTGTGTATATAGAAAAGGTCTTAGATCTTAGAGTTCAGCTCATGAAAAATGGGGGCAAAAACAAGTGTTGTGTTTATGATTTTGTTAAGTGTATTTCAGAAAAAAAGAAGTAATAACTTCTTTATTAGAAAAACAGATTTGCTATGGATAACTTATCGACCTTTCCTCAACTCATTATTCCAGTGAAGCGAATGAAATCGGAAGTCGGCCATAACCGCGTGCGTGCGTATGTGCGTGCGTGCTGCGTATGTGGGTAGGTGCATTGTGGGATGTCAGTCACGAGAGTCCTCCGAGTTTGAGAGAGGGGAAATGGCAACCAACATTGAGCAGATTTTTCGGGATTTTGTAATGAATAAAATAAAGGAAATAGAAGATGAAAGCCAGGATAAGAGGTGACTATGTTTATTTTTATACTCGTAAAAAAAATTTTCGTCTTCTGATTTGATCTAAAAGCGGCACTGAAGCTCCCGCTAACTGCTCGCTAACAGGCCCGATTAGCATCATGCTAACCGGAAACACGAAGTCACTGCTGAGGAGAAATAGGAGAAATGAGGGATTTAAATATTGCTTGTTGTGTTTATAAGGTGTTATTAAGGTTTATAAGGACGCACTGAGCCTTGGATCCTCGCCTTATAGGTTTTTTTGTTTTCTTTGGTTGCTCCAGTTTGTATGAATGATACATGCGTTTCCACGCTACAATCAGCCCCTGTTAATTATATCATAAATAGAAAGACCAAATGTTAATTTAATGCCTAAAGTGTTTCGGACTGCTGTGCAAATAAAAATCGTCCACCACTAAATTCAGATCTTCTGGATCATTCTAATGAGAATCACAGGGCATCACAGACTCATATATCAGAATCCGCTTTATATCCATTATATCATATGTTAATAATTTCTAAGTGTATTCACAAAATCTTCGACCTTTGAGTATCAATGCACGACATTATTAGATGGAAGCTCAGTGGTTCAGAATTTACATCGGAAGGGGACAAGTTTGTATCCAGCACCATCAAACTGCCACTGCTGGGCCTCTTGTGCAAGGCTTTTTAACCCCCAACTGCCCAGTTGTAAATCGCTCAGGATTCACAGGAACTAGAAATGAAGGATATCTCGTGTGTCAGTTCTGTGTATTAATCTGTAGATTTTTTTTATGAGAGTCTTCAGGATCAGTTTTATAACCGTAGAAACAAAGGCCTTAAATGATCAACAAAACCAAATACTTCTTTTTAGCTTATTAAATCAGTAATACTACAAAAATATTAGATTGTTACTTAACATGTCGCATTGTTACTGAGATTTATCACCATCACATCTTAAGAATATTATTAGGTTTGTCTATATATTTTTATATTTAAATTTTTATATATTATTTTCAATATTTTTTTTTATTATTGCTCCCATTAGGAGAATTGTAATAAATCCAAAATACAGATTCCCTGGCTGGCTTACTGACGATGCAAAATATTTTATGACTGACTTTGTTTTTGTTTTTTTTACTGCCTGCAATCACTCTTTTTGAGTAGATGCAGAGGTCTGTATCATACAAACATGTTTGCAAATACAAGAGCAAGCTTTAGTAGGAAAACCTCTTGAAAATATTGACAAGAATATTTATCAACATGCAGATTTCTCATGTCATGAATAAGTGGGAAGGAAATAAATTTCATTGAAATAAAAAAAAATAAAACTACCACATTTGCAAAATAAATAAAGTGCTGCTGTATTTTTTTTTTTCTCTTTCCAGCAATACAGACAACATGGAATCTAATAATGGGGAGTCGCACTCTGACCAAGGGACAGGCATAAATATAGACGCAACTCAGGCTGAAGCAATGAGCACAGTCACTGGTGAGTCAGTCTTATAGTTCACAGGAGAATGTAAACAAATAAAAAAAATGTTCTATTTCCCCTTTCATTAATAATATATATATATATATTTTTTATAGATATAGTCGTGAAAATTTCGCCTCGAGGCAACAGTGTCAAAGAAGAATTCAATACAAAACACAAGAAATCAAAAAAGCACAAAAAACACAAAAGCAAAAAGAAGAAAAAGAAACTCAAGGAAAGAAAAGAGAGCAGCTCTGACTCAGAGTCTGGTGGAGAGACACAGGAAAGGTATTTACACACTGAATTAATAACTTGCGAAATACTTATTATGAGAAATAAACTACAATTTGCTGTTATGAAATCTGTAATTACTTTGAGTAATATTGGTCATGTAGAAACAAAATGTTCGAGTAAATGTTATGAATAATGGAAATGAAAAGTGAGACGCCAATGATGTTGACGTGATACCAGTCACCAGCTGATACCCTCAGTTGTAATTCTCATCTGATCTTTGTCTTCTCATGTGCATTGTCTTAACGAAGCGAAGTGGAAATTACTGTGATCTTTTAAGTCTGTTTCATAAAACTCAATTTTAATATCCAAGCAATTCTTATGAAAATTGACATTACATGCATTATTTCTTGTTATAATCTAATTTCCTGAAGAAATTATATACACACGCACATAGTGGTGTGAAAAATCCTGATTTCTTATTTTTTTTGCATGTTTGTTAGACTTTAATGTTTCAGATCATCAAACAAATTTAAATATTAGTAAAAGATAACACAAGTGAACACTACATGCAGTTTTTAAGTGATGGTTTTTATTATTGAGGGGAAAGAAAACTACATGGCCCTGTGTGAAAGTGTTTGCCCCCCCCTGTTAAAACAGTGGTTTAGCACACCTGAGTTAAATTTCTCCAGCCACACCCAGGCCTAATTACTGCCACACCTGTTCCAATCAAAAAATCTCCTAAATAGGACCTGCCTGAGAAAGTGATGTAGATCAAAAGATCCTCAAAATCTAGACATAATGCTGAAATGGAAAGAAATTTTGAAACAAACGACAAGGAAGGTAATTGAGATCTATCAGTCTGGAAAAGGTTATAAAGCCATTTCTAACGCTTTGGGACTCATGGAAAAATATGGAACAGTGGAAAATCTTCCCAGGAGTGACCGGCCGACCAAAAATGTTGTGCATAAGAGTTTCAAGATGAAAACCGCTGCTGAGCTAAAAGAACATAATGACTTGTCTTAGTTTTGCCAGAAATCATCTTGATGATCCCAAGACTTTTGGGAAAATACTCTGTGGACTGACGAGACAAAAGTTGAGCTTTTTTTTTCACAGGGCAATGTAGTTTTGGAAATTAAATGAATTAATAAAATAGTTTGATTTGAAATAATAATGTGTGACAAACATGCAAAAAAATAAGAAATTAGGATCATTACAAGTGTTTTCAAAAATGTACAACTTTGTTCCCTGTAACTTTATAAAGAAACCCCCAGCTAAATGTACTTTGAATTTGGTTGCTGTTTTCTGTAGTGTGAAGAAAAAGAAGCGAAAGAAAAAGAAGAAACATAAACATGGAGAAAAAGGGAAAAAGTTTGATTCGCAGTCTGGTAGCTCTTCTGAATCAGAGTCTGAATCAGAAATAAAACCTGTGTGTGAAACTGCTAAAGCATTATCTGGGAAGGTGGCTCAGGATTTACCTGACATTATTCCTAAGCTCGAGACTGCTTCTGACAAGCACAAAGAACGTGAAAAATCCCAAAGGAGTTCTAGTCGCTCACGGACATCCCGGCAAGACAAGAGCAAGAGAAGGCAGCGTTCCAATTCCAGCTCAGGCAAACAGAGAACAAGATGTAGATCCAGATCTCGGTCAGCGAGGCGATCTTCAAGAACACGGTCAAAATCACTATCAAGAAGAGAGTCAGTGCAGAAAAGACGGAGAAGCCGGTCCAGATCAGGATCACGCCAACGTAACAGACGGTCCAGATCAATTTCAGCCAGAAGAGGAAGGAGATCACGATCCAGGTCACGGTCTAGACAACATAGATCAAGGTCTTATGTAAGGAAAAGCAGGAGATCTCGGTCAAAAAGTAGGTCTTGTTCGCAGCTTTCCAGGCGATCTAGGTCTCAGAGACAGGAAAGGCATTCTATGTCAAGTTCCCGGTCAAAATCGAGATCACATGATCAGCCTCCTGAGAGTGAGACACAGATCAGTACGGCTGCGGAAATAAGGCATGAAGATAAATCATCTCCGATCATAAATCTAAGTCATGCAGAAAATGGAGACGAAGAAAAAAGTCAGATCGAACCAGTGAACCCATCGGACGGCGTTATAAATGATGGGCAAGGAGCTAGATTTGCTGGATCATGGAAACCGATTCCTTTCTTGGATGTAGGTGTGACTGTTGTTGGCTCCTCTGAAACCACCACCACAGCGAAGTGCATTACACCCACAATGCCTTTGGACATTAATGATGTTTCAGAAAATACCTTAGCTGAAGACCTCCACAGTACTGAAAATAAAGAAGTTATTACTCTTGTTGAGCAGAAAGACTCCCAAATATTTAAACAGAAGTCCATATCGCCAAATCGAAAGCGTTCCAAATCATCCTCCAGAGAAAGATCAACCTCTAGCTCTTCTTTAAAACAAAGGAAGTCCAGATCATCCTCCAGAAACAGCAGGAAGTCTCCTTTGCAAAAAAAAAGATCCAGGTCCAGAAAACGGGCTAGGCGTTCTAAATCCAAGTCACCCAAAAGGAAAAGGTCAAAGTCCCATTCGCCGAGACGCCGGAGACGGTCTAGGACCTCAGAGAGAAATCGATCAAAATCTAGACACAGGTCTCGCTCAAACTCCAGAAGGTCCAGGTCCGGTTCACGCCGTAAAAGAGGGGGTTTCAGGAGCCGAATGTTTAGTCAACGGGATCGATGGAAACGAGAACCGAGCCATTCTCCTGTCGTCATCCTGCGGAAAAAAGGGTTGACCTCTCGAACTCAGCGTAGCGCTAGCCAGACGCCTCCTCGCCTTACTGAGCTCGGTACGATGAATTGTTTTTCTCTCTCAAATGTGTAATATTATTTTGTCATTGCATTCAGTGCTGTTTTTTTATTTAGAAATGCTTTCTACAGACAGTGCAATTTCAGACAGACAGTGTTTAGACTGTACAATGATGACACTTATCGACTCGTAGGCCATGACGTATTTTTATTGACTAGCCAGTAGACGTAGGGTGTAGGTTTTTTTGTGGCTGTCTATGATCCTCATGGTACAATGCAGGACCTTTTAAGAACCACGACTGAAGAAATCGGCTCGATAGTTTTACAGAGGGCGTCAAAATCATAATGTATACGGCATAAAACATTACATGTGCCCATTAGAATACTTCAGTGGGAAAATAAATTGGTGTCTTTTAAGTTATGGTAATGATTTACTGATTGCCTTTATTGAATTAGTCTTTAATGACATCTAATAATAATCATAATACAAACTATGAGGATGGATTTGGACTGTAAATAATATTAGCATTCTGCTAAATGTCTTGGGACGACACTTTGCACGAAAGTTCTGCATTTAAGTGACTCACCAAACAGCACACCTCAACTATAATGAATGGATGTTCTGTGCCACCCAGATAAGGAGTTTCCTTTTGAGTCTATAAGGTTGAGTCCATCTATAAAAATGGTGTGAGTACTGCGCAAAGGGACATCGTGATTGCGTTCCGTCTATTAGTATGATTGCAACGAGTGCGTATTTTCGAAGAAATGTGTGTTGTCGAACAGAGTGGTGAGCGCTGTAAATCTGTAAGTGTTCAAAAAGAGAATCGGATTGATAATCAGGAGGCTACATATCAAAAGTGTAGTGTTGAGTGATTTCACCAGCAATTTCTGTCAAATCAGATCATAGTATTTTTTTCCTTATTATTATTGATGCAATGACATTTATTTTGCTGCACGTTTTACCTACATTCATTTCTTACAGATAAAGAACAGTTGCTTGAAATTGCCAAGGCCAATGCAGCAGCGATGTGTGCTAAAGCTGGTATGCCAATTCCAGAGAGTCTGAGACCAAAAGCCATCTTTCAGCTGCCCTTGCCAAACCCGAATTCCACTTCGTTGCCCTTACCTTTGCCCCTACCTGTTAATCTCCCCATGGGACTACAAGGGATGTCAAGCATGACCATGAATGCTGCAATGGCCAGCATGACTGCCGCCACCATGACCGCAGCTCTTTCCGGCATGAACACATTAGCTGCCATGCCACAGATGGCCCCCTTGCCCACAATAACCAACAAGCCTCCACCTTCGTCCGCGCCGAACCTAAATATGGTCAATATCGAGGAAGCGAAAAAAAAATTGGCAAAGCAAGCAAACAGCTACAGCATCAAGGAACTCACAGAAGTAAGGATTTTTTTTTTTTACTAAATTTTTTCCCCCATATCTTTTTGCAATACAACAGAATAACATATATAAATGTGTCATTCTTTTCAGAAATGCAAAAAGATTGCAGAAAGTAAAGAGGAGATGGCTGTCGCAAAGCCACATGTTTCAGATGATGAAGACGACCGGCCCTTTGGGGGAGTTGCCCTTAAGGAGAATAAGGGCATTACATTTAGTCTCAGTGTATGTATGATTCACATTTATCTTTTGATAAATAATGCCATTGTCCAATTTTTTAATATCAGCTGCATTCTCTGTAATGGTGATGAAATTTAAATGTACTCAGCATCATGAATGGTTGAAGATGAACTGTTCAAAATACAAAAAAATATATAATTTGCTTTGCTCAGTTTATTATGCAGACAGTTACTCTTCAACCAGTCATGCTATTGAATCTCTCTTTTTCCCCTAATTTTGCAGTAATCCCCCTCCCCTCCCTGTGCCACCATGTCCCTCCCCCCTTCTTCAGAACCCCTCTGTGAAGCCAGCAGTAAGGTCTGAGGCCGCCTTCGCCAAGGAGTTCCCAGTGTCTTCAGGTTCACAGCACCGCAAAAAGGAGGAGGATGGAGTGTATGGAGAATGGGTGCCTGTGGACAAAAAGACTGAAAAAGCAGGGGCTCCTTCAGCATCTGCTGAGGCTGAGGATCAGAGCAAAGCCAAAGACAGTGTTTTCCCGGAGGCGCCCACACAGGTCAGTTCTCCCCATTTCGGGCTGCTGTTACTTTTTAATACTGATGCAAATTCTGAATATTATTTTCTCTGTGGATGTCTATAGCCAGTGGACATCACACTTGCAATTAGTGAAAGGGCAGTGGCACAGAAGAGACTGGCAGAGAATCCCTTTGACATCAATGCCATGTGCATGCTAAATCGTGCACAGGAGCAGGTAAGCTTTACATTCATTTTGTCTACTGAATATGCATTTTAGTGATCTAAACAAGAATCTGAGAATTCTTATGACCTATGAAAACCGTTAAGTGGAATAAATAAATTGGACACCATACCATACTTTTGCAAGGTCTATAAATGTAATTAAAGCTAATAAACCAATCTGTTTACCAAAAAGAAGAAAGAAAGAAAAAACGAGACAAGGTTAAAACTGTTCTGTAAAATATTAATGATTTCAATATCAACTACCAAATATGTAATGCTTGGAGTTATGTATTGCTGTGCAAGGGGACTATTGTGAAAGTGATTGTGTAAATGTAGATAAATAAGGTATTTTCCTGTAAATAGAGCTAGTCTCGAAAACCTTTGGTACCACCTCGTTAAAACATTCTGATTCATATGGGGGGACAATGTGTTCTAGTCAGATGAGAGAAATTCTTAAAGGCGAAATTATTCCATAATTCCAAAAGAGATTTTTGGTGCAAAAAAAGTGACCCAAAGGGCTTTAATCAAGATAATGTGGAATCATGAATAGCTGCAAATACAAAGTAAACTTCAATGCAAAACCTTCAGGTATCTAATAGTAAACCAAACATGAATTAAGATTTCACCCTCTACCATAACAGTGAATCAAATTATGCATCCAGATCAACAAAATAGCACCCTAATTCATCGTTTCTGAATGACCTAGACAAAACGCAGAACTGAATCCGACTAAAGTGAACCGGGCTGTTTACTAAGAAGCTAACGGAAAAAAAAGCCATGAGTAAAAGTGTTCAGTAAAATATCATGCTTAGATATCAAACGGTCACTCAAATGCTGAACTCGTGTACTAATCAGTATTAAATGCACATTTACAATATAAAGCAAGCAGCAGGTCAATTTTTATTACTGTTTCTAATGAATTTAACTGTTTGTATATGTACAGGTTGATGCTTGGGCCCAGTCCAACACAATCCCAGGTCTATTCACTGGTTCTACAGGTGCTCAAGTGCTCTCATCTGAAGAGCTGTCCAACAGTGGTCCACAGGCTTGGATCAAGAAGGTAAAGTCATGACCTAGTGCAAAAATTCAGACCAGGGAACTTTTTTTTCTTTCTTTATTGTGCCTACGACAGCCTTTCCCCCAAGTCATATAGATATACAGCCATCAATGCTGCACCAACACACTTGGCGGAAAAGGTATTAAACATTTCCCGATATATTGCTGGTTCTGCTGTCACAGGTCCAATGCCCAACTCTAATGTAAAAATATAATTGTTAATGTGTGTATTGTTAGCACTGGAACACACCTCCTCTTCCAACAAAGTAGTAATTCAATTGGATGTGTGTTATATTTCATCTTGTGGAGTGGGTACACCTTTCCACTAGGGTCATGCAGATTTCTTTTGTCTGTGTGTGTGAAATTCTGTTGTAGCAGGTGCATTGCAAGAGGGGCATCACACCTCAGTGATTGACTATAAACTACTTAGTAAGTTCTTTTAAAGATGGGAGGAAGGAAGAGCACCTGAAGTAAGTCACCGGGAGCAATCCTGTTGAATGAGATTGAAAACTCAAAGCTGATTACATGAAAACTAAACATAGTGTAGCTTCCAGTAGTAAAAAGTGAACTTCCAGTAGTAGCGGAAGGTAGTCTACCAGGAACTCCTGGTGGTAGAACTTATAGAAGACATACTGAGGAATAATGTGGTGACTAAGAAATTACGTTTTGTACATTTTCAATAGATTAAAGTGTCCCCTTTTAAAATGTCAGGTTTGTGTGATGTAAAAAATTTATACAAACCATCAAATTAAAAACCTTTTCTGTCTTTGTGAAAATACAATGTGTAAATATTAAGTAAGCAACAAACAATTTAGATTTTGATTTAAAAAAAAAAAGTCCTGAAGAAATATCTGAGAAGTACTGATTACAATAATATCTTATATCCTCATATATTCTCTCATATGGAAAAAAAGTCAAATAAATCATTCCAAACCAATTTGGGTCAAATGTCTGGTGAGATTAATTCTAAAAGACATAATCATTCCATAATTCCAAAAGATATTTTTGGTTGCCAAAAAAAACTAACAAATTACAGTGTTTCTGCCAGAACCCAGACCTGAATCCAAAAAAAAACAGGCTGTGCCTTAAAATAGGATGGATATATGAGACTCTAACATCAAAAGTTCTTTTAACTAAGTATTAGTTCATGGACGTGCACAAGTATGCGTCTAGTTTATTGTAAATATTTAATTTTTTTCTGTGAAATGTTCATTTTATTTGTATACTTTGCAATTTTAAAGTGATTTTGGTTGGTTTAATCATGTAACATCACAACAAAGCTGCCATTTTAACAGCGGTGTGTACACTTTTTATAACCAATTATATATATATATCTCCAGAAACTTCACCAAGGAGTTTCCTATAGAAATCATATACATACATACATATACAAGTCCAGCTCCTCACTGCTGCTTATATAATCAAGTTAATCACATATCTAATTTCCTTATCAATGCAACGGCTTTACTGCCCCAGAGAGAGCAGTGTGTTTGTTCAGGTGTGTGCTTCTGACCTGGCCAAAGTCACTTAGTTACAAACACACACTTGTAATCATGAATTTTTTCCTATATTACTCCTAAACAAAAATTCCTACAAATATGCACATCCAGTATTGGACAAGTGTACTTTACTTGTAAGGTTGAGCTGCAATGGATAGTTTGAGGAGCTGATCTATGAGCAAACTGGACAAAAACTAATCTGATTATCCTGAGAGTAACCACCATGTGATGTGAATTATTATTATTTTTAATTATTATTTAATTTAGTTATTATTTTCTAAGGATTTATGCCATTTATCATCCGTTGTCAGTATCTCAGGTTCAAGGATTTTCACAAGGTGTTTCACTATGTACTATTTTTCCCTGCTGATGGGGTTTGGGGTGGGAATCAGGGGCGAAAGAGGGGTGGGGGTTCACAGTGTGCCCTGTGAACTCTCACCACTCTATATGGAAACTTGTTGCAGGGTCAGTCCTTGTAGCTGCCTTGTTGCCATGGTCACTGTCAGGCCCCTCTATTCACGTCAGATGCACAGCCGATGATGAGGGCCTAGGTACGTATGTCAAACAACACCCATATTTCTATTCATGTGGATTTGTCTCCACTCTAAATGAAAACGTTTCTGCCTGTGTGTGTTTCAACTGAACTGGTGGGGTGGTAAGGTTGGTTTTGATTCCTCTGTCAAAGGAAACAATGAGATTTTGAAGATTATTTCTATGATTTTTTTAAAAAAAAACATTTTTTACATTTTATAGTATTTTTAACAATGTGCATAAAATGATAAAGTTTAACATATTTAGCTTTTAATATTAAATATAACAGCTTTGAAAGTGCTACTTTTTTTTTAAACTTTCTAAAAAAAATACTTATAATAAACCTTACATTTTTATTATTTGCAATTTTTGCTGATATCTTTAGGTAACCCCATGGATCCAGAAGATAGTTAGAACAGTTGAGTTAATCATAGTTTCAGTGCAACTCAAATCCATTCCTGACCTGTGTCCTCTTACTATTTCTTTTGTGCTTTTCTCTCCCTGTCTTTTCTCTCACTTTCTCTCTTTCTCTCTTCATCTCTCCACTCCTTCCCTCCACACCTTCTGTCCATATCCGTATGCTTTTCATTTAGGACCAATTCCTGCGTGCTGCCCCAGTCTCAGGAGGCATGGGAGAGTTACTAATGAAAAAGATGGGTTGGCGTGCTGGAGAAGGCCTCGGCAAACACCGAGAAGGCACAGTGGAACCCATCTTAATAGACTTCAAAACTGACCGCAAGGGTGAGGCCTTCTCACTGTGCATCATACACATTTACACGGTGCTTATTCCCAACAACTTATAATGCGCTGTATCTGGTTTGATCCATTCAGGACTGGTAGCCGAGGGGGAGAAGACCCAGAAATCTGGAAATCTGGTCATGATGAAAGATCTTTTAGGTATGTCTCTTTTTTATATTTGTAGCTGTATACATTTAATGGAAAGTTATTTTTTTAATGTGTTTATGTGATTAGATAATTAGATAGAAAGAAAGACAGACAGAGATGGATAAATGGATTGATCACTGGATGAATGGATGGATCGATCTATTGATTTCTGGATAGATGGATTGATTGTTAGCTAGATGAATAGATGGATGGATTGAACACTAGATGGATAGATTTCTGTATGGATGGATTGATTTATTAATGAATGGCTGGATGAAAGGATCAGTCGATCATAGGATGGATGGATGGATGGATCAGTCGATGGGTGGATGGACGGATCAGTTGTTCGCTTTATGGATTGCTCAGTGCTACAATCTTGAAATACACTGTATGGCAAAATTTTGTAGACACCAGCCCATCACACTGCTACTGTTCTTCCACTAACTGTTGTCATAGTTTTGAAAAAACACATCTAGAATATCTTTGTATGTTGTAGCAGTTTCCATTCACTGGAACTAAGGTACCTAAACCTGCTTAGGTTCGAGTAGAAAACCTTGAATGGAGTTTTCATGCACACAGCCCTGACCTCAACACCACTGAACATCTCTGATAAGTAACTGGAACAGCGACTGTATCGAATCCTTCTTAGCCAACATCAAGGTCTCAGTAATTCTCTTGTGGCTGAATTAACATTACCGGACTAGAAGCTGCTTATTTTTTCCTCTGGCGTTTGACCTGCCACTCACTCGGACTGTCAACAGGAAATGTGAATCATTCGTCACGCTGAAAACAACCGGGCATGAAAAAACACACTTCACCTGTGTGAAAAGATTCACCGATGGTGGTTTTTAAACACACGACGATGCCAAAAGAAAAACTCCGGAGAGAAATAGTTGTGAAAGGAAGAAGAAGGACAGTGAACAATGACTTTCTTGGTAGGCTACTGTTTAGATACAAGCCGTGTAACAGGCACTGTCTTTCGTTAAAGCCTGTGTACAGTTCATTAGTTTCAGTGTAGACACCTGCGGCTTATAGACAGGTGCAGCTTATTTATGTTCAAATAATAAAGTCCATAATAATGCCATTGTTATTACAATGGAAAGTCTTTGGAACATGCTGGTGTGATGGTTAAAAAAGCACCTAAAAAGTAAAAAGCACCTCTTGTCTGATCTGTGTAAGGATTCGGTTTACAGGTTACCCAAAAATCTATGTAATCTCATATCTTCAACTCTAATCATAAAA
Source organism: Silurus meridionalis (assembly GCF_014805685.1). Taxonomy (NCBI): domain Eukaryota; kingdom Metazoa; phylum Chordata; class Actinopteri; order Siluriformes; family Siluridae; genus Silurus; species Silurus meridionalis. The sequence goes on from NC_060907.1 coordinate 15,901,467, forward strand.
TAACTGTTCTGTAAAAATGTTAAAGTATGTAAACAAAAGTGTTGTCCTGTATACTGGTCAGATCTTTAAATAATATTCTTTTTTGTTTTGTGTCTGACACAGGGAAGCACCCAGTGTCCGCTCTAATGGAGTTGTGCAACAAGAAAAAATGGCAACAGCCAGAATTTATCATGGTGCTCCACAGTGGTCCTGATCACCGGAAGAATTTTCTGTTTAAGGTTAGTGCACAATACAGATCAATGACATGCAATAAGTCTAAGGTGAATTACACTGAACTTGTACAAATTCGGTAGTTACGTTATGTAAACGGAAAAATGTTTCGGCACTTTGTGCTTTCTGGTCATTTTAAGCCTAAATCATGAGCCCTAAAGTGGTTAAAAATGACATTTCATGCATTTCACTTTATTCCGTATACAGTACAGTGCTGCATTAAAAATACTTGTTCGGTACTTGTCAGTTTCAGCGCACATCATGAGTTTTGAAACGAATTACCGAAAAGTACGGCGGTGTTACTGTATCTGTTCATGCTCTTCATTTCTGTTCACTGCTTGTAGGAGCATTTAATATTTTTTAAACCTGGTAAATAAGTTCCACATATATACTGCTTATTATATATTGTATGTGAGATTGTACAATAACTATATCAGAGGTTGACCAATGGTAGATTTTACCGATAGCTAGGTTAAATCGTACCTGCCTATAACCGATTAATTAACCGATAGTTTTTAAAACGAACACAGGATGAAAACGCTTTGATTCCAATTGTAAGATTGATTAAACTTCAAATCCCACCACCACCAACCTGCCACTGCTGGGCCCTTGAGCAAGGCCCTTAACCCTCCCCTGCTCAGTTGTAAGTCACTTTGGATAAGGGCATCTGCCAAATGCCATAAATGTATCGTTTAACATTTACTAAAACATATTTAGATTAAGTTACCGTATTTTTCGGACTATAAGTCGCTACTTTTTTCTATGTTTTGAACCCCGCAGCTTAAACAACGAAGTGGCTAATTTATGAATTTTTCCTGTTTTTTTCCCGGGTTCACAAACTTCAAGCCAAAAACTGAGCGACATAACATTTACACCAATGAAATTTCCGAATGGAAACGAAAAAACGCACCTCACCTGTGTTCTGAGCTGCACGGCATCAGGAGAAAAAACGCTTTTTTTTAACGCACGACATTGGAAGGAAAGGAAGCGTAACATATTTCACCCGTTACACCGTGTGTAATGTGTCTTTCGTTAAAGCCTGGGTAAAGTACATTAGTGTAGACACCTGTGGATTATAGACAGGTGTGGCTTATTTATGTTAAAAATAAAAATATTTGTAAAATTCAGTGGGTGCGGCTTATATATGGGTGTTTTATAGTCCGGAAATTACTGTACTTAATTTTTATGTCAACTTTAGTTAATGGACTTTAAGTGAACATGAATGAAGTACAGCTGCTGCAGTCTCAGGTGTCAAACCAAACAGCAGGTGGCAGCAGTGATTCGCCTCTAGATTACCTTTGATTCTGGATGATTTGATAATGACGAAGCAATAAAAATACTGCTTATATGTTCTTATTTCATTTGTCTTTTCAGGTCGTGGTGAATGGATGTGAATATCAACCCCAGACAGCCAGCCCCAATAAAAAGCATGCCAAAGCCATGGCGGCTACAGTAGCTCTGCAGGCTATGGGGGAGATCGCAGGGGACAGCGTGCATTCAGGACCTCAGTTCACGGCAGCCACCAGCACCTGATTAGCACAACAACATCCTGATCATTTTACATGCCTGCTGGATACTGTTTCTGATTCTTCTCTCTTTTCCACTTTATCCCCTATTTTAGTTTTAGTTCTTTTGTAAATACATCTTTATAGCACAGGGACTGTCCAGGAAGAATAATCAGTATGTTTAATGGTTCATATCTGAGCTAAAGTCTATAAGCACCATAAAAGCCTAGCCAAACACAATTACTGTTAGATTCTAATAATGTAGGAAGCTCAGGCTTTATAGACATTCTTCTTTTTTGTTTTTATATATATATATATATATATATATATAAATTTTCATTATGAGGAAATTGTAGATGATGTATTGCCTTGGTTCACATATGTGCACACACATTACACACATGAGGCAATTCCCACTCTCATTAATAGTGTTTTTGATTGTGGACCGGTGAAATATTTTATTTGATAAATGTAATAAATTTGTTGTTTACAAAATACAGCTTGTCTGACTGACTTTGTTGTGTGTTGGGTAGAATTATGTTTTGGTGTGTGTGTGTGTGTGTGTGTGTGTGTATATATATATATATATATATATATATATGCATGCACCTGCAAAGGTTTCCTGAGCCTTCAAATTGGTCTCTCATTTTGGTTCCCTAGGCTACACAATCATGGGGAAGACTGCTGATCTGACAGTTGTCCAGAAGACAATCTTCGACACTCTTCACAAGGAGGGTATGCCGCAAACATTCATTGCCAAAGAAGCCCACCCTCACATACTTTTCTAACACACCTGACTTTCTCATACAATACCACAACTCTTCTCTCGGCACCCTGTCGTACGCTTTCTCTAAATCCACCAGAGGTGACAAAAGTACACACATCCTTTACTTAAGTAGAAGTACAGAGCCTCATGTTTTAAAATACTCGGGTAAAAGCTGAAGTACTGATTAAACTTTTTTACTCAAGTGAAAGTAAAGAAGTCTTGGCTCAGACATGTACTTAAGTAAAAAGTAGTTTTACCTGTGTTAGTGTCACACTGGTAGCTGGACCATATCATATTAATGCTAGATAGATAGATAGATAGATAGATAGATAGATAGATAGATAGAACCTTATTATCATTGCATTTTACAGGTACACAGCAACGAAATGCAGTTTGGCATCTACCAGAATTGCAAAAAGTAGCATTCGTGCAAATAGTGAAGATAAATATGTATCATATGTACAACATGTGAATAAACATAAAGGCTATAACAGTGCAGAGATGTGTGGACATCATTAAGAAGTACAGATAGATGCTCTAAGGCTATGGCATTGAAGAGGAAATGTGCAGATAGGCAAGCGGAATAAACAAGTCTATCTATCTATCTATCTATATACTATATACTATATACTATATATATATATATATATATATATATATATATATATATATATATATATATATATATATATATAGATAAAAAATAGTGCAGATGTAATGAGGAGTAAAAAAGATTCTCAAACAAAATTAAAATATTTAATCGCAACTAAATCGCACATTTCTCTCTGTTCTAAATGTACTATACTGTATATTAATACTTCCTGTTTTTAATACTTTAAGCAACATGGATATGAAGAAATGGATGCAACAGACAGCATGAAGACAAAAATTATTTTAAATGTTTTAAAGTAATAATGATGGTTTAAATTACATAAATCATCAGGACACCAACCGGAACCTTTGCTATGTTTCCACACGGACAGTTAAATGAGGTGATACCGGAGAAACTGCACCTCTTCAAGAAGCTTTTATATATGATCATAGACATTTTACATGAATGATGTATTGTTTTTATCTGTACGATCAATAAAGACATTGATTTAAGTTCATGTCGCCATTATGAGCGAAAAACTCACAAAACGCCACCTAGAGGATTAATTGTGTAAAACATGGCGGATTTGGGGTTTGATTTGAGACTTGGCGCAAAAATAAAACAAGTTTACTGATTAAAAATATTTTTCAGTGAAGTTTATTTATTTATTGTATATCTAAGTAAAGAAGGGATGCCGTGAATAAGTGTATGTTTTGCTGGAGGTTTTAATTTCGCCTCTTTTATATTTAGTTATTTATTTAAGTATTTATACTTTTTATAAAAATGGTACAAACAGAAATGCGCGCTGAATTAATAGCGCGTTAATAAAATTTAGTGTCGTTTAAAAGAATTTTGCATAACGAATTAAAAATGTTGTTACCTAATGAATGTATCCAGGCTGAAGATCCACATACAGAACACAAGCAGAAAAAAGATGATGATGATCAGGAAAGTCTCTGTTCTCAGTCATGTTTACATCACTGACTCCCTCTGTTTTATCCACATTAACCCCAAACTTCTTACTGCCTTCTGCCTGCTGATTCTTATCTTCATAAACTAGTCTACATCTGTGGTGAGTGAGAGTCAGGACTTTATACACCAGTGGATTGAAAAAGACGCGCAGTAACAGGAAATCGGTTGTTCGGCTGAAATCGGCGCGCAGTGAAAATAAAAAATATATTTCACCAAATCAATGGATTAAAACTAAAGTAACGAGCCGGTTTTGAAAATGTAAGAAGTAAAAAGTACAGATATTTGTGTAAAAATGTAATGAGTAAAAGTAAAAAGTTGTCTGAAAAATAAATAATGGGGTAAAGTACTGATACCAGAAAAATCTACTTAAGTACAGTAACGAAGTATTTGTACTCCGTTACTTCCCACCTCTGAAATCCACACACTATGCAATTAGTTCTGAGCTTCTCTATACTTCGCCATCAACATTCTCAATGCAAATAATGAGTCTGTGGTGCTCTTCCTCAGCATGAAACCATACTGTTGCTCACAGATGATCACCTCTTCTCTTAGCCTGGCTTCCACTACTCTTTCCCATAACTTCATGGTGTGTCTGATCAACTTAATTCCTCTGTAGTTAATGCAGGTCTGCACATCTCCCTTATTCTTAAAGATCAGTACCAGAACATTTTTCTTTTTCCTCAGGCATCATCTCACCTTTCAAAATCTTGTTGAACAACCTGGTTAAAAACTCCACTGCCATCTCTCCTAAACATCTCCATGCTTCTCGGGGTTTGCCATCTGGTCCAACCGACTTTCCACTCTTCATCCTCTTAATTGCTGCTCTCACTTTCTCCTTACTAATCCCAGCCACTTCTTGCTTTACCAACTCCACATCATCTAACCTTCTCTCTCTCTGATTTTCCTCATTCCTCAGCTGCTCAAAATACTCCCTCCATCTTATCCTTTATTGCTCTAACTTGCAGCACATCCTTCCCAGCTCTGCCTGGCCAGTCTGTATAAATCCTTTCTTCTTCTTTAGTGTCCAACCTCTCATACAGCTCCTCATATGCCTTTTCCTTGGCTTTTGCCACATCCCTCTTTACCTGCTGCCACATCTCCTTGTACTCCTGCCTACTTTTCTCATCACTCTGCTGATCCCAATTCTGTTTTGTTAACCTCTTTCTCCTTATGCTCTCCTGCACTTCCTCATTCCACCACCACGTCTCTTTGTCTTTCTTTCTATTTCCAGATGTCACACCAAGCACCTTTCTAACTGTCTCCCTCATCACTCCTGCAGTAGTTGCCCATTCATCCAGCACCTCTTCACCACTACTGAGCCCCTGTCTGACCTCTTCCCTGAACCTCACACTACAGTCTTCTATCTTCAGTTTCCATCATCTTATTCTTATTTCAGTCCTCACTCTCCTCCTTTTCTTCTTCACCTCCAAAACCAACCTACAGACCACCATCCGATGCTGTCTAGCTACACTGTTCCCCTGCCAACACCTTACAGTCTCCATTATCCTTCAGGTTGCATCTCCTGCATAGAACATAGTCCACCTGTGTGCATCTTCCTCCACTCTTATGTCACCCTATGATCCTTTCTTCTTAAAATAAGTATTTACCACTGCCATTTCCATCCTTTTAGCAAATCTACCACCTTTCACATTCCTCTCCTTAAAACCATACCTACCTATAACCTCCTCATCACCTCTGTTCCCTTCACCTACATGCCCATTAAAGTCTGCCCCAATCACCAATCTTTTCAATTCAATTCAATTCATTTTTATTTGTATAGCGCTTTTAACAATGAACATTGTCTCAAAGCAGCTTTACACAGATAATGTGGTGATTAAAAGTAAATATGTTCTTTGTAAATAAGTTTGTCCCTGATGAGCAACTGTGGCAAGGAAAAACTCCCCGAGATGGCATAAGGAAGAAACCTTGAGAGGAACCAGACTCAAGAGGGAACCCATCCTCATCTGGGTTGCACCGAATGTCCATTTGAAGCAGATATACAATGTTGCGGGGTTCAGTGATGATGATCAGAAGCAAACTGTAGTCCTGAGTCAGTGTAGGAGACTGTTGACATTAACTACAGTCCAATTCATCCTCAAAGCTCCCGTTCTTACTCCCGAATTTCATGGAACCACCCAAGGCGTTGATGAGAAACCGTCCAAAGCTGCACAGAGTGGCCTCCAATCGAAGAGAACACTATCCAGAGGCAGACCTTGACGAAGTGGGAAGATCCACGGAGGGGAGAGGGGCAGGAACAATGGTCACTGGAGCGTCAGGAGCAAGTTTCGCTCAAACGAGAGAGAGAGAGATCGAGAGAGAGAGAGAGAGAGAGAGAGAGAGAGAGAGAAGAGGGTGACAGGAAGAGAAGGATATGGATTATTATGTGTCTTTATTGTTGTATGAAAGTTAATGTCACTGTGCAGTTTGGACTCTGGCAAGACTCGCTATGGCAGCATAACTAAAAGGTAGAACCAGAAGGTAACACAGACATGAGGGATCTCTGGGATAAGAGACGACCCACCACACCACCGTCAACAAACCTGAGTGAACGTGTGAAACTAAGGAGGCGACAGCATACAAATATTCCAGTTCATAGAACACTCTATATCCATGATCCCTCCAGATCTGAGCCTTTACCTAAGAAAAAAAAATCTACTGATCAAAGGCTTGACTAAATAAATATGTTTTCAACCTCGACTTGAACACTGAGACTGTGTCTGAGTCCCGAACACTGATTGGAAGGCTGTTCCATAACTGTGGGGCTTTATAAGAGAAAGATCTGCCCCCTGCTGTAGTCTTCATTATTTGAGGAACCAACAGATAGCCAGCACCTTTTGATCTAAGTAGGCGTGGAGGATCATACTGGTACAGAAGTTCACTCAGATACTGCGGTGCAAGACCGTTAAGTGCTTTATACGTCAGTAGTAGTATTTTATAATCAATGCGAGATTTGATTGGGAGCAGTGTAGACTGATTAAAACAGGGGTGATGAGGTCATATTTTCTAGATCTAGTGAGGACCCTTACTGCTGCATTCTGGACTAACTGAAACTTATTTATGCACTTATTTGCACACCCATACAGTAAAGCGTTACAGTAGTCTAATCTAGAAGTAACAAAAGCATGAACTAGTTTTTCTGCATCCTGTAACAACATCGCATTTCTAATTTTAGCAATATTTCTAAGGTGAAAGAAGGCGATCCTGGTGATATTATTCACGTGAGCCTTAAAGGAAAGACTAGGGTCCATAATCACACCAAGGTTTTTGACAGCCGTACATGCTGAAACAGAAACACCATCCAGAGATGCTACGTAATCGGAAAGTTTGCTTCTAGCTGCATGTGGTCCTAGTAAAAGTACTTCCGTCTTATCTAAGTTGAGCAGAAGAAAGTTATTAAGCATCCACTGTCTAATGTCCTTTACACACTTCTCAACATTGTTAAGCTGATCTCTCTTATCTGGCTTTGCTGAAATATACAGCTGTGTGTCATCAGCATAGCAATGGAAGCGATGTTTATGAATAATTTCACCAAGAGGCAGCATATATAAAGAGGAACATCAAACTTTACCTCATAGAGTGTGGAGAACTCACCATTTACATCAACAAACTGATAGCGATCAGTCAAATAAGACCTGAGCCAAGAGAGAGCTGTTCCCTCTATTCCAACAACGTTCTCAAGTCTAGCAAGCAGTATAGTGTGATCAATGGTGTCAAAAGCTGCACTAAAGATCGAGCAAAACAAGTAAGAAGGCAAAACGTTGATCAGAGGCCAATAACAGGTCATTTACCACCTTAACTAGCTCTGTGCTATGATGAGGCCAAAATCCTGACTGATTTAAAAAATGTTATCTTAAATAGATGTGAGCATAACTGCTGTGCTACAACCTTTTCTAAAATTTTGGATATAAAGGAGAGATTTGATATTGGTCTGTAGATGGACAGCTGACATGGGTCAAGGTCAGGTTTCTTAATAAGGGGGTGGATAACTGCCAGTTTGAAGGATTTTGGTACATAACCAGTGCTAATGGAAGAGTTTATTATTTTTAAAACAGGTTCAATTACCTCTGGAGTTATCTGTTTAAAGAAACTTGTAGGCAAGGAATCGAGAATGCAAATTGATGATTTTGATGAGGAAATTAATGAAATTAAGTCATTCTCATGAATAGGAATGAAGCTTTGTAATTGATTGTCTGCTATAATTACACTGCTGTCTACTTGTAAAATAATTTGGATTAATATTAATTGTCTGGATTTCTTGCCTGATGTTTTCAATTTTATTATTAAAAAAGTTCATGAAATCATGAAATCTTTCATTCCTAGATACACCTTCAACCACTTCATCTAACTCTCTCCAGAATTTTTCCTTCTTCTCCATCTCACAGCGGACTTGTGGAGCATAAGCACTGAAGACATTTATCATCACCACTTCAACTTCCAGCTTCATGATCATCACCCTATCAGAAACTCTTTTCACCTCCACTACACTCTCACTGTACTCTTCCTTCAGAATCACCCCAACACCATTTCTCTTTCCATCCACACCATGATAGAACAGTTTAAACCCACTACCAATGATCTTGGTCTTACTCCCTTTCCACTTGGTCCCCTGAACACACAACATATCTACCTTTCTTGTTGTTTGCACA